>NC_092513.1:70782241-71082708 GCF_047511675.1 Marmota flaviventris
AATTTGGGGATAATTGACATCTTTATGTTGAATTCTCCAATCCATGAACATGGTAGATCTCTCTATTCAGATCTTTATCAGTGTCTTTCATCAGATTTGTAATTTTCAGCATACAAATTCTAGACATGTTTTGTATATTTAATATTTAAGCATTTTATTTTATTTTTTGGTAATGATTATAAATTGTATTATGTTGTTTTTTTGATGCTGAGGATTGAACCCAGGGCCTTGTGCATGCAAGGCAAGTACTCTACCAACTGAACTATGGCCCCAGCCCTGTATTATGTTTTTAAATTTTGGATTTCACGAATTCATTGTTTGTATGGATTGAGCATCCCTAAACCAAAAATCTGAAATCCAAAATGCTCCAAAAAACTTTTTTGGAACCAGTATGAACTCACAAATGGAAAATTCTACACCTGACTTTATCACAGTCAAAACACAAGTGCGTAAGACACAGTTAACTCAGCATCCTCATAGGAAAAAAGATTCTCTAGCCCCTTTGGCTATGATACACAAACTTTTTTCATGCATGAAATTATTAAAAATATATAAAATTACCTTCAGGCTATTTGTATGAGGTATATATGAACATAAATGAATTTGTTTTAGAGTTGGGTCTCATCCTCAAGATAACTTCTATGCAAATATTCCAAAATCTGGAAAAATTCTAAATCTCAAATACATCTGGTCTCAGGCATTTCAGATGAGTAACCTTTAGCCTATATATAGAAATATATCTTTAAAATATTAATCTTATACCCTGAAACATTGAAGTTATTTATTGGTTCTAGCAGATTTTTTCCCTAGATTCCTTGAGATTTTCTGCATAGACAATTATGTCATCTGCAAATTCTGTCAGTTTTATTTTTTCCCAATCTGTGTATCTTATTTTCCCTTGTCGAGGAATTTTTCCTTGATTTTTAATTTTCTGAGAATTTTTATTAAGAATGGTTGTTGGATTTTACCAAATAATTTTTCTATATCCATTGATATTATCATACAATTTTTCTTCTTTAGCCTGTTAATGTATTAGATTACATTGACTGATTTCAAATGTTGAGTCTGCTTTGCATCCTTACAATAGATCCCAATAGGCAATGTTATAATTATTTTAGTATTTTGCTGGATTTTATTTATAAATATTTTGTTGAGGATTTTTGCATCTAAGTTCAGGAGAGAGATTAGTATACCATTTTTTTGTTCATTTGTGTTTTTTATTTTCCTTGCACTGACTTTGTATGGTTTTGGTGTTAGATAATACTAGCCTTATTCATTGAGTTGAGAGGTGCTCTTTCCTCTTCTATTTTATAGAGTATATTGTATAAAACAGGTATTAATTCTTCTATAAATGGTACACTTATCCAGCAGAATCATCTGAGCCTGGAGTTTTATTTTGTAAGAGCTTTTTAAATACTTATTTACTTAGCTAAACTGTGGAATCAACCTAGATGTCCTTCAGTTGGTGAATGGATTACAAAATGTGGTATGTATACACAATGGAATATTACTCAGCAATCAGAGAATGAAATCATGGAATTTGCAGGTAAACAGATGGAGTTGGAGAATGAAATGCTAAGTGAAGAGAGCCAATCCCAAAATATGAAATGCAGAATGTTTTCTCTGCTATAAGGATGCTGATTCATAATGGGGTTGGCGGGGGCTGGGGGAGCATGGGTGGATTAGATGAACTCTAGATAGAGCAAAAAGGAGGGAGGGGAAGAGAGGTGGCAAGGGGGTAGGAAAGACTGTGGAATGAGATAAACGTCATTACCCTACATACACACAAATAGTGTGACTCTACTTTGTGTACAGAGATATGAAAAATTGTGCTCTATATGTGTAATATGAATTGTAATGCATTCTGCTATCATACATAACAAATTAGAATAAAAAGTTGAATAAAGAGGATATTTAAAAACTTAAAAAAAAATAAATACTTATTTACTATTTAAAATTGTTATAGCAACATTCAAGTTGTTTGTTTCATTTAGTTGTGTTTAATAGTTTGTGGGTTTTGAGAAAACTGTCCACATTTAAGTTGTAGAATTTATAATCATGAAATTATTCATAGCACTCACTTATACTTTTAGGATCTGTAGTGGTATCTCTTGTTTTATGCTTAATATTGGTAATTTGTGTATTCTTTTGTCATGCATGCTAGAAGTGTAACAAAGAATCAGCTTTTTGTTTCATTGATTTTTTTTCTCTAATGTTTTCCTACATTCCGATATATTCATTTCTGCTCTTATGTTATTATTTCCTTCAGCTTTGTGTTTTTGCTCCTTCAGATTATTGACTTGATGACTTTATTTCTTTTCTAATGTAATTATTTAGTGGTATTCACTAGTAGTGGTATAAAAACTACTTTAGCTGTATTCCAGATATATTGTATTTTCATTTTTTTAAATTAAATGTTTTAGTTATAGGTGGACACAATATCTTTATTTTACTTTATGTGGTGCTGAGTATCAAACCATGTGCCTCACGCATGCTAGGCAAGCGCTCTACCTCTGAGCCACAACCCCGGCCCATATTTTCATTTTTATTGAACCATCTTTATTATTTATGATTCATTGTGTTTTAAATTTTCTTTTAAACTTGTTGAGACTTCTGCTTTGTTCCTTAATGTTTACATGGTATATCTTTTGTCCTGTTTTTACTTTCAGCCAATCTGTATCAGTGCATTTAAAGCATTTAGTATTTTTAAATTTTATTTAATTTATTTATTGTAGACAGCATATTGTTGGATCATGGGTGGATTTTTTGTTTTGTTTTTTTTTCCTCCTACTATGCTAACCTCTGATTTTTATTTTTTTTTTAATTTTAATTTGTTGGTACCAGAGATTGAGCTCAAGGGTGCTTAACCACTGAACCACATTTCTTTTTACTTTTTATTTTGAGATAGGGTCTCAGTTGCTTAGGACCTTGCTAAGTTGCTGAGGCTGGCTTTGAACTTGTGATCCTCTTGCCTCAGCCTACTGAGCTGCTGGGATTATAGGCATGCACCACTATGCCCGGCTAATCTCGGATTTTGAAATGGTACATTTAGGCCATGGTAGTTTAGGTAATTATTAATATATTGTATTTTTAATTTTTACTATTTCCCATTTCTGGTTCTATTGTTTCTCTTGTTTGAACCTTTTAAAATGATTATTTATTTAGACTTCTTAGTATATTTCTTTCTACATTTTTCCTAGTAGTTGCTATAGCTTTTACAATACACATAATAACTTCTCATAGTCTACTGGTATAAAGGTTTACTAGTTTGAAGAGTAGAAACCTTACTTATATTTAAGTACCTTTGCTACTCTACTTTTAAAATATAGTTGTCATAGTTATTTTTATCACATATAGTAGCATATCGGGTGGCATTGTGATTTCGCTTTAACCATGAAATGTGATTTATGAAACTCATGAGAAATAGGGTGTTTTTTATATCCACCCATTTTTTACCAATTTTGATATTCCTTTTTCTAAAGTTCCAAGCTGCCCTCCGTTTTCTTTTCTTTCTTTTTAAAGAATTTCCTTTAGCCATTCCTTTAGGTTAAGTCTGGTGGCAAATTTTTGTAGGTTTCCTTAATCTGAGAATGTCATGATTCCTCTTTCCTTTCTGGGGGTATTTTCACTGGATATAGAATTTGCTGTTGAAGTTCTTCTCTTTCAGCTGTTTCAAAATGTTGCCACTTCCTCTGGCTCCTTCCTTGCTGATGAAATGCCCAGTAAATTGCATTGGTATCCCCTGAAAGCAATGCGTTCTTCTTCTCTGGTCATTGTTTTGCCTATTCTGTTTGGATTCACTCAGCTTTTCGAATCTATGGGTTTGTATCTTTTGCCAGACGTAGGAAGTTTTCAGCCATATTTCTTTGAGTATTTTCATTCTCATTCTCTTCCCTTCCTGATACTCCCATGACATGAGTGTTAGCTCTTTTTCCCTCAGGTCTCTAAGGCTTTGTTAACTTTTCCATCTGTTTTCTCTCCGTTATTGGGAAATGACATTGTCATTACCTTTACTGATTCTATTCTTTGTCATCTCCATTGTACTATTGAGCCCATCCTGCAAGTTTTATATTTCAGTTCTAAAATTTCTATTTGGTTCTTCTTTATGTCCTCTTTCTTGTTGCTGGGACTTTATTTTAAAAAAATTTTTCAAGCATATTTGTAATTGCTTATTGAAACATTCTTATGATGACTACATTAAAACTCTTGTCAGATAATTCCAACATCCGATTCATGTGTTGATTTCTTTTTTTCATTCAAGCTGAGGTTTTCCTGGTTGTTGGTATAGTGACTGAATTTTTTATTATAGGCTGGACACTTTGAATATTATGAGACTTCATATCATATTTAAATTTCCTATATTAATACACCTCCTCTGACATTGTGCCAGCCAAGTAGGGCTGGAAATTCAGGTTTCCATGTGGCCTCTGCTGACACCCGAAGGTGGTTTCTTCATTACTGAAGAAACTGTTCCCACAGTTCATTACTGTTCCCACATGGCCTTCCCTTACACCTTGGAGGGCAAACCTGTTAACACTGGGTAGAAAAATGGAAAAATCACAGCATCACTCTTTCTTCTCTGACACCACCCTACCATCTCACCCCATCATAGCCAGGCAAGGGTAGATTATAGCACCTTCACATAGCCTTTGCTCACTAAAGGGGGATGAACCACAGATGGTTCCTTTGTGTTTAGCCAGAGCTGGGTGGTTATTGTCTAGCATTCTTTCTATAACTGTTGTCATTTCTAGTTCACTAGCTTCTCCAGAATCTGTCTTTGGTTATCTTAAGCAAAAAGAAAGCCAAGGAACTCACTGTTATGTCATTTCTTTGATCTTGTAGATGCTAGCCTGTTTGTCTTCTCTCCATCTTTCAGTGTATGTTTTTTGTTTGTTTGTTTGTTTTTTTAACATATAATATCCAGAGTCTTAAACTGAGCTTAGTGGAAGGAATAAAAAGATTTACATCTATTCCTGGATTAAATTTTAAAATATATATATTATTTTATTTAGTTAAAATATGCTAACCATTTTTTTAAAAAAATTATGCTAGGAAAATCTTACAGAAATAATATTCAAGTATCCAAAAATTGTAATAACTAGCACAATGTATTTATATGGCTTGAATTATAAATTCTTACAGAGATTTTTTGAAGTGGCAGAAAAAGAATTTGCCAGAGATATTTTCTTTGTAGGATATTTGTGTTTTAATCACTCTCCTTTTATGATGTTAATGTAATCTTGTAATGTTTTGGCTGTAGAGACTTGACAAAATTGAGTTACAGCACAACAATTAGTTTGTGTTGTTTTAATGCTTTCTACTCTGTTTCTTCCAGGGCTGGTGGACTCGGCCTCAATTTTGTTGGTGCCAATGTTGTTATATTATTTGATCCAACTTGGAATCCAGCCAATGATCTTCAAGCTATTGACAGGTATAATAATGGCAAAATTGAAATGACTTGCAGATTCCTTTAATTTAAAAATACTCCTAAACTTTTAAGATTTCTTATGAAAGGACTGATTAGAAGAGAGAGGGAATTTTGTAAGAACTTCTGTTTAAAGTAACCCTGAATTATTTAATTGAAATAATTTCAAATAAATAGCCATTTATTTGCCATCCATCACAAAATCCTACTAATATGACAGAAATGACTTAAGAAGAAAGAATAAACCTGTTAAACTAAAGGAAAATAAGACATTTCACTACTTGTAGAAATTTTGAGAAACTCCTGGAAGATAGAAAGCAAATAGAATCTGCGTAATCAAGAAATAAAGAGAAGCCAGGTGCGGTGTTGCATGCCTGTAATCCCAGCGGCTCAGGAGACTGAGGCAGGAGGATCCCGAGTTCAAAGCCAGCCTCAGCAACTTAGTGAGGCACTAAGCAACTCAGTGAGACCCTGTCTCTAAATAAAATACAAAATAGGGCTAGGGATGCAGCTCAGTGGTTGAGTGCCCCTGAGTTTAATCCTAGGTACATGCCCCCACCACACACACTGCCCCCCAAAAATAATGAAGAGAGAAAAACCAGTCCAGAGTCTGCAGGAAAGACCTTGAAGTCTCAAGCTGGGATTGGTACCTGGAGGATGTGGGAGTAGACCACAGTCTGTCCTTCTGGGGAGTTAACTAATGAATATGCTGAATCTGAAACAAATTGTCCTTTCATATTTACAGAAGGGTTGTCTATAGCAAGTCCTCCTTCATTATTTCTGAAAGAATAATCTCATAAATAAGCAGAGGATCTGATTGTAGAAAGGTTCCTAGAATGAGCCAGATCATGAAGTAGAGCCAAGCCTGAAGTGATCCCAGGTCTCTCCAAAGTACACTAAAAGGGGAAGTAGTTCAATAAAGCAGTTACCTGCATGGAAATCTCCATCACATTTCTCTTGTTTTTCAATTTGTTTTTTTAAGATATACATGACAGTAGAGTATTTATATATATATATATATATATATATATATATATATATATATATATATATATATATATATAAAATATAGCTAATTCTAATTATGATCCAGTTCTTACGGTTGTACGTGATGTGGATTTTCACTGGTTGTGTATTCATATATGAACATAGGAAAGTTCTCTCTGATTCATTCTACTGTCTTTCCTATTCCCATCCCCCACCTTCCCTTATTCCCCTTTGTCTAATCCAATAAACTCCTATCCTGCACCCCCACCCCACCCCATTATTGTTTGTCAGTATCCACATAGCAGAGAGAACATTTGGCCTTTGGTTTTATGGACCGGTTTATTTCACTTGGCATAATGATCTCCAGTTTCATCCATTTACTAGCAAATGCCATAATTTCTTCTTCATTGTAGATGAATAATACTACATTGTGTGTGTGTGTGTGTGTGTGTGTAAATATATATATATATATATATCACATTTTCTTTATCCATTTATTTGCTGAAGGGCACCTAGGTTGGTTCCATAGCTTAGCTATTGTGAATTGAACTGCTATAAACACTGATGTGGCTGTATCACTGTAGTGTGCTGATTTTAAGGTTTTTTGGCTATATACCAGGGAGTGGGATAACTGGGTTAAGTGGTGGTTCCATTCCAAGTTTTTTGAGAAATTTCCATACTACTTTCCAGAGTGGTTGCATCAATTTGTAGTCCCACCAGCGATGTATGAGTGAACCCTTTCACCCACATCCTCGCCAACATTTATTGTTGCTTCTATTTTTGATAATTGCCATTCTGACTGGAGTGAGATAGAATCTCAGTGTAGTTTTAATTTGCTTTTTCTAATTGCAGATGTTGAACATTTTTTTTCTTCTGTTAAGTGCATGTTCACTTCATTTGCCAATTTATTGATTGGGTTGTCTATTTGGTTTTTTTGGTGTTAAGTCTTTTGAGTTCTTTATATATCCTGGAGATTAATGCTCTATCTGAGGTGCAAATGGCAAAATTCTTTCCCATTCTGTAGGGTGGTCTCTTCATGTTTTTGACTCTTTTCTTTGCTGTGAAGAAGCTTTTTAGTTTGATACCATCCCATTGATTGATTCTTGTCTTTACTACTTGTGCATTCAAAGTCTTGTTGAGGAAGTTGGTTCCTAAGCTGACATGATGGAGAGGTGAGCCTGCATTTTCTTCTCATAGGCCCAGGGTCTCTGATCTAAAGCCTAGGTCCTTGATCCACTTTGAGTTGAGTTTTATGCAGGGTAGACCACCTTCCTAATACAATCCCTAGTTTCTCATTTTAATTATGAGTAGGAAATTAGGAATTATGAGGCATCTTCATAAAACTAGCTTCATCAAAGAAAAGAGCCAATGGAAAAAACAGACACAAAGGGACTAAAATAAGAATAGAACACTGGGGTGGGGGGAAGCATATAGGAAAAAAATGTTCTTAGAAAATAAAATTATTGCCAAAATGAAAAGACTCAGAAATAAAGAGGGCTAATGGTGGAAATTAATATTGGAATATAAAAGGAATGGATATTTTAAGACATAAAGTCAAGAAACAAATAGATATAAAATATGAGTAAACAGAAGTTGAGGGAAAATTCCAGAAACCATCATCTGCCTGTATCAGAAATAAAGAACAAAGAGACTGGAGGTCAGAAGAGATAACTGACAACATAATGAATAAGTTTGTTGATTTTGAAGGGCCACAGCACACTAAAAGGGATAATATCTAAGAGAGAGAGAATATGTATCTTGGGCATATGTCTAGGTCCCAGGGGTAAAGAGAAGGATTAAAATATTCCAGTGTGTATGTGTGTATGTGTGGTGTGTGTATATGTGTGTGTTTGTGTGTGTATGTGTGTGTGTGTAAGGGGGTGGAGAGACTGAATTATAAAAATCAAAGAAAAAAGAAAAAAAATCAGTTTAACAAATAAATGATAATCAATCTCATTTCTGCAGATCAGGCTTTGAAGAACAGACTTTTCCTCTGCATTATAGGATCCTAGATGAAAATAGAGTTGTAAAAGTGATGAATTTAAATTTACTATATGTGAAAGAAAAAATCCTTATTTTTTGACTAGACTTGCTCTCAAAAGAAAATCATTTTGACTCTTAGTTACAATCAGTGGCCAACATATCAATATGTAAGGACAAAATAAAAACCAACTTTGGACATCAAGGAACTCAGAAAATTTATTGCTCATGGTCCAAAAATGTTGCTTAATGCAGCCAATGAAATATGAACTTATATACAGAGAACCCAAAATATATAAAAATATGATAGTCAAAGAAAGTTCTGATAATTATGGTTAAGTCTAAAATTATTGATAGCATGGCTGAGAGGCTTAGTACCATTATAAAAAGGAATTCCCCAGAACATAAAAGGATGGTATAAAAAACAAAAATATATTAGTAACAACTTAGAACTAAAACTCCATGTAATTTCAATAAAACATGAGGATTGTGGTGGGAAGGAGTAAAATTGTGTTCAATTTTTTACCCTCTTGGGGAAAGATCAGAGTATCCTAATCAATTCTCAAAATATATGCCAAAAAATATTTCAAAAAAAATTTTTTAGGGGCAACAACTAAAACTATGAGTCATAGTAGGCACCTGGTACATTTTCTAAAATAGATGACTAGTCCCCATCCTCTAGGTATTCTGATTCTGTAGGTTTAGAAGAAGACTCTACAAGTTTACATTTTAAAAATCACTCAGGGTTATAGATCAAAGGACATTATCAGCAGAGTGAAAAGATAACCAGAGAATGGGGAAAAACTGCATATCTGATAAATATTAATATTTAGAATATGTAAGCAGGTCTTAAACAAGAACAATAAAACAACCAAATAAAAAATGGGTGAAGGACTTGAAGGGACATTTCTCTGAAAAAGATTCATAAAAATAACAGTAACAACAAGTCTTGGTGGGAATGTGGAGAAGTCAGAACCCTTGTGCAACTGGTGGAAATGCAAAGTGTTGGCAGCCACTGTGGGAAATAGTATGGTGGTGGTTCCTAAATACTAATCACATGTCACCATCTGCTCTAGCATTACTACCTCTTTTCTGGATACATATCCAAAAGAATTGAAATGAGAGAGTTGGACAGATATTTGTATAGCACCTGTGTTTATAGTAACTAAAACATGGAGGCAACCCAAATGAATGGATAAACAAAATCCACTTTGAATAGATAAACAAAGTGTGGTGTGTATATATCATGGAATATTATTAGCTTTGTAAAGGAATGAAATTCTGATACATTCTAGAACATGAACAAACCTTGAAAACATTATGCTAAGTGAAAGCCAAACAAATAAGGACCAGTGTTTTTTGATTTCACCTGTATAAGGTCCTGGAGTGGTCAGATTCATAGTGATGGAAATTAAAATTTACGAAGGGATGAATGGAGAGTTACTGTATAATAAGTATAGAGTTTTAGTTTGGGAGGACAGAAAACTTGTAGAGATGGATAATGGTGGTCATAAAACAGTGTGAATTTATGTAATACTACTGGACTGTATGCTAAAAAAATAGTTAAAATGGTAAATCTTATGTGTCCTTTACCATTATTTTAAAAAAGAATACTTAAGGTAGTTATGATACAATTGGTCTTCAGCTCTACTTTGAGAAACACTGAGAATTAGGTGTCAGACTTCCAAATAGTAACTACTTCAACATATGATAGGAAATTCAATATTACTCTCAAACAAAATGTTAATACAATGCAAGACAAAAGCATTTTTCAATAAGTGTTAGGGTCAGGATCGGAATCCATGCAGCTTGGCCAGAGAGCTGACGCTGTGAATCATTCTCTCTCCACTGACATCTGTCAAGGAAATGGTCATGTGAAAACCACAGAGAAATCTCCTTTGTTCTTTTGTTCTTAGGACATTTATTGTATTTTTGTACTTTTTCATCTAGATCATTAAGATTATTATCTTATCTAAATCATTATTTCCTCAAAGCACAGTGAATTCCTCTTCCCTTCCCTTTCCTTCTGTTGACTCTCTGGCAGGAAGAACCAAGAAGAGAAATGAAGATGTTGACCTAAATATTGTATAATTGTTCCTCAATACTTGTTTCTACATGGAAAAGACCCATCACTTACAAATTCTTGTTTTGTGGGCCAAGAAATTGATGAAGCATAGGTACAAAGTAACAGGCATAAAAGTTTTGTCTGTACAAAAGATCAAAGGACATGCATTCCAAGAGAATCTGTCTCATTAAGCAACAGCTGGCTAAGCACATATCCAAGAGACATCTTAGATCCCCTTCTGATTTCTTTGGAGCTCACATACATTGTGGGGAGGGTGGGAAGGATTATGAGCCTCTTCTCTTCTCCAGGCTGCAGGATGGGAGAGACCTTGTCCCCAGCAGCAGGAGCAATGACTGAATCAGGGTCTTGAGCTTTCCCGTGACAGAGGCCATGCCTCTCCTGGAAACTCTCGGCTCCAAGGCACCCATGGCGACCGCTCAGTGCTGTGATGAAGCTCTGTTCTTAATGAGCTTATAAGTTCTTTACCTTGAGGTTCAGACACCTGCTTAGGGGTACAAAGTTATGGGCACAAGCTGGTAATCATAATCGAGGTGTTCATACTTATGACATTGGTTTGGCTTGCTTTGAAGAAATTACCTCACAACAACCCTTTTAATGATAAAACCTATAGGATCAACATGCTGAGCTGGTTCATGGTCACTATTTCCCTATCAAGGTTTAGTGAATCACTAAGACTCAGCTTCATCTCAATTTGTGTGACTGTCTTTTCCTCATCCCCTCACTGACTGGTCCGGTTACCGGAATTAATAGTTGTGCATGTTGAGGCAGCTTCCCCCAGCTGTGAGTAGGCAAGAACCTTCGTTCCCTTCTGGGGACATGAGATTTGCAGGACCCAAGATACTGTCTAGTATCTTCTCATATCTTCTCCCTGTGTGAAGGAGACAGAGGGAACATCAAATATAACAATAGATACAGTGACCTTACAAGTTGAAAAATTAGTTTCCCCCCAAAAGTAACATTTTCAAGCACATAGGCAGTAGGGACTTGCTCCTGTTTCCCTCAGCAATTATAAAAGGGATTTGGGAACAGGTGACTTCATTCAGAACATTTGAAAAAGCCTGCTATGAAGCACTTCAGGGAACAGACCACAGTTTTAACCACCATGGTCAGCCAGGTTAGAGCTGAATTAGTGTACTGTGGTCCATATCTGAATACCTGGGGTACCAGTCAACAGAGGGCTGAATCTTCTCTGAACCGATACCTCTGTGGATGTGGTCTCCAGATCTCCACTTGCCTACTTTTTAGCTCCTTCACTGCTTTTCCCCAAGGTATATTTTATTTTGTATGTTTTTTGCTTTTAAATAGTTTTACTAAGGCATACTTGACATACAATAAACTGGACTTATTGAACATATATAATTGGTAAGTTTTGATGCATCTGCACCTATGAACCACGACCACAATCAAGATAATAAACACATCCATCACACTCAGAATTTCCCTTGTATCCTTTTGGAATTAATCCCTTCTGTCCCTCCCTATCCCCTTGTCCCCAGGTAACCAGTAATTAGCTTTCTATCACTCTGGATTAGTTTACATTTTGAGGAGTTTTATAGAAATGAAATTATTTGAGAACAATCCATTCATAAAAATTGCCATAAAAGAAAATATTGAATTTGTGAAGTTCTTAGACACTAGACAGTGGTATATATAACAAAAATGAAGTTGATATGTATATTTTCCTACCATACTTTCTCCTTAATAGTAAGACTTTTGTATGAATTTATGTTTTTGCATTATTACTGAATAATATAACATACCTAAACAAAAATATTTATTTTAATTAATTAAAATTTTAATAAAGCTCCATTTTTATATCCAAAACAATCTCTTGAATCCAAAGTTGCTTCATGTGATTTTTTTGGTTTTGTTTTTAATCTTACAGAGCATACAGGATTGGACAGTGCAGAGATGTTAAAGTGCTTAGGCTGATATCCTTGGGAACTGTGGAAGAGATCATGTATCTACGACAGGTATACAAACAGGTAAATATATTTCCCCGCTTCTAATTAAGAAGCAAACATTTTTCTGTTTTCAAAAATTATGAGCAAATTACTATAATAACCTTAAATTTTACTCTAAAATATAGAATTTAATAAGATTATGAAATATGCTCTTGGTTACACTTCTGTGAAACAGAATCATTCTTGGGTTCATTAAATTTTAGTACTGAAAGTTTCTTAGAGCAGTACTTCTTAAACTTTAATGTCCTTATGAATCAGCTAGGGATCTTGTTAAAATACAAATTCTGATTTAGTAAGTCTGGGGTAGAGCTCAAGATTATGCATTTTTAACTAGTTCCCAGGAGTGCCCATACTACTAGTCCCCAGAGCACAATTTGATTATCGAGGTCACAGCTCCCCAAACTGGGCCAAGACGTAGAGCATACCACAGATGGATCACAAGCACACTGAGATGTTGATTCCATCATTGTCTGGGTAGCAAGGGCACCTAAGTAAGCTTCTAGCCTCGAGTAACCTCCTCTGTGTGTGCCAGGTAGGTGCTCACGTTGCCCTTTTCTGTATGTGCCGTGACTTGAAGATTGGGGAGCACTGCTTTAGACACACCATAGTGAATGAAACTGAAATTATAGTACTAGAACTCAAGCACACTAGCTACTGTACTATATTGCTTTTAGTGTTTATCTAAAATTGCATTAACTCTTCATTGTGCTCAGGATATCACTTACTGCTTCATTTCTACCTCTAACTAAACAATATTTATTTCATTTATAACTGTTCACTTGAGAAGATCCGGAATGAGGTTCAAGTTTAATTGTAAATATTAAACTTGAATTGCTCCCTATATGTTCAGTTGGCATCTATTTAAGAGCAAACATCTGCCACATGTGGTGGTAGTTAGCCTAAAAATGATCCAATCTTATATTTATGCTGTTTTCTTCATTCTATAAATGGAATTGTACACAGCAGTTTTTGTTTTTTCTTAAGCCATTTAGCTCTGTAAGTAGTTTATCTTTTTGTTCTTCAGTATAACACAACTACTGAAAATTATTTTTTTCTAAACAATTATGAAAAAGTAAGGTATTTTTCAAATTAGGAGCTATTCTGTAGAATATTGTCACAGTGAGAGTGTCTTGTCAATCTGGTAATCTTTCTCAACCCATTATTTTATATATTTCCTTTTTACTTATTCATCTGGACTCATTTAATGGCCTATTACATAATATATGCCATGTAATGATATATAATAAAAAGTTTTCAAGAGACAAGGTAATTTTTCAGAACTTGTATGATACAAAGATGACTATCTCGTAAATGTAAATAGGTTTTAAAGGTGGTTTGGAGTTTGAAGGAAGGGTATATACGGAGCACACTGTAGCCTCTCAAATGTTCTTCAAATCTTTTAGGGAAAAAAATCCCGAAATAAGTAAATGAATATAAGTATGTCGGAAAGCAAAAAGAGTTTTCCCAGGGGCCCATAAATTGTAAGGAATGCTTAAAGACAGAAGGCAGTAGAGAGCAGGCTGAAAGAAGAAGCAAACATGCGCTGTCCTGCCCTGCTCAAGTAACTATGGCAGGGGGCTGAGATAAGCAGTAAGGTATTAAAGGCAGATGAGCAGCCAGCCAAACATAATTACTGAACAATTTAGGAAAATAAGCACCATGAGAAAGGCACTGTAGTGAACTGAATAATAGCCCTCAAAAATACCAGGTCCTAGGTAGGTATGGTGGCGCACACCTATAATCCCAGCAGTTTAGGAGGCTGGAGACTGAGATAGGAGGATCACAAGTTCAAAGCCAGCTTCAGCAATTTATTGAGGCCCTAAGCAACTTAGCAAGAACCTGTCTCAAAATTTAAAACAAACAACCAACCAACCAAACAAAAAAACATTAAAAGGCTTAGGGATATGGTTCAGTGGTTAAGCACCTCTTCAGTTCAATTCCTGGCATGCATACATGCATGCACGCATGCAGGAACGAAAGTGCGCGTGCACAGACACGCGCACAAGTCCTGATCCTGGGCCCTTTATCGGAAGAAAAGGATCTTTGCATAAGTGATCAATTTAAGGATTTTGAGATGGGGAGATTATCCTGGATTATGCAAAACTGTCCTTATAAGAAAGAAGAGTAAAACGGAACACAGGCAGGAGGGAGAAGGCAGTGTAACCAGAGGCAGGCACTAGAGAGATGCAGCCTCCACCTGAGGAATGTGGCAGCCTGCAGAGGCTGGAAGAGGCACGATATGTACCTGGAGCCCCGCTGGAGCACAGCTCTGTCAGCACTCTCGCTTCTGCTCAGGGGTCTTGACTTCAGACCTCTGGCCTCAGAATCGTGAAAGAATAAGTTTCTATTGTTTAAGGGCATTGAGTTTATGATCATTTGTAGCAGGAGCCATAAGAAACTAATACAGGTAGGAAGAAGAAAAAGAAGAGGGGAGGGGGAAGGGAGGGGAAATAAACAGAGAAAACAGAATTAATAGAAGAAGAGACTTTGAGAGAAATATAAATAATATCTCCAAAGGGTAAGTGAGGTTATAGGGTCCCAGAAACAAGAATAGGATACCAGAAAAAGAATCCACTAGAGAGATTCAGAAAATGAAAAACTCCAGACCTATAACGCAGAGCAGCAGGCAGATTGTCCATCTAAAACTAAAAGCTAAATAGTACTTCTAGACTATACAGCAAAGAGACAAAGATAGAGCATAGGTAACAAAAGTGAGGAGACGCAACGACTAGATCCAGAAGTTGAACATCAGTCTTAGAGTTAAGAGGAGAAGAGAGGGAAAGACAGGAAACCCTAAAAAGGGACTGGGGCTAGGACTGGGACTAGGGCTGGGACTCCGTGGTAGAGCTCTTGCCTTGCATGACTGAGGCACTGGGTTCCGTCCTCAGCACCACATAAAAATAAAGATATTGTGTTTGTCTACCTATATCTAAAAATATAATTTTTAAAAAAGGTAAGAAACATGAAAAAGTGGAAAACGAGAATCTGGATTCTGTGGGCCCAGAAATAGAATGAATGGACATGGATTTGCATTTACACCGTCTCTCTGTAAGCATGAAACACTCAAAGAGAAATTGAAAAATTCTTAAAATTTCCAGAGGCAAACTTATATGGAGGAAAAAAAAATCATTAGTTCTCTATTTAATTCTAGTATTATAAACACTAGAATTAAATAGAGAACTAAATTCTTATTAGCGGTACTGGCTACTTAGAGGCAATAATTCAAGTGAGGGAAAATGATAGCTTTATATCGTGCAAAGAAATTGAATTTTTAATTTGGAACTTTCCCACAAAGAAAGATCCTAGTCCAGATGACTAGAGGGCTGGATTCTTTGAAACATCTAATATTCTTTGTGAAAACAGAGGAGGGAATGCTTTCGACTTATTTTAGAAAGAAGACTTCTGACATCAAAACTAGACAAAGGCATTGCAGGAACAGAAAATTACAGACCACTGCCTCCCAGGAACACAAACACAGCATCTTTCACAAAGCCTCCAAGAGAGGAATTGGATACTAATCTCACAGACAAGGGAGGCAGAAACAGGAGCCGTGTGGCTGCAAGGAAGGACCAATACCCAGAACCTTCCAAGAGGCCCAGACATCTTGATTTCCAACTTCAAGCCTCCAGAACTGAGAGAGAATAAATTTCTGTTGTTCTTAGCTCTCAGTTTATAGCACTTTATGACAGCCAGTGCACTAAGAAACTAACACAGTCTCTAAGGCAAATCTTGTAAGGTTGACTACATGTTTGTATGAAATTTCTGTATGGCACAGGAACTGAAAACCAAATGAGAAGAGAGACGAGGATGGAATTTTGTCATATGTAAAGTTCGAACAGCATCTACAAAATATTAAAATTTCAAGGGGCTGGGATTGTGGCTCAGTAATAGAACACTCATCTCGTGTGTGAGGCACTGGGTTCAATCCTCAGCACCACATAAAAATAAATAAATAAAGGTATTACGTCCATCTACAACTAAAAGAATATTTTTAAAAAAAATTTTCCAAAACCCATAAAATGACTATAAGTAGGCATTTCTCTGAAGAAAAAATACAAGTAGTTATAATGCTCATGTGGACCACTAACCACACACCTAAAGAAGCAAAATAAAATATTATCATGTCCTAAACATTCTACATTTTTAAATTATGGTTTTGTTTTGAGGGTTGCTGGACAGAGTGCTGATGCTGTTGGAATACTCACATACTGTTGCTGAGAATACAACTCATTACACTTATTTTAGAGGCTAACCTGACAAAAATGCTCAGAAAGGGTGACAAGGATTCATATTCAGCACTGTTAGTGTTTGTTTAAGAATAAAAAAGGAAACAGCTTGAGTGTCCAACAATAAAGGAATGATAACAAAAATTTTAGTAGACCCAGGGGCTGGGTTGTGGCCCAGCAGTAGAGCACTTGCCTCACACGTGCGAGACCCTGGGTTCGATCCTCAGCACCACATAAAAATAAACAAGTGAAATAAAGGTGTTGTCCAACTACAACTAAAAAATAAAATATTAAAAAAAAAATTCTAGTAGACCCAAATCACAGACGACTCTGCAACAGAAGAAGAAGAAGGAAAAAAAGAAAAAAAAGACTGTAAGATGTCAAGTCATATGCAATGATGTGACAGCATCTCTGAGACATTGTTATGTAGGTCAAAAAAGCAACTTGCAGGACAATATATGCAGGTATCAATAGTATCTATGCATTATACTATTTTAATATGGTTATAGAAATAGCTGTAACTACATTGAAAGAGATCTAGAGAGTTACACCTGGCATTAGGACTCTAGTAAGGGGATCTGTGTTGTTCAAGAAGGATTTTGACTTTGATGTCTTTGTTGTTGTGCATCTGGTTGTGATAATGCATTCAGATATTTTATACTTTTTTAAAAATGAAAACATCACTTATATAGCAACTGTACTTCTTCAGGTTTGAAGCATTATATGCTTTCTAAATTTGCCATTCAGAAATTCATCTCGTTATTAAAAATGTATTTGCAGAAACAGCACAAAGAACCCCCAAACTTCACCGTAATCCCCCAGTTGGTAATATTTTACATATTTGCTTTCTCTTTCTCTTAAATCTTATCTTTTATCTTTTTCTGACCTACCTGAAAGTCACAGACTTTATCTCCAGTGTATATTTCCTCAAAAGCAAGTCACTCTCCTATTAGAAGAACATATAAAAATGGCTTTATGCATTAAGAACAGTTTTACATATTTTTGTACAACTCACCCCTCTTCATTTCAGTCACCCAGATCACTGACATTGTTGCATCATTACTTTGTAACCCTTAGGACCTGTTTAGTTTTCCCAGCTCTCCCCAGATGTCCCCTTTTTCCTTTCTGGTTTATGATGCAATCCAGGATCACAGTTACATTTTTACTCAGGTGTTTTCTTGCCTTTCATGACGACAGTTTCAGACAGGAAGCCTTTCCTTGTGTGGGATGTCCCTTGACCTAGCTGGATCCATTAGCTTCTTCTTGTCCAGACTCAAGCCAGGAATCTTGGCAGGAATGCCACAGACAGGATGCCGTGCCTTCTCATCACATCAGTCAGAAGGCACAGCGTGGTGACCTGTGGGTTTCTCCACTGCACAGTGATCACTGTTACCATTTTAATTGATAAGTAGTTCATGGGGAGGTCTCCAGAATCACACCAATATCCCATCTATGTGTTCATCAGCCTTTGTGTTCATTTCTGCCCGAGTCAGCTGCCACTATGATGTAAGCCAGGTGTGATTTCTCTATTTCCATTATTCTTTCAGTTTTGTTCTTTGGCATTCTGCCATTAAAAAAAGTTTCCCCTTCTATATATTTATTTAATCTGTGTAGATTCATGGGTTTCTATTTTAGTAACAATTTTCAACCCATTGAATTTTGCTATTTACTTTGATCTTCAAATCATCTTGTGTCTAGCCAATGGGAATTCGTTGAAAGAAGCTTCTGTGTCATTTGACATGTCCCTGTCATTCTTTTTGCATACATTTACTGTGATAGGCTGATAATGGTCCCCCAAAGATGTCCACTTCCTAATCTCCTGATCCCTGTGGATTTGGGGGTGGTCCCAGTGTAATCACGAGGAGACAGTAGGGTCAGAGATAGCAGAGAGGGAGATGTGAAGGCAGAAGCAGGGGACCAGATGACACAGATGATACAGCAAAGCTGCTGGCTTTGAAAATGAAAGAAGGGTCCTTGAACTTCTTAACATGAGCACATCGTTTTAACTTTTTTCTTGCATATCTTGTCTGTGGTCATGATGAAATCCAAGCATTTTATGACCTTATGTGAATTTTTCTTATGCTAGAATCTAAGCTACATTTTCTAGTTGTGGTTTTTTTCCCTTACCCTCTTGAATTCTACAATGATATTTTTATGGTTAGCCTACTGAAGGAAAAACCTGATTTTTACTTGTACTGAAGCCACTTTGGAAAACTTAAAGTTTAAATGTAAAATAATGTACTTTTAATAAATTTTGTGACTAAACCTTTGCTAGGAAAATTACAAAGACTCAGGGCTTGCAGCTTCTCTTAGTAATTGTAGTTTGTAGACCTACAGTCCAACAATGTCAGGGTTAAAGGTAGAGTCAGCAGCAAGGGTAAAAGAGACAGCTGGTCATTAGTCTTATCAATTGCTACTGTGAATCTGTATTCCGAGGATTGTAGCTCCCATTTCTGGGCCATTGTTACTGAACTGATCAAGTTGACATGTTGATTTATAACTTTTTAAACTAAAATCATAAGGCCTTGTTTAAAAGAGCAATCCTCTATGTGAGAAATTGTTGAGAGTATCAATTTTCAATTCAGCTAAACCCATGTACAAATTCTAGCAATGACACCTTGCTGACACCCCTAGGCAAATCAATTTCTCTAAACTTAAGTTGCTTTATTTATAAAATAGAGAAATTCTACATTTGTTACTTCTAAAATGGAGATAATATCTTATGAAGTTATAGAGGTTATATATGAGAGAATGTAAAATAAAATGCTGTAGACGTAGGAAGTGTTCAATAAATGGTGGGTCTTACAAGAATTTTAGTTGTCTAGAATAACATGACAGTGCAGATCAGCTCCGACAATAATGAAAGTTAAGCATCACTTCTTACTAATTCCTCCATCCCTAAACTGAAGTTAATTTCCATTCTGTACATTTTTTAATTTGTTTCTTCCAAGATACTTTTAAGGTATACATGGGATTAATCAGGTTGTATTTTAAGTTTACATATTTACATAACATTTAGTAAAATATCCAGCATATAGTGCACATGAATATTGATCCTAAAATGGTAAATGTCCTTAAGGACCCTATGTCAGTGTTCTTTCTGTATTCGACATTGTTTTCTGCAACAGTGATAGAGGTTTGGCTGTTAGTTGACAATGTAATCATGATACAATCAGTTGGACACAAATGGTTATTGTATTACTTTGGATTATAATTTAATTTTAGTGACACAGTGATTACTTCTCTCAGTTTTAATAGTCTCTGTTTGAAATGAATTTAAAAAGTAAAAATATATTAAAGTGTATGTTTTTATTAAACATTCATGTCAGGTGGATATATTACATAAATATGTGATTTTGACTCACTTCTTAGAAAACAGATAAAAGAGGAAATGTAAGATCTCTGCTTCAATCAGACTGGCCAATTATTATTCTCTCACCAAAATGGCAACATCTGCCAGGGAAATTGAAAAAAAATTCCCTCCCTAAGGAGATTCCAAGATTCCACCTGCTCTAGCTAATGCTGTATATATATATATATATATATATATATATATATATATATATATATATATATATAATGCCAGGAAGTTCTGACATATTGTTGGAGCAAATACTTCAAAAACATCTTGCATTTTTTGTTGTTATTGTTCTTGTTGTTGTTCTAGCAACTTCACTGTGTGGTAGTTGGAAGTGAAAATGCCAAGCGATATTTTGAAGCAGTTCAAGGATCAAAAGAGCATCGAGGAGAACTTTTTGGGACCTATAATCTCTTCAGACTAAGACCCCAAGGATCTTGTCTTACGAGGGACATCTTGGAGGTGTGAAATTATTCTTTGACCCTTTCAATAATATTTTAATTACAGTTTTATCCCACAGGAAACTTGAAATACAATTGGTGCATTTTCAGAGAAACTTTTGGTTTTTCCTTATCAAAAATACCGATGTTTAGAATTTCTACTTTTAGAGAAGTAGGAAATAAACTGCTATACCTCTAGACAAAGATTTTCTCATGCATAGTTGTAAATAATGCACATACACACACACACACACACACACACACACACACACATACAAATATATGTTTGAGATAGTGTGATTCCAAAGGCCATTTCAGACAGGCAGAGAGATGTTTGTTATTTTGAAAGCAGCTGCTTACGAGACAAGAACTAATAAAATAAAATAAAATCCCGAATAAACAGAACTATAAAATATGTTTTGATTAGAAGTTACCACATACTCCTTGAGATGTACTCTCTTGTCTCATGGAGATTTTTGTTTTCTGTTCCCAATAAAAATTCCACACCAATATTTCAAACTCTCCCAGTTATGTTCATCCTCTGCATACAGATGTTTCTTATTCTTCAAATGAGATACCTACTTAAAAACTAAGTTTTTTAATATGCTGGAGTACTAAGGATATTAGTCTGTTTTCTAATTAATGTTAATATGGGTATCATAAAGTCTTTCTGAGTCTTCTTTTTTAATCTCCTTACTACATCGATGAGGAAGTTGAATCTCAGGAGTTTGTAGTAAAATCTTAATGTATTCATTTAGTCAGTACCATAAAGTTTAAGGAAAAATTGGTTCTTGTCCTTGAGGTACTTTGACTATCTTGATGAAAGGTGGAAGAGATTGTTTACATAATGAATAAATAATATAAGTCACTATACATTGAGCAAGTTCAGTGGTAGTTCAAAAGGATCACTGGTGGACCTGGGACCATTGTACACACCTGTAATCCCAGAGACACAGAAGTCTGAGGCAGGAAGATTATTGAGTTCAAGGCCAACCTGGGGAACATAGACCCTGTCTCAAAATAAAAAGCAAAAAGGATTGGGGATGTAGCTCACTAGTAGAGCACTGAGTTCAATCCCCAAGACACCTCCCCCCCTCCAAAAAAAAGATCCACTGTGGATAAAAAAAGAAGTTATATATTAATTGTATCCTGCAAATATTGCAACTATTAAACAGTGTTTGATGTTTATTGCTGAGTTTTTGTTTTACAATAACTATCTGATTTTGAATTGAATGGCCCATTTAAAGTTATTTTTCTTTCTCCCCCCACCCTTTTCTTTTTCTTTCTTTTTTCCCTTGTTTTTGAATATGCCATTTCTTTCATGGACTTCTTCATTCCCATTTCTTTTATTTGTCCTCCATCTTTCCACTCTACCCCTAGATAGTCCCTTCATCTCAGAGAACTACCCAGTATGCCTATATTCATGTTTATAATTTAAAATCATTGCCTGTAAAAATAGCATTTGATTATTTATCCTGTCAGAATCACCATCTATTCCTTTGTTAAACAAGTAGTATGTAAAACAAAATAGGAAGTTATTAAGTGGAAAGTTCTCTTGTTCTCTGGTTGTCCAGCGTGCATCTTGTTTTTTCTTCAGAAGTTCTTTTTTTTAATGACAGGGCCATCCTGTCATTAAATTCATTTCATTTGTGGTAAAGTATCTTTAACAACTTGGCATATCACTGGTATTTGATTATTAAATTAAGTTTGGAATTAAGATTACTTATTTGTCACCAACCAGAATTTAAATTATTCTGACCTGGTTAGATTCATGGTGCTTTTGGCCAAAAGATATTTTATTATTCCAAGGCCTGCATTATGGGGGCCTTTTGAAATATTTTAAGATGTAAAAATTTGAATTATATTGCACTTTTAATCTTAGGTTTTCTGGGCAATTTAATTCTATTTTGTATTGACCTTCCTCTTCATGGTTTTCCTTTAGAGACAGATATTGAGAGTTCATTTCACAGATACTTATTGACTATCTGTTCCTAGAGCTAGACATACATAAATGAATAGATTAAAAACTTCTTTCTATAAGAAGTTTACATTCTATTGGCAGAAACAAACAATAATCAAAGTAAGTCAGTGAAATATACAGTATATGATGATAAGTTCTAAGTATAAAAATAGAGCAGGGAAAGGAAATAGGGACCTTCAAGGAAAGAGCATCACAATTTTAGACTGGGATGGCTAAGGATGCCCTCATTGTGAAGGTTGCATTTGCATCTCCAAAGAAGTGAGGGAGGAATGTGGGTCTTAGAGCAAGAGAACAAATGCAGAGTCCCTGTGGGAGGAGTATGTCCAGCATGGTTTCCAATGGCTGGGCGACCAAGGCTGTTGAGGAGTAAAGGAGAGAGCCAAGCCCAGCAGTGAGACCAGAAAAACAGAAGCAATGGAGAGTTCTCTGCTGGTAAAAGGCTAAAAGGCTCAGGGTTTACTCCAGTTGAACTGGGCTGACTGGGCTGTGCAAAATAACTACACAAGAGACACAAATACCTTTTTCTTTGGGGTCGCTTTGACGGCTTCTCTGACCTTAAGGGTCCGCAGGAAGAGAGACAGCGAGAGCATGCACTGACCCCTTTTATTGAGGAGAAGCTATTCAAATGAGGCAGGGGGTCAGGTTTCAGGGGGCTGAGTCTATCTTTATGATGTCCACTGTCAGCAGGTTGACTGACACCTGGGTAGGACACACCCAAGGGCACAGTAAGAGAAGGGGACACACACAAGGCACTTCCATGGAAGATTCTATCCTAAACAAAGGAACAGGTGAGCATAGCTTCACCCATGGGGCTGTAGCAAGACACACCCATGCACGAGACACCAACCCTCGGACCCAAGAGGGGTGGGGACAGCTCTGCCACATTCTGTGACTGAGCGCCTCAGCACCCAGCCGGGAAGTGTGACTCAGTCACATGCAAGGTTGGTCTCCCACAGTTCTCAACTGAAGAATGACATAGTCTGATTTACATCAGCTTCACTGTGAAAGTCTACTAGCATTAGACTACAGGAGGCAAAAGCAAGACACCTGTTAGGCGGATGCTGCAGTAATCCTCCTGAGAAACCATGGAGGCTTAGGCCAGGGTGATAGTGGTAGATGGCGTAAGAAGTGGTTGGATTCTATATTTTATGTAGGTGGGCTGAGAGAATTTGCTTACATATGTGAGGAATAAAAAGAGAAGTTTAGGGTGGCTCCAAGCATCTGGTCTGAACACTGGAATTGCCATTTCTGTATCAGAAAGGAGTGTCAACAGTCTGAGGGTTTCTCATGCTGCAGTTGCATCTCCTACAGCCTGTTAGCTTCTGTTGAGATAAATGGTTGTGCTGTGAAGGGGGCTCCCCTCCTCTTGCTACAGTAGCCTCAAGGTGTGGGGGGCTAAGGATTCCTGACAATCTGGCACTGTTCATCACCCAGTAGATTTCTGTAGGGAGATTCTCACTCATTTCCCTGGATACCAGGTGGCTGGAATATGCCATTAGTATGCTGTCTATTTATAAGCTGGGCATTGGTAACTCTGGTGATGGTAGTATTACTTCCCTTTATTCTATCAACAAATACAACCTTAGAAATGCTGTCGTTCTGGTCACTGATGTGGTCAGTTAATTGCTCAGCTACCTCAGTCACGGGGAGTAGACTCCGGGAGTTGGTGAGAAAACTGGGAGCAGACAAGCCTCAAGTCATCATCCAGTAGCTCAGTTTATTTTTGAAATGCATACAATTGTTATAGGGTTTGAGTGGGCATGCCCATCAATCATACACAAGCAAGATAGTATCCGTAAGCCAATCATCTTATGCCTAATGTAACCACACTATGAGAATGCTCTAATTATTACTATCATCAGGAAGGGTCTTTGTCCCTAGGGGAGGGGGCTTTCTATGTTAGGAGTTCCATGCCTGAAGCTCCTGACTATGGGTTTCCTGGCCTGGCAGCTTGGCAACGCTAACCACAAGTGCTAAGGATGTGATTTCACTAATGGCTCACTAGAACAGAGCATCCCATCCTGCAGGTGTTGCTATCAGGCCTGAACGAGTGTAGATTCTTCAAGCACTTCGAGCTGCTCATAGCTGCTAGCTTATAGCTGCTAGCAAGCTGTAAACTGAAAATTATTCCAACATAGAAAGAATTATTTTCCTTTAGAAGGGGAATTTAATATTCTGGAATCTAGACCATTAGATACCTCTGTTAAATGATGCACCAATGGATTGGGAATGTAGCTCAGTGGTAGAGTGCTTGCCTAGCATGCTCAAGGCCCCGGGTTAAGTCCCAAATGTAGGAGGGGGCACAGGGAAATATACCAAATGCTTTAAAGTGCAAATACTTTCCAAAAAGCCTGTTATATAATTAAGGTAGTTTTTTAGTTTCATATTAGGATGACCTTTTCATTTTGATGTCTCATACACGTAAATGCTAATAAATATTTTTTAATAAATATGACCAGTAAATATAATATACTAGTTGTATCATGTTCCCAGTGCTCGACACTGTGGTGTTTGACATGTTGCCAGTATGTTCCTTACTATAATTATTATGTAGGAATGGCTATTACAGTTATGATTCTTGGGTAACTTTTTTTTCCCCTCCTCCCGACTAATAATACTTTTAATGGCATTCACTGTGAAGTATTATTAGTTTTCTGCTTCTGAAAAAGTAAACTGCTAGAGTATTTTAAAATGTTACATTACACTGAATATTGGTTCTTTAATTAGTAAATTGAAAGTAGCATTAAGAGTGCTAAAGCAAGTTGCATTTTTTCCTGCCCTAGCTTGAAGATTTAACTTGTCATTGCTATTGTTTATTTGGTTGTTTTTACCCCTTATTTTACACAGCTATTTACTTTCTTTTTTGCTGATATTCCAGAGAGAAGGCCAAGTGGAAGCAGGAATCATGACTGCTACAACATGGTTGAAAGAGAGACCTCCAGCACACAACCCAGAAACGGTAGGCAGTGTTGAGTCTGTAGCCCCCTACACCTAGAAAACATGTACTGTGACAATTTTAAATTTCATTTCCTTTTTATTCCATTTTTTCATCACATTAAAAAACACAGTTTTTTTGGTTTTGTTTTATTTTTAATATTAAGGACATTAAGTCAGAGAACTGCCAGTTAAATTTATAATTTAAGCTGATTTGATATTGTGTCTTAAAGTTAACAAATTCAGGAGCCATCATCAGACATATACATCTAAACTGGAATTTTAACTAAACTAAGTCAAATCCAAAATTAAATGTACTGTGTAAGTGACCAACCCAATCCAAATAAATAATTTTTACTGAATAGCATATTAAATGGAAAAATAGCCATCAATGTGTGTTTGATTATTAAATCCAAATATCAAAATCATTCTTTAAATCAGAACATATTTGATTTGAGTCCTTGATCTTGTGATCTTATTAGTAGTATCTTATCTCACATAACACAAAAATCTGTATTTTCATCAAAAGGCTTTTTGAGAGGTAAAAATTATATGTGAAAAGGGAAAAATTTTATGTCATTGTTGCTAATTTATTCTTGTTTGTTTTTACAGGTTTAACCATGAGTTTTTATCAGCCCAGTAATCTACCTGAACAAAAGTTATCTGCCCAAAGTTAATTCTCTCCCAGTAAATTAGGGTGAATATTTTTTTAAATTTAAAGACCTGTGAAGCTGGGCATATGGCTTGGGAGGCTGAGGCAGGAGGATCACAAGTCAGCCTCAGCAAAAGTGAGATGCTGAGCAACTCAGTGAGACCCTGTCTCTAATACAAAAAAGGGCTAGGGATGTAGCTCAGTGGTCAAGTGTCCCTGAGTTCAATCCCCAGTACCAAATACATACATACATATATGAATATCAAATATTAGCAGAAGTATCACTGGATAATACTTTCCCAAAATCACTTACTTCTCAGTTTTAGGAGACTGAGATGTCTGACTAATTCTGATTAAAGTAGAAAAAATTAAATATTGGATTTAAATTTGTTGTAGATTTTACTCTAAAACTTTCTCAATTTTAATGATCTTACTGGACCTTATTTATTATCTTATTTTAACAACTTGAACCATTTTGCAGTTGTGAATTCTTTATCTGTAAGGTTTTTTTTCTTAAAGCATGATTGGAAGAATCTGCTGGACCTCAGTAAACCCCAGTAATTTTTAAACAATGAGTTATGTGCTTTTACCTTTTGAGGCTAGAATTGTGAGTCCCTGTATGTTAGAAGCTGAGCACACCACTCTGTTTTCCTTAAAAATGATTTGATCACATGATACTCTAGTTTAAACTTTTATTTATTTTGGAAAGTTTAATACTTGGAAAGAGAAAAGACTGTACTAGACCATAATATTAAATCCTTTACATTTGTTTATTAAATGTTACACTTTTTTAAAATGCCAAGTTGCGTACTTACACCGAAATTATCTGGCAAACTTAATTCCCTTCCAGTGCAATAGCTTGTGTATCATTATGTTGTCATTTTATCTATAGCCCAGGGAGCCTGATTGTCAAGAACCCAGAGGACAAGACCCACCTGCAGACCCACTGGCAGTGGACGCCTGTGATCTCTGCAGTGACTTTAGTGATGACGAGTCAGTGAGAGCCTCAAGAATAAAGACTTCTAACAGCAAAGCATCTGACGCAAGCAAAGCTGCAGGTTCTTCAGGGCAGCTGACCTTACTCCAGTGTGGCTTCTCTAAACTGTTGGAGGCAAAGTGTACAGCAGTTAAAGATGGCAAGGGAAATACTGCGTCTGGTGGTGAAAGTTCTGATGAGCAGCCCATTTGCCTTCCAGCAGAAGCCAAAGATGCTGGTTGTCAGAAAACTCAGGACACTGTTGGTACTTCAGAACACCAGACATTAGATAAAATCCTAAATTCAAATGAGAAACGTGTTTTTGATAAAAGTGAGAAACTATTAGAACAGAATGCTTCTTCTGAGTCTGATGTTGAAAAAAACTCTTCACATCTGGTGGGACGTCATTGCAATATACAGAATGGCACAGAATCAGAAGATAGTGATGTCATCTTTCCCACACAATATGCAACTCCACGATTCCCTAACAATCGAGTAAGGAGTAAGCAACTCTTAGATGAATCTGAAGATTCTGAAACAGAAAACCCTGTAAAAATAAGAAACAATGGTGATGGTGAAGAGACTAATGACAGAAGACATGGACTCATTTCAAAAAATTTAAATCCTGAGAACAGGACCCTGAAACCTATTATGAAAAGCCAAGACACTGGTGATATTAGTGACGAATCTGATGACATTGAAATGTACCCCAAGATGAGGGTAAGAAAACAAAGATCTACTAGTCGATTGAGGCTTAAGAGGAAAAAGGAAAACAAAAGACAACTTTACAATTTTCCTAAAACAATGAAGAAAACAAACCAATTGTGTGCAACAGATGAGGGTAGTAACTCTCAAATTATTGATGACTTTTCATCATCAGATGACAGTATATCTGTCAGCCACTTCAGTGGCTCTAAACAGAGCCATACAGCAAAAACTATAAAAGACAAAATCAGTTTCTCTGCACAATTGCCTAGGCACCATAAGAAAATTAACACTTTTATACCAAGAAAACCAATGAAATTTTCAAATGAGAAAGTTGCCAATCAAGAGCAGATGTATGAATCAATGGATAAACTTTTAGGTAACTTCAGACACATTTTGAGTTTTTTTTTTCTTTAAATAATTGTTTTGCTCAATCAAACAGTTCTGTAAGAGGTTATTGAATTAAAAGTAGCTCTAAAAAACAGGATGCTACACTGAGACACAAATAAGGAAGCAGGTGGGTGGCAGGATTAAGGGAAGACCACCTACCTGGAAACAGAGAGCTTTGCCATCTACCTCAGGACCCCCTCTATGTGCCCCATCCTAATCACAGCCTTTCTGCTCCATAAACATCAATTATTCTGACTTTAATAGTAATTATTTACAAATTTAGTAATTCCTACAAATTATCTGTTGCAGAACCTGGGCCATCTGTCAAGTTTTCCTCCATCTTCATTTTGTTGAATGTACATACTCAGTGCACTTGGGCTTGGTCCTCTGCAAATGAGCAGTTGGCTCCCAAGACTATGTCAAGCCTAGGTTCATTGCCTTCAGCAAGACAAGAGTTAAATGTTTGGCAGGAAGATAGGAGGCATAGAATGTTGCTTTTCTCTCTGTCTCTGTTATTAGCGACCTTTAATGCTTAATTTCTGTATCTGTTTATTTATTCAGCATAGTAAAATGATATTTTCTGCTCTTCTAATTTCCATTTTTTTTAGAATACTTTTTTAAAGATATACTGTCCCTTATCTACTAATGCTTACCTAATGGTAGAATTTGTATAGGAAAGGCAGGAAAAATGCTTAATTCCTTTATTTGCCAATGTTCAATATAATAAATTGGTTCTATATCAATTAAGACAATCTATTTTTTTTTTTTTTTGTACCAAGGATTGAACCCAGAGGCACTTAACCACTGAGCCACATCCCCAGCCTATTTTGTATTTTATTTTGAGACAGGGTCTCACTAAGTTGCTTAAGGCTTTGCTGAGTTGCTAAGGTTGGCTTTAAACCTGAGATCCTTTTGCCCCAGCCTCCCAAGCTGTTGGGATTATGGCGTGCCCCACTGCACCCAATCTTTTCTTTTCATAACATCATTGTAAATTTTCAAGCACAGTTAATGGTCTCAATTTATTGCAATTAATATCATGGTTAAGGCTCTGCTATCCCTTCTTTGGCCAGTTGGAACATTTGACACGAGTATTTTAGTTCCTGAGATCTCAGGCACTAGGATAATCATCTTTGAAAACTTCCTTGTTACCTATTATTACAAGGTGTTCCAAGATCATTTGTACATTTTCTGCCCCAAACCTAGAATCAGTTATTTCTCCAAAAACCTGAATTTCTTTTATAGAGAAAGTGTGTTTCAAGACCACAGTCAGATGCTAGGAATGATTGTTGTTACTACTAGCTTATTTATTATTTCTGGGTCTTTTCAATGATCAAATTAGTTGTATGTATTGTGTTTACACACATACCTTAATATGTCTACATACACATATTTACTTATATCTTTATATGTGTGTATATATGTATATATTTTATGTGTGTATATACATACATACCCATGTTCAATAATGATAAAATACCTCATGAACTTTATATGATACTTCACTTGAGATTATGGAGCTTCAGCTTATCCTCTTTATTTTATTTGAATACTGTTTCTTCCATATTGATAATTCTGGTTTGGAAACATACAGGGAATAATTTAATTATAATGTCTCATAAATGCTCATTTGTTTTATCCCATACTACACATCAGTCAAAGAATAAAATTGCAGTACTTGTATGCTCTCCCATTTCTTTCTTGTTGTTTTTTTTTTTTTTTTTCAAGATATAGGAATCTTCTCCCTTTTTTCCCACATTTTTAGTGGTATATTATTATAGTTGTATGTAGTGGTGTTATATATTTTATATATAATATATATTTTATATATAACATATATATTTGTCCTAGCGTTTTATAAATATATATTATATAAAATATATATTATATATATTTATATATATTATGTACCACTTTCTTCCCATTTCAGAATATTGAGATTGCATTATATACTCTCCTTCTACTTCATGTCCTGGTTTATAGTTAAAACTGTAAAGAAGACAGTTAAGATTTCCCCATCAGTCCTATGTGTTTCTATACTTATTGAGTTATCTGAGGCTTGCTTTCTAATAAGTGTTCATGATAATATTTTTGCCTGAGATTCTTGTGATAACAGTGTGAGTCCTTATACCTAAGAGTCAGTTTTGCTGAATGTAAAAAAAAAAAAACCTGTTTTCTTGAGTGTTTTAAATATGTACTTCATCTTCTGGTGTAAAAATGTTGTGTCGCTTGTATTTTTTCTTTCCTACCTCTTTTTCTGCTTCCTAGATGCCCGGAATTTGGGTGGTTTTTGTTGGTTTGTTTGCCTGTTTGTTTTCTTTTCATGGTCCAGTAATTTTACTAGATTGTGTCTTGGTGTTGGTTATTTGGGTCACTATTCTCACATGCACAGTGTAGCTTCCACTCAATTTTTATGGAAAGCTTTCTTGTTCTAGTGTTACTTGTGCTTTGTCCTGTTGGTTTGCTTTGGCCTTCTTTAAGGCCTCCTGTTATTCACTTGTTCAATCTTCTTTGCCTACCTTCAGAATTTGTTTCAGTCTCTTTTATCTTTTTGCTTTGTTTATTTCGGCTTTTTCCTTTAAAAAATTCTATTTATATAAAGACATTATCTATTATATTTATTTCCTCTTATATTCCTTCTAAGTTTATTCTTCATCTCTGAAATAATATTTAAAAATATGTAAGTCTTTCTTGAGTTCACTCATTTCTGAGGTATAATTCTGATTTGTGTTGTTGATAAATGTCACTTTCATGTTTTTAAAGTCTCTTACCTCATTTTGAAGCTGATTATGGTTTTAATCTGTGTAGTGAGATGTTTCTGAGATGTTTTCATAGTAGAAATATTATTGTCTATTCTCTTTCTCTTAATAATTTTTGAAACTTGACTCCAATGTTTTTCTCTTGCTCCTTTTTTATATGAAATTGCCTCTCCTGCTTAATGCCTGTCCTGCTCATCTCGAGTCCCTGCCTTCAGTTTCTCCTCTTCTGTTCTGGCCTGGGCAGGGCCATGGTGGGTCAGTACTACGGCTTCAGGAGGATAGTGCCTCCAGTCCCCTGGGGTCTTTTTACTGCAAGCCCGTGGAACCTGCTCAACTCTGGCCAGTGGAATACCTTCTCAGACTCAGCTGCCAACCTCAAGTTGACTGGCTGTGCTTTCCAAGAAGTACCTGTTGGCAATCCTGGGTCACCTGTTCTTAGGTCTGCCAGATCCACCTGTTGCTTGCATCCTTCTTCAGTCTTTGATGCTATGCAGAACTCATAGCTTTGGTTGTTTCTACCTGCTTGTATTTTAGGGCTTATAGGGATATCTTGTCATCTAATTTTGTTAGGATGTTGTTCAAGAACATGGCTTGGTTTTTCTTTTAGTGCTGTCTGTTTTCATGAGGGAAATCAGAGGTTGAAAAATTACATCCTTGCCACTAGCCTCTGCCCAAAATCTGTTTAGTGATTTTAAGAGTTAGCATCACTTTTACAAGCATCTTACTTAATAAATACAACAAAAAAAGTAAAAGGAGCTGATTTAAAAGCAGGAATATTTTGCTGTAGAAACCTTGGTTTTTTGTTTTTTTAACCCATTAAGCTTTCTTTTATGGTTAATGATCTCATTGAAGGATCCTTATGATATATATTTTGTAACTAAGTACTGGATTATGCTTAGGTTTGTGTGTAACAGAAGTTTTTTTTTTTAATAGTTGCTTTTTTTTTAACTGTGAAAGTTGTCAGTAGTTAGTGTGTAACAAACCTCGTTTTCATTAATGCATAAAGTTTGTCATCAAAATTAAGAAAAATCTGGGGCTGGAGTTGTGGCTCAGTGGTAGAGTGCTTACGTAGCACATGTGAGGCACGGGGTTCAAGCCTCAGAACCAAATAAAGATAAATAAAATGAAGGTATTGTGTCCATCAAAACTAAAAAAAAATAAAGAAAAATCCGAGTAAATTTTCTATCAGAAGAATAATTTTGAAACTACCATACTTGCTACCTGGGGTATTTAAATTTAAGGGAAATGTTTTCCTAATACTCTTTCAATCATAATTTGTAACAGCATCTTGTGTTGCATGATTGGCAGTTTCTGGTTAAGAGGGGTTCAGGGCTGAAACAGCACAAGTGTTGGAGGTCATAATTGAGGTTCATTGCCAGAGCTGTTTGAGGGAGCTTTTACAGGCCTCAGTTCTAGCCTTCTCTTTTATGACCACAATTTAAAAATAAATTATAGGTGCCTAGAAGCAAAGCAATAAAAAATGTAGCCATTTTTTAAACCTCTTTCAGATAAAAGCCATGAGTTAACTTTTTTCATTTCCTAAAAAGCTCCCATCTTGACATTCTCTGGGCATATGTACAAAAAAGACAAAATACAAACAATAAAACTGAGCAAAGCCAACCAAACGAAACTCCCTGGTCATAAACCCCATGCTCCCATTCCATCACTGTAATCAAGTACATGTTTAAAGGAACAGATAAGGCTAGCGCCACTCCTTCAATTACTAAACAACTTTTTGAAACTAACCAAGATGACAAATTCATAGCAAAAACCTTTGACTATGACTTTCTTGTGCCTAAAATCCCCTTTTCAGGTCTAAATTTTAAAATTCTTACCTGGTCTCAGCAGTTCTCATATTTATGGTAAGGAACCGGGGGTGGGGGTTATTTTCATGATAATCTAGACCAACATGTTTGAACTCAAACTCTTCGGGGGTTTTTGTTTGTTTTGTTTTTTTAAGAATATTTCAGGGTTAACATAATTGCATGTTTTTTCTTCAGGAGTAAAAATTCAGCAAAGCATAACCTATTTTTGTCATGATTCTGATAATTTTTAAGGTGTGCATGGATCAATTTTCCTTTGTGATGATAAATCACCTAGTGAACATCAATTATCTCCTAGGTGGTGTTCAGGAAGTGGCTTATATTCACTCAAACCAGCATGTGATAGGATCCAGCAAAGCTGAGAATCATATGAGCCGGTGGGCAGCACGTGACGTGTTTGAGTTGAAGCAGTTTTCCCAGCTTCCTGCTAACATAGCTATTTGCAGTTCTGAGGTAAGAAAAATATGGGGTATATCACTTACCCTGTATTATAAATTAGTTTTTATCTCATTTTTCACAGAAATTCTCAATAGGATCTTCTACCACTTCCTCAAAAGTTCTGCTAAAACTCTAAGTAACATACAAGTAAGTATAAAAAACAAAATACCATTTGGGGAACTATAGTCACTGAAAATGTTTTGGATTAAATGATAAATCTTAACCTAAAAATGCCTAATAATATTGAGTTGCTTAATAGTTTTTCTCAAAATAAAAAAAGTTCCTATCTTCCAAAAATTCAAGAGTCTGAGGGGATTATGCAGTTAAATCAGAACCAACTGTCTGTGTTCATTTGGAAAGAGTGTATGATAGAGGCTGGGGATGTAGCTCAGTGGTTAGAGTGCTTGCCTCATATGCACAAGGCCCAAGGTTCAATCCCCAGCACCACCACCAAAAAAAAAGTATATGATTAGATTTCCTCAAAAATTGTTCATGTAAAATGAAGACACTCATAAAAAGGTAACTTCATGTAGAATTTGTTTTTAGCAAAAGGATTTTTATAATGTTAAAAGTAATAAATACTTTCTACAGGCTCTTTCCACTTGGCATTGCCATTGTATGGAAATAAATAATTATGTAAATGTGGTATTTTTTGTTTATTCATAGTCACTTTTACCAAAGGTTTTTAAAATATTATGTTTCTTTGGTGTATTATTCCTTATTAATTTCTGACAGTTAAGTGTCTAAAGTGAAGTTCTACTATTACTTTATGAGTGAGAGTAAAGAGTACATACTATATATAACAGTGATATTTTAACTTAGTATTACTTTTTTTGTTCTAATTAGTTATACATGACAGTAGAATACATTTTGACACATCATACATAAAAGTATAACTTCTCATTCTTCTGGTTGCACATGATATAGAATCATACCAGTCATGTTATCATATGTGTACATAGGGTAATAATGTCTGATTCATTCTACTATCCTTCTTCCTGCCCCCATACCGCCTCCCCTCCATTCACTCCCCTCTGCCTAATCCAAAGTACCTCCATTCTTCCCTAGCCACCCCCTTGTTGTGAATTAGCATCTTCATATCAGGGAAAACATTAGGCCTTTGGTTTTTTTGGGATTGGCTTATTTCGCTTAGCATCAGCTCCATCCATTTAACTGCAAATGCCATTGTTTCATTCTTGTTTCAAACTGAGTAATATTCCATTGTGTATATATATACCACATTTTCTTTATCCATTCATCTGTTGAAGGGCACCTAGGTTGGTTTCATAGCTCAGATGTTGTGAGTTGAGCTGCCATAAACATTGATGTGGCATCATTACTATAGTATGCTGATTTTAAGTCCTTTGGGTATAAACCAAGGAGTGGGATAGCTGGGTCAAATATTGGTTCCATTTCAAGTTTTCTGAGGAATCGCCATACTGCTTTTCAGAATGGTTGCACAAATTTGCAATCCCACCAGCAACCTATGAGTATATATTTTTCCTCCACATCCTCACCAACATTATTGTTGCTTGTATTCTTGATAATTGCCATTCTGATTGGAGTGAGATGAAATCTTAGAGTAGTATTGATTTGCATTTCTCTTAATTGCTAGAAATGTTGAACATTTTTCATATATTTGTTGATTGATTGTATTTCTTCTGTGATGTGTCTGTTCAGTTCCTTAGTCCATTTATTGATTGGGTTATTTGGTTTTTTGGTGTTGCAGGAGAATATCCCTCTGAAACTTCAAGCTCTCTTCTTTTATTTGTACCACATCTGGTTCAACAAAGGATTTGAATTGTCTTAACAATAAAAACAGAATATAAAGTGAAATTCAACACCAGAGAAAATATAAACTAAACTGAAAGTTCAAACCTCAGAGAAAGTTGAGATACCGATATGGCCAGAATATTCTACCCAGATATTTTATTAACATGACAAATTTAAGTTTTCTTATAGACAAAACAAAGGAAGCAAATTGGCTCTTTAGTGATTACTCAGTTGGAAATGTGTGTGGGCAGTTTGGGTGGTCATGGTGACTACATGCCCCACCTGGCAATCGTGTCAGCAGGCCAGAGATACTAATAGCTGTCCTGGGTAGGGTGGGTGGTGGATGCAGAGCAATCCCATATGCAAAGAACTGTGCTGCCCCAAATGCCATAACACCCTGCTGAGAAACACTGATCCTTGTCCTTTTTTTTTTTTTTTAAAGAGAGAGAGAGAGAGAGAATTTTATTATTTATTTTTTAGTTTTTGGCGGACACAACATCTTTGTTTTGTATGTGGTGCTGAGGATCGAACCCGGGCCACACACATGCCAGGCGAGCGCGCTACCGCTTGAGCCACATCCCCAGCCCCTGATCCTTGTCCTTAAGGGGGAAAAATATAACAAATTTTCTAGCAAGAGCAAAGTTTTTCCTAGCATTTAATTTGAAGGGAACTTGTCACCTGAGGTTTTAAATGGAAACCACTAAAGGATCTAGGGAAGAGTTGGTTACCTTACAATAGCCTTAGAATAAATGTAATAATGGAATTGGAAAGGCTATGTCTTTTAGCATATTTCAAAGTAATACAGAGACCCATTACCAGAATACAGCTCATGAAAGCTTTCATGACCTGAGTGGGCTGCTTGAGATTCTCATTTGATCTACGGACAACACTACAGACAGCATTTCTACAATGTGACTACCTTGTAGGAAATGTTGAACATTTTTATATTTTATTTTATATTTTAATACAAATATTTAATACAATAATTATTTTATATTTTAATACAAAAATGTATTAGGCTCTCCAGAAATTTGCTTTTTTAAGATGTAGAGTATATCAGAATCTTCAGAGTTTACTTTTGATTAGGGTGTTTGTTTGTTTGTTTCAACCATGCCCTTTTCCCAAATTGTAATGTAAAAAGTCAGATAATTTGGCAATCCCTGTAGAGTAAATGTTAATGAAATAATTTTCTAGGCGTTGGTCATTAGCTTATCTAAATATTTCTCAGAGAAGAAATTTATAGGCATATAATTCTCCCCAAAATGCAGACCCTAGATCTAGAAACAATAAACAGTCCCTTTGGAACCTCCTTAAGGAAATTGTAAAAACAGAAATACACGTTGCCTCTAACACTTTTCAATCTCAACATTTTTGAGGGGGACAGAACAATATCAGCAGAAATCTTGGCCCTTAAAAGTGTTTTGCAGAGTGAGGAACATTTGTGACAAGCAAATTGAATATCTACCCATGGGGCTTTGTAGCCTCCCTTCCGAGTCCAGGTATCCCCTCATCACACATACCCCAACTTAGTAGATCTTTTTCCGGGAATTTAAAGAAATGTGTTGTTTAACGTTGAAGTCATGGTAAATGTGAAACATTCAGTGAAGTTTTAAAGCCACTAAGTAGGAGGTTTAATCCATTGCTCGCAGGCCAAGAATAGTCCACATAAACACTCATTCGGTGGTTGACTTCTTTAAGTCAGCACTTGAAACAGTAAAATTCCATTCCAGCATTTCAGTCATCTCACAGAATTTCTGAGAAAAAAGGCGTTCCCAGTCACTGATTTCATCATATCCAGGCAATATTACTTCAACACTCATAGGGGAGGAATCACTGACACATCACTGACTAGGGTTGGAGATATTTATGTCACTCACTGAAGGACTTTGCAGATGGGTGGTAATAATTGAATCTACAATTTTGAAAAATTTTAAAAATAGTTATGGGGAGGGAGATGCTATAAAGAAAGGAGAAAGGAAATGAAGCAAGAACAAAAGAGATCCAGTCATATGTTAGCACACACCTACAAACCTTTGCTTCTCAAGTCTCCAAAAGACCATAGACCTTCCACCTACAGTGTAATATCTTTCATCTAGGGCTCAAATCCAGAATCTTTTTGATTACTGAGAATTCTTCTGAGTACTTCATGTCTGTCATCAAAGTTTTATTAAAGAGCTTGTGTTTGAAAAGATCATGTGTGTGCTTGTAGGCATGTGCGGGTGCATGTTTGTGTCTATAGCCAGATTCAGAGGTGCTGCCTCACTTTCTGAGAAAACAAATCAAATCCTATATATTTAGATGAGGCCAACAGATGAACAACAGTGACCATCATATGCTGGTGTTGTGCTTTCTGAGCAATGCTGTAGTCAAGTCTGAGCCTTTCACTAAGTTGCAGAGGAATATGTATACCAGGTGGAAACCTACCGAAAGAAGACACTGCCACCACAGTGCTAGGTAAACCCTGTGGTCTTCCAGAGCTCTCATTCTTTTCCATGTAATTATTGATAATCAAAATGATAAAAACTATGAACCTACTTTTCAAATTCACCTACTTAGTTAGGAAAGGCCAGAGATACATTATCTTTTCCATGTTTTCTATAACTTATACTTTTATGAATTGATTTCAACTTGTAGAATATTTTATAGATGTCCTAAACTAAAACCTATTTCTCCTAAAATAAATTTCTAATCATACCTTTGTTATTTGATAGTGTGGACAATGCAAAATAACATGCAAAATAAAAATACATTTTGCCTTAAATCATACTTGGGTTTTTGAGAACTGCTCATTTTAAAAGATACGAAGACTGGAGGGAAACCCTGTGCTCTTAGCTTTAAGCTCAGACCAAAAAGAAATGTTTTAAGTATTTGAAGGAACTGCTAATACTTTGATTAGAGTTAATTTGTTCTTTTGACATACGGAAGTATGTCACAAAACTCAACTATACCTGTTTGTGATGTGGTGCCTCCTTTTTTCAATCAACTGCATGTTTTCAACTTAAGTTTACTTAAAGTTTTCTGAAAAGAAATGTACAAAGACAGCATTCAATTACGGATTAATCGCTATGGCAACTGAGATGTGGTGACTGAAGGGGGAGAATGTATTCTGCCCTCAGTTTCCTGCCAGCTGTCATAGTCAACCTCTGCTGCCTGAATCCAAGCCAAAATATAGACTGTGACCAACTCCAAGAAACTATATCTGTATTTTTATAAATTGGTACAAGTATCAGACTATAAAAGAAGACTTAATCCCCTGAATTGGATGACAGACACTTGGCACTCTTGCCAGTGTTTGACAGAGAAATAACGGGTGGCTTTGTAGTAAAACCTGGATTAATAGCAAACCCTTCTTTATGTTATTGCAGTGTGGTGTAAATGAGAGAATAAGCGAGCTGTCGGTCTGGGGTGGAGGCAGCATGGGGGGAGTGCCTTTCTATAACCGGTGCAGGTTTAAGCACTGTTCAGAATACTGTAAATACAAAGTGTTGTGTTAGTAAGAACTTCTCTTTCTTGTATTTGTATTAGATTGGCATTTTGTAGATTACCTAACATGAGGATTTCTGTGAGCTATGGTGGATTTGGGTGCAGTATGTCTATACAGCTTTTGGAGTCAGCAAGAAGGGATGGGCTGTTTACAACTCGAAGACTTTGGGGAGACAGAGCATTCCATTATCCTGGCTTTCAGTGTAATGAATGGTATGATGGTTTAAAGTAATTGTTCACAAGTGACTGGTTTATGAAGCAGTCCGGTAAGGAAGGTTTATGGCTCCGGCATGTGACAGAATGAATTCTTACTGGGTGGGATTTCTCACGGTCTCATTTTTTCTTTCTCTAGCTAGATATTAATTTTATGGTCTTTGTATCAGAAAGTTTTTCTTCTAATAATAATTTTAGTGGAGATTAAGTGTTTTAAGATTGTTGCATTATATGCAGGAAATGATGTGACTAGTATTGGCATGAAAAAATCTTTTGTGTTGCTGACCCTAGAACTAGGATGGCTCAGAGATGGTGTTCTGTTTCAGAAGATGGCATATTAATTAAGTGAAGAATACCTGTTACTGAGCCAGGGGAAGGAGAACCCCGTGTTGCCAGTGAGTGTGCCACCTGTGCCCCTCCTAGCTGCCTTCCCCCCAGAGTTCATGGATGCTGTCACTGATGAGCTGCTGTGTGCAACACACATTCAACTCCTTGTATTATTCAAAATATAGTATAGATTTTCATTATCTCAATGATTGTTGCTTTTCGGCAAGGATGATGACATCCCTACTGTGATAGTCTGCGTACAATGACCTGTCAATGTTTTTGTTGCTGACAGTACCAATAATAGACTGTTTTAAGATATCTTGAAAGATATCTAGTCCAGTTCTCTATAATTTTATACAAGAAGGACTTGCCTTGGACCATGGGTGGCTTCCTGTGAAGAATTCTGTGGAAAACTATGTATTTAAAGGAATTATAAACTAAGTTAACAATGAACTAGATTGACGAAAATAATCTTTGCTTATTAGGAAGTTGTATGTTTCTAACTTCTAGCTGTTTTTTATGCTGATTGTGTAGAAGATAAATTGGCTTCTCAGAACAATTTCTCTGTTTAGAATAATGGGAAGATTCTAAATAGTTTAACAGAATGCTATTTCTTTGGGTAGATGAACAATATAAAGTTTAGAGATATAAGGCCTCATTGAACTGTGAGTCCACCTAGTGACTTAAAGAATGTTAAGCACTTAGCAACCTTTTCAAATTGTACTTTATCCCTCTATGAAAACCGTGGTATCCATTGGACATGGCCACTTAGGGGAACACCTACTGCCTTGCCATCTGAGAGCCCCGCCTCCGCACACAGAAGTTCTGAATATTTATAAGATGAGTAAAGCAACGTTGTAAGGTTAGGGAAACACAGCATTTCAGAATCTGAAGGATTCCTGGAGACTATTTAACCCAAGCATTTTATTTTATTTATGTTTAAAATCAAAGACTAGGGGCTGGGGCTGTAGCTCAGTGATAGAGCACCTGCCTCAAACATGTGAGGCACTGGATTTGATCCTCAGCACCACATAAAAATAAATAAATAAAGATATTTTTAAAAATAAAATAAAAATCAAAGGCTAAATGGCTCCCTCAGGCCACAGGACTTGGCAATGGCAACCCTTGTCATTTTTTAGTCTTCTATCTTATCCTTTTATCTCAGTTCCCTGGATCTCTATTTGGAGATTTCAGATTTACTTTCCCAGTATGACATATCAAGCTTTTAATTTTCTAAGATAACTAGTCTGTGAAGAATTTTCTTCACTTTAGCAGTTAGACGAAAATAAAGTAAAACCTAGTGGATTGAATGCATCCTTCCCTTTAGAAAAAGTTTTAAAAACTATTTTAAAAACTATTTCTTAGATAGTTAAACTCTATCTGTGGACTCAAGAAATACAGTGAAACTGTTGGCAATATCTACTTCACCAAAGGTACATTGCCAACTGCATGATTTTTCACCTTTTCCTTTTATTATGGTAGTTAATCTTGGTTGTCAACTTGCCTGAATTGAGAGACAAGAAAAATTGGTAAGGACACTTCTAGGTGTGTCTGTGAAGCTGTCTCCAGAGATGACTGGCATGTGAGTCAGCCCCTGAGTGGGGAAGACCTGCCCTGAACACAAGTGGTACCTCCCACCCACGGGGCCCTGGGTAGAATGAAAAGGCAGAAGAAGTGGGGGGCTCATAGGCACACTTGCTTGACCCTTCTTGAGTGGGTACATTTTTTGCTGCTGTTGTCATCTGTGGTCATCAGATTCCAAATTCTTTTTTTTTTTTTTGTATTACAATTCTTTTTTTTTTTTATTATTGGTTGTTCAAAACGTTACAAAGCTCATGATATATCATCTTTCATACATTTGGCTCAATTGGGTTATGAACTCCCATTTTTACCCCAAATAAAAATTCTTGATCCTTTGAACACAGATTCACACCAGCAGCTCTCCAGGGGGCTTTCAGGCCTTCAGCTTTGAACTGGGGCTGCATCATTGGTCCCTCTTATTAGGAAGTTTCCAGCTTTGGGACTGAGCAGCTACTGGATTGCCTGGCTCTCCAGCACGCAAAAGGCCACCGTAGGACTAGTTAGCATCTGATCATGTGAGCCAGTCTAATAAATCCCCTCTTATATACATCTATATAGACATATGTATCCTTTTGGTTGTATTCCTCCTGAGAACCCTAATAAACCTGTGCCTTTTTTTTATTTTTTAGCCAGGAATCATCTTCATTTTTACATTTATAATCTCCCAAATCTCCAAATCCTTCAAGATCTACTTCAGATGTTTCGTGCCTTCCTCAAAATCTGCCCCATTTCCTCCCTCATCAGAATCAAGCTACCTTTTCTCCTGAGCTCTGCTTTGCACAGTAGTACTTTTGCCCAGTAGTACTTTATACATCTTGTTCTTATTCTAAAGTATGACTTTCAGATTTTTATTATAGTATAAAAGTACGTATCTTCTTTTCTAATAAATCCTGAGCTTTGAAATAGAAGGCTATCTCTTGATTCATCTTCACTAACTTAAAATGATGTGTTACATGAATTACTACTTGCTGAATAAATACTTTTTTAAAACATATTTAGGTTTTCATTTGTTGTCTGGGTATGTTAAACTCTGCCACTATGTTCTGAGAGTTTTTAAGTGGTTTAAATCATCTTTTCCATGATCAACTTTCATAGTTTTCCTGGAAATCTTCTGGACCCAAGGAGGGGTCATGATATCCCCAATATATGGCCAGTTGGTCAAAAACAAGTAAAACAAACTGAGGCTTGCAATTGGCACTAGAAGTGGGGAGAGTCCAACTGAATCCTCTACCTGTGGATTCAGACACTCTCTAGGTATCCACCTGACTCTCCAGGTATATAGTGTCAGAATTAAACTAGAGGACACACAACTGGTGTCAACTGCTGCAAAATTGGCTCCCTCCTTGCTGGTGGGAGAAGTCCTCACTCTGGTATCCCAAGTCTTCTGTATTGACTATGGTGAGAACAGAGGAGAACACTTCATTTTTTCCTAGACACAGAAGTATTCTCAGGTTTGAGTGGCATTCCTGGTCTTCAGTGGATTTGCTCTGCCTCTGCCTCCAACCGCATCAGGTACTGTCTGATCCTCTACTCCAGATGGATCCAGTTCAAGTTCCATTTCTTCCATAATTCAATCTTTAGGGTCACTCTCTTCCAAGTGTTTTTAGCACCATTCTCTGTGCCAGTCATCATCATTGGTATGGGTACCTTGTGTGTATTCGTTTCCTTCAAGGTATGTTATAGGACCACAGCTTACGCTTCAGTGAATACCACCACGTGGCAAGGACACCACTGGGTTCAGAAAGCATTTGTTCTTGATAATTGCATGAAAGTACAACAAAAGGCAGGTCCCCATAACTGCTCCTCCACTCAGCCACACAATTCAAATGGGTAACATGACAGATAATGTAGAAGTATTAGTCTTGTTTGCACAGCATAAATGCTGGTATTCTTCATCTTCATTCGTTATGAGTCATTTCTTGGCCATGGTGCTCATATAGGAAACCAGTCAAGAAGGAAGGACCTGGGGAATGGTGTCAGAAAGACGTCCCTACCCATGCACCATCATCTAGCAATAAATCTAAAGAGGCACTGTGTGGCTTAATTTTTTTGTCTTCCAAATTATGTGGAGTGTCTTATTGTGTCCTTTCCATGACATATATGGCCTGTTTTAATTTGGCCCTTGCCCTCTTCTCTAGCTTCACTGAAGACACTCACTTCCTCAGGATTATTGGTACTAATTGTGTATGAGGCACTGTGCCTGGATCCAGGATACAAGATGAACAGGCTCTTCCTGGACAGTCTGCAGCTCAGGAGCTACTCTCCAAGCTCACTTTACCTCCACACCTTCGCTTCTGTGGTTATTTTGCTAAAAATTCCTTTTCACCTGTGGCTGCTTGTTGAATTCCTACCCTTGTCCTCTGTGACAGCTGTCCCCCAAGTCTTCTCCAAAGCAGCATAAATTTCTTCCTATTCTTTGTGTATGTGCATATGTGGCTGCTGTAGCACTTAGGATGTTGTATAATGCAACACTGTATGTGTATCAGCAAAATACTTTAAGCTATAAGGAATAGAATAACCATCTAAAAGTAGGTGACAGCATAGGTCACTGAACAAATTCATGTAACAGCATGTCTGATAGGAGGCATTTTCAGGGTTGGTGCTATGGCCCAGTGACATCATACAGATTTGGACTCTTATCATTTTCTGTCCCACTGTCCTGAATAAGTTAACTTTTATTCCTTTAGTCTCATGTTACCAGATCACTACCGCAACTGAACAACTAGTTTTCTCGAATAAATGTGTCCAAAGGACAGGAAGGTGTGATTCCCCTTGTATCTTTCTTTTTGTTGAGAAGGAAACTCTTTCTGAAAAACTATGATTGACTCAGCTCGTATGTGCCTTATCGCCCTACAATTGAGAGAGCAGCCCACCTTCCCTGAGGGCACTTGTAAGAATACTAGCTTCTACCAGACAACAGAGGGAGGCGGTGCCTTTGGGGAGGCCATCAACAGTGTCTGCCACCATTTATCTGGTTGGACAGTAGTCTTTTTTTTGTTAGGACCTGAATCTTAGTCTGTCTTTTTATTCCCAGAACCTAAAATAATACCTAGGTAATCAGTTAAACTTACCGATTTCAATTGACTTTCCAGTGGCTACCAAGGGGAACCTTCTCAAAGAGATTCTATAGAGATGTGAGGAATTACCCTAATTTATTAATATATGCATTAATCTTGTGCAGAGCATCAACATTGGGTAGGATAAATATGTCTAAGTAAAATTTGTGCCATTTTTTAAATTTTTTTGATAATATTCCCTATAATGTAATTTAATCAACTGTTGCTGCTTCTACAGCAAGTTTGTTGGTAAGCTGATGTTTTATTTTAGAGGTATCAGTTATCTTGTAGGCAAGTTACCATAAAGAATCAAATTTTAATTTGTAAACAGTTCTTATGACTGACTACTCAACATTAAATGCTTTGGAATGTGTGGAAGACCATGTCCCAGTGTTTCATTCTATATGCAGGGCTAATCTGATACAGGGAAAATAACAAATGCCTCAGAGACAAGAACGTTTTATTTCTTTCATAAAAATATTTTGGTAAATATCTTCTAAAAATTAATTTTCCTTAGTTGTGCTATTCATGCGAGTTTGTTGAGAGCCTGAAGAGTCTGTAACTCAGGGCTTGGTGTGGCAGCTCTCTGGGTCAGGAGAGCAAATGACCGAGTTGAATAGATGAGACACAAACAGCTGAGATAGTTTACAGCCACACTGGAGCTTCCCATTCAGAGCGACCCCTTTGACTTGTTGTATTCCCTTGGTGAGTAAAATTAGGATCTTGGACCTGCAGTTGCATCATTGGTTGCTAGGTTTGGTGTGACATATGTGATTACACAGAGTCTTCAAGCAGATTCCACGAATAAAATAAAGCTGTCATATGAGAAATTGGAAGGAAAATATGCAGGAGAAGTCTCATGAAGCTGGGTCTTCAGGCATGGGTGAGGCAGATGCTGGGGAGAAGGCAAGTTTGAGGAAATTTGGAACCAGGAATGAGAGTGCTTATGTGTTTGGTAACCAGTGACAAGACTGGTCTGAAGGCACGTTCCCTGGACAGCCAGGAGCCATGACCTGCACAGGGCGCTGTGAACAGACTCTGAAGACCGCGCGTGTGTGGGAGTGATCTGATCCATAAGTGTTAATACTGACCTGAGCAGGTTCCATGCTAGCGTTTGTGTTCTGAGAGGTGACACCAAGATGTATCAAATACCTGACCATTCCCCAGTGAAGGCTTCTCCCAAAGCAGGTTTTGGATTTGAATCCAGGTGTTTTCAGATTGGAATGTTATTTGTAAAACCATGCAGAAAATTTGACTTCACTGAATGTTTGTGGTTGTCCTCTAATCAGCCAGCTTTCCTCCCAGAGAGTGAGTGGACAAGATACAGGGTGGCTCAATACTGCCTTGGGTTTTTGACAACTATGGAAAGCTGCATCCCAGTCACAGGCAAGCACCTTGGATGACTGAGGATTTTCACACTTGTACAAAGATCCTTCAAAGTGCTTGTCACGTTAGACTCTCATAGACCATTTGAATGAATTTTCTTGCTCTGTGTTTTTGTAGTACTCCTGATTCCTGACTTTGCAAAGATAAGCAAATTTATGACTTTTTATGTATTCACATATTCGCCCTTAACCAAAGAGAGATTTCTTTTTTAATCTTTTGTTTGAACACATGTTAAACAAAAGCATTGCTGCCTCCAACTTTACTGTTCAAGGTTTAATGAAGAAGGAAAATCAAAGAGGAGTGGATTTTCTAGGCTTCTTGGCAGATGAAGTGATCTGGCTGAGGTGAGGGTGTGGCCAGAGGTAGTGGAGGAGACCTTTGTGTTTTCAAGGTCTGTGCTGGTCTCAAGAGCAAGGCAACTGGAAGACACTTCAGTGACCTAGAACCAGAACACGTCATCCCCCTCAGGCCTCGCAGAGGGCCAGAGCTGGGACCTCCTAGTTCCTTTACAGTCTGCCCATTTCATCCCCATGGTCTATGCTCATTTCCTTACCATTTCTACCCAGGTGCCCTCGCAGGTCTTTACTTCCAGAATTAGTGTTTACTTCAATGAATATAAACAGAAAGAGGTTCTTCATTTCCTTAAACTTTCTCTGAACTATTTTGGTTTCCTAGTATGTAAATATAGATTCCTTATGTAATGGAGTAAAAAGAAAAATGCTAATGCAAGTCATTTGGCTGTGAGGACGGAAGTCTTCCTTTTTTTTTTTTTTTTTTTTTTTAGGACAGTGACATCAAGAGTTGCCATCTGCAGTTTTTTTTTTAAGTCAGTTTTTATTTTTTTCACTTTCATATTGAAAATCTGTAACTTTTTTAGTTGAGACTTCCAATAAATAGCTATTGTTTTATTGAAAGTAAGGCAATTTGACTTAGGTCTACTTTTGAATTGCAGAGAGTGCACTTCTGGTTTAAAGGAATAAGAAAGAGTATTCAATATCAAAGGTCATTTGAATGTTGTATCCCACTGGGCTACCTGAGGAAGGGAACTTTCCTGCAATATCCAGTGTGAACCGAAAGCTTCACAGCCAGAGGTAAGCTATGCAAAATTAGGGATCCTTATTATGCCTAGTGTGGATTCTTTTTTTTTTTTTTCCCAAGTTTTGTTTTGGAGATTTTATTTGTGGGGTCCCCCTCCCATTTCTTTCTTTTAACTGTGGAAAGATTGAGTTGGATCACCTGGAGTTTCAAGTTTGTAGACTATGTACAATGTCTAAGAATCAACTGGTCATATGATATATAAAGTAGAATAAAACATTTTTTAAAATCCTGAGATATTAGAGGGATGGGGAGGTACACAATGAACACATCTCTAGCATTTTTGCCTGCAAAAGTGACCTTATATTTATTGTAATCCTAATGTATGTCTTTTATAATTTAAAATAGTAAAGCTATTCTTTAACAGATTACACGCATTATACATTTGTAAACAGTAATATTTATACTTTTAAACATTTTATAAGTATATCAGAAAAAATCAACTATGATTTGATAACTTTATCAAAATTATGTCAAAGCAGATATTAAGTCTTTGAAATGAGCCTTTTTTTTAGGAATCACACCAAGGGGCACTCTACCACTGAGCTATATCCCAGCCCTTTGCCTTTTTTTTTTAATATTTATGTTTAGTTTTAGGTGAACATAGTATCTCCATTTTATTTTTATGTGGTGCTGAGAATTGAACCCAGTGCCTCACGTATGCTAGGCGGTCGCGCTACCACTTGAGCCACATCCCCAGCCTGCCCTTTTAATTTTTTACTTTGAGACAGGGTTTTGCTGAGGCTGGCCTCAAACCTGAGTTCTTCCTGCCTCAGCCTCCAAAATAGCTGGGATTACAGATGTGTGCCCCCCACACCCAGCCAAATGATCCATTTCAAGTTAAACATTTAATCATGGCTAAGTGAAGAGACTATTTTGGCCAGGCTGTATTAGAACAATTACCATTTCTAGAAATAATATTTTAATGATTTAGTTGGACTAGATAATTTTATATGCTAAATTTTATTTTTAATAATTATTTTTATAAGGATAACATTTTGTGTTTAAAGTTTTGACTGTATAAGTGAGATTAGTATCTATATAACTAGCCTTAGCCTACCTTTTACCTTTTTAACTTATTTAGCTATGGTCTAAAGAGGAAAGGGCTTCTCCCTCCTCTTTCAGTTCTGCCTGACTGCTCCGTCTTAGAATGTGTATATCTAAAGAAGGAAGAGGTATTACTACTCAGAAGTTATAATATTAGTTCAACATTTGGCAATAAATTCAACTTCACAAGCAGCCCCATTTTTTGTTCAATTAGTTTTTATCATCAAATGGATTTTTTAACTCTGTTTATATTATCTAAGAGTAGTTACTGCATTTCTTACATTTCTTAGTAGATTTTAGTTTTGATATATATTCCAAAAATAGAATTTGATTTTTTTTTATATAAATACTATAGGGAAAGTACCAAAGTCTAATAATTTGTGGACATAATTGTAAACATAGCAATTACTAAGTGATAAATTATGCTTTAATAGTAACACCTTCTAAAATAGAGTATTAGCAGAAATACTTCTACTATACAAATACTGCACAAAGTATTTGATACTGGGGACTGAATCTAGTGGCACTTTACCACTGAGCCACATCCCAGCCCTTTTGTATTTTGTATTTTGAGACAGGGTCTTGCTAAGTGGCCTAGGTGAAGCTGGCCTTGAACCTATGATCCTCTGTCTCAGAGTCCTGAGTCACATAGGTGCTCACCACTGTGTCTGGCTGCACAGAGCTCTTGTCTTCATAATTTCTTCCTTGTTTTATTATCATAACCATAATCAGAATCACAGAGTTTAGTACCTTTAATTCTTGGTAGATACTTTTGAAGAATCCTTTTTAGAAAAGTTAGGGGCAATTGGGAGCTTTCACAGAAACTGGGAGTTTTGCTTTCTTCCTTCCTGTTGTAACACAACATTCTCCATGCAGCACACACAGCACTCTAGTTGCTGGCCACTCTGTCCTCCGGAGGAAAGAGGAGTGATGTTATTTTGCTTTCTTGAGCAGCACAAGGAGCTTCATCCTCTGTCCTAACATTAAGAAGGACTTGTGCCTTTTCAGTTCCTGCTCCACCTCATTTTACTGCGCTCCTCCTTCCTTGGGTCTTCATTTCTGTCGCTGCTGCACCGTGGTCTTTCCACATCTGGATTTTATAGCTGCCATCTAAGTGGGAATGAACAAATTTTGAATCTAGCCACACAATCTAGAATTAGAATCTCTTGGTCTGGCCATAGACCTTGTACTTCACTGTGCAGAAGAGATGCCGGCTGTGGCTGCAACAGTGGCTGCACTGTGGCATATTTTCCCCGTGTAGACTGTTGTAAAAGATTGACTGTACTCTTACTGTAAGGCAGGAAAATTTTACTTTTCTAACAAGAACACCAAAATGCTTATAAATTCAAACAGGAATTGTTTTTCAAAGAAAAATAAGACTTCTTGAAAATTACATAAACAGTGTTGCCACTTAAAACAGTCACAGACTCTTGTGTCTGAAAAGTGTGGTTGTACAGCTTCAGGATTCATAGACACCCCTTCTGAAATCACTGACACCCATCTGCATAACCTTGAAACCCAGGTTAAGAGTCCATATTCCCCCCACAATGGGAAGCAGAATAACGCCCTCCCCAAATATGCTCATGAAGTAATTCCTGGAACCTGTTAATATGTTTCTTTACCTGACAAAAGGGAGTTAAAGTCATAGATGCAATTAAGGTTAAATCAGTGGCCTTGAGATAGCTTCTTTGCATGGATGCAGTTAAGGGTGCTAATCAGATGACCAGGATCCTTTGATCCTGGATTCTGGATGGGCCCCGGCTAATCACGTTAGCTGTTCAAAGCAGAGAACCTTTCCTGGCTGAGGTCAGAGGGTGATATGACCATGGAGAAAGTGTTAGAGAAGAGTTGCTGGCTTTTAAAGAGGACCACAAAACAAAGATTGTGGACAGTATCTGAGAGCTAGAAGAGCAAGGAAATGGATTTTCCCCTAAACATCCAAAAAGGATCACAGCCTTGCCAGCACCTTGATTTTAGCCCAGTGAGACCCACATCAGACTCAGTGACCTATAGAAACTTAAGATAATGAGTTTATATCATTTAAAGTCAATAATTTTGTGGTGAATTGTTATGGCAGCAACAGGAAACTGACACACCCTTCCTAGCGCACAGTGTGTTATGTATTCTCCCTTGGAGCTGCCATCCCACATCAACCTAGACAGCCACTGCATTCCTAAGAGCTAACAGAACCCAGGTAAATTCCAGATTGTGCTTCACAACCTGATTAAAGTCTCTTACCAAATGGAAATCTGAAACATAGATTTTTAAAAAATAAAAGTTAGGATACTGAGCCCATTTAACAGAAAAATAATTTTACCTTTTTATTATTGGTTGTAAGAATTGGGTTTTGAAATGGAATACTTGGCAAAATGTAAAGATCCACTTGTCTGATAGTTGTGGTTGCAAAGCCTGAATTTTTCTGACGAATTTATAAAAGTGATTGAAAAAAAAAACATGTTTGTATAAAATGTGAACTTTGTACTGCTGCCATAGTCAGCAATATCCAGTGTGATCATGTAAATAATCGATAATTGCCATTGCCTGGCATGATTTCTCCAAGGCCCCAGGAATTTACAGGATATGAGGAAGGGAGTGTTCCTGTTAGCCTTCTCTTTCTGCTAACTCGCTTTACTTTCAGATAAGTGTTCCATCTCTTCTTAAAATAATGGAAAGTTATTTCTGGGGATCATCTAAGGTTATCAGCCTTTAGAAACTTTGAATGTTCATCTGATTTTTGTTGGAAATAATGCATCAAATCTCTTTTAAACTTATTCTTAATGATTCTACTTTTTTTCTCTTTATTAATAATGTTTTAAGGTACAATTTTGCAAAAAAATTAAGTCTTTAAGGAAAGTATCTTTAATACTACTGATTACTGCAAAGCCCTGGTTCAAGCTGGTCAGCTGTCATTTTGTGTTTATCCATCTGAGTCACAAAACTTGTAAAGATGTCAATTTATTTTCATTAGAAATGGATTGCTACTAAAGAACATACCATGTTTTGTCTTTTGGTCAATAAAATGAACTTGAATATAAGTTAAACAGGTAAATGTCTAAAAGAAAAAAGCTAAATATGCCATATGTTTTTTAAAATAGGCTGAACATTTAAACCCCTTAAGGGTAGGACCTTCTTGTGGATGTAAATATACTCACATCTCTAGCTCAAATGCATAGCATGGTGGCAGAAACATAGTGAGTATTTAGTGAATACTTGAGGAATTAAAAAACATTTCCTATCTATATTCTTTGAATGTGTACCACTTCAATCCAATAGAAACCCTACCAAAAGAAATAATAATAATTATATCATTAGCAAGACTCAGTGTCGATTAAACTCTGGTGGTCTTTGTATGCTTGAAAATGATAGTTTAACTAGGTATAGAATTCCAAGTTGACAGTTTTTTTCTCTCTGCATGTTAAAGGTATTATTCCATTATCATCTGGCAGTGGGAATATTAATGAAGAATCTGATGTTAGTTTGTCACTTCTGTGCAGATACCTTGGTTTTTCTCTATGGGAATTTTTAAGATATTCCCTCTAAATGTAATCCATCAAAATACAGACTATTTTAATTTTTGCCAATAGGGATTCTCTTTCTTTTCTCAGTTTGAAGATTCATGCCTTCTTTAATTTTCAACTATTATCTCATTAACATAATCTCTTCCATTTTCTCTGGTCTTTCCTTCTATCATTTTAGAAGTTTTGGTATGTCTTCTGACTCTTAATTTCCCTCCTTTTCTTCCTTTTAAATTCCTATATTGCATTCTGAGAAATTTTATTTTTCCAGTTAGTCAACTATTATAAGGATGTTTATTCTGCTACTTATCCAATGTATTGAGGTTCTTTCTATTTTTTATTTCAGAACTATATTTCTTTCTCTTTTTTTTTTTTTTTTAAGTTTGCATTTAGTTCTTTCCCAAATCTGTCTATACAATGCCTCATTCTTGCTAGTGGATTCTATTCCTTCTTTTATCTTTCTAGACCTGGTGAAAATTTAAAGTCTCATTTACATTGCTCAGATATGAGCTCTCATCTTTGTTGCATCTGACAATGTTCATGGTGTTGGGTTTCATATGTTCTTTATAATTTTTATCCTAACCCTTTTTACCCCCATTGGAATCATAACCATTCTCTGGATTATGGAAGTCTTTCTATGGTATGTTTTTGTAGTCACCCCTCATTTAGATCTGTGGTTTTCCCTGGTTCTTAGCCAATCTTTTTATGTTGGTTTTCAGCTTGGGTTTTCCATACTACCCAGGTGGTGCAAAATCAGACTCCACAATGGCACCAGCTGGGCATTTCATTTTTTTCTGCAATAACTCTGACTAGAGGAAAAAGGTGGCTTGTGTCTATGCTGTGTCCTAGTTTAGGCTTTCCTTTGAAAATCAGATATTCTTCTCATACCTCCTGTGTTTTTTGTTTGTTTCTTCATTTTTTAATGCAGGGAGTTGAATCATTTCCATCTTCCCTCTGCCCTTTGTACCTGTGGATGAGGTTCTGCCCTGTGAGTTGCTTAGTGTCAGCTCTCACTCACCACTGTGTCACTTCTTTGTTGTTCACATCTAGAAACTTTCTTATTTTTGAGCTCAAATATAATTTTATTCTTGTAATTGTTGTGGAACTGTATCCAGTATTTCTCTTTGGGGAATGGAACGGGGCTTTCCACCTATTCACAATTGTCAAGGAAACTGGAACCATACGGTTTAAAATGATTTTTTAACCCACTCTTGCTAACAATTTACATTTAACAAGCAGCCCATAGTCTAAAATGTTTGATTCTATCTATAGTTTACAAACTGTAGTAGCCTCTTGAAATCACTAGATATTCTTGCAATCCAGCAGAGTTTGAAAACTAGTATTGATGAAAATGATTTATTTGTCACATAAAATTGTTCCTTTTTATAAGTTTGGCTACTTTGTAAAATTAAGTAACAAAGACTACTCAATGATTTTGAGAAAAATCACCACTCAAATGTACTGAACTTAAACATTTTAAGAGTACCCATTTTTATTCCATCATTTATATAGTCATTAATTGGTACCTTTATTTGGGACAGTAGCTCTCAACATGTGTATCAGTATGTCCAGTCTCAGCAATAGAAATAGTTCCATTTTCCCCATTTCATCTTTTTAAAGGTCTAGATTGACATCTTCTGACAATAATTTCAGATGGAGAATGTGTACTTCATTAAAAAGAGCATATTGGGGGAAAGTAATACATCCTCCTTCTTTGACCAAAACCAACCTTTCGTTCCTTCCCTTTTTCCAGACATATGAAGAAAAAGCGAACCCAGCTACAGTAACACACACGAGGACAGACCAGCCACCAAGTGAAGGACCCGGTTCCTCTCCCCTGTGCGTTTCACACCCTGTAAGTCAGAAGAAGAAAAAAGTCTACCGTACAGACCAGACGACCTTCATAATTGGAGAAACACCAAAAGGAATCCGCAGGTATGTCACATATGATAACATGGAACTTTAGCAACAATTATCAAGAGAAATATGGATCCTTAATAACATATACAAATTAAATTATAACCATACTTGACATAAATGTTTCAGAAAAATCTGAATTTGCATACTTTAAAAAATAAACTTCAAATATTTTAGATGTTTTTAAAGGGCTAATCCCTAAATTGGTTTTTTAAAAATGAAATCATTATATATAAAAAAAATGAGCTCTTAAGTACACTTTTTCATTCATTCATTAACTATTTATTGGGCACCTAATACATGACCAGGCATTGTGCTATGTGCTGAACATACAGAGGGAAAGACAGGCGTAGAGCTCACGATGTGGTAGGAAAGGAGCTGACGTTGAACCTTAAGGTTTTAAAAAGTAAAAAATCACATAAGTGAGTCGTTATAAAGAGGTGTTATAGGAAAGAAATGGACTGCGTTGACAGGGGAACTGAGATGCATGGTAGGGTGGACGCTGCTCTATAGTGAGCAGTCAGGAAGACCTCTCCATACAGGTGGTGTTTGCACTGAAACCTGACAGATGACCAGGCCCAGAACCTGATTAGGAGTATCCCTGAGAGCAGCTGGATGTTCAGGGACAGTGTCAGACTCCTGAAAAATAAAGCCAACAGCCCATGAGATGAGGATGAGACAGGCGGGGCTGGAGCCTGTGGGAAGGACTCGGACTTTGTTGTGATGCAGTGGAGACCTGTGGAAGAAGAGTGGGGCCTGCTCCATGTGTTTAAAGGGTGGCTTCAGCTTCGGTGTGGGAGGGGGAAGTGGATGTGGGGAGACAGTGGGAGGGATGGGGACGATAAGGAGCCACGCTAGTGAATGCACCAAAGTGGTTGCCATGGCAATAGAGCCAAATGGATAGTTCCCTTTGGTGATGGACTGACTTGGGAAGAAAAGAAAACAGGATTGCCCCTAACTTCCTGTCTTAAGCCACAGAGTAGATTTTCTGAGTGAGAAAAACTGGGAGAGAAACAAGTTTGGAGTGAAAAACAAAAAATCAGTTCTTTTTCACTCATATGAAGTTTGTTATTCTATGGAAATGTCACACAGGCAGTGAATATGCCACTCTAGGGTTGGGGGTTTGAGTTGTAAATCTGGGCATCAGGAACATATAGATTGTAAATGGTTTTGGACCCACAGCACTGTGCGAACAGCCGGGGAGCAGAGGTGGGAAGGAGGGGAAGCCCCGACAGTGTGGAGCAGCCCTTCCTCCTGGAGCAACAGCAGCAACGTGGGCTGGGGCAGAGGCAGTGCAGGGCCTGAGGCCCCGGGGGTTTGAAATAGGGAGCGTTCACTTCATCTTATGCTGCAGCCTGGGGTGGAGCAGAAAGTGCCCTCGGTAGCTGCCAACAGAGCTCTTTGCCACTTGGCATAGGCAGTCCAAGAGAATCCGTGGGTGGATGCCAGGGTGAGGGGTGCTAGCAGGGAGCCAGCAGGCCCTGGGCAGCTCTTTGTGTTTGGATATGGAAAGGCGCAGTAGCCGGAGGGTACCATGGGGACCAGGGTGAGGTGTTTTGAAGTTGGAAGATAATTGAACTACGTAGGGTGTGTTGAGGGAGAAGACTCATGGGGAATGGACCTTGCAGAGGTGAGGACAGGAATGACACCCTGGAGAGGCAGTGTCCAGACCAGTGGCCACAGCTGGCCTTGGAGAGGCACTGAAAAAGAAGGGACCATCATGGACACAGACATAGCATTTTCTCAGTGAATCTGCAATTAAAGCCATATTCAGAGGGAACAAAGTTATCAAATAAATTACAGAACAGGAAATCAAGCTTAGCTGGACTGGAATTCCTGGGTGATGTGAGTCCCCATTTTGGAGTGAGTTTGTACAACCATCCATCCATTCCTGCAGATTTTGTCCAACAAGCTCCAGTTGCTCTGTTGCAGGTACAGAACAAAGAGATGGCCAGGTCTTACCAGGGGCTAGAGCGAGGGGAGAGAGTCAAGAAAGCTGAATGCTGTTTGTAAAAGAATGATTACAAAATGAATCTAAGCTAAACAGAGGAGGAGAGCGAGCCAGTGGGAGTGAGTGGTGGTCTGGAGGGTTCAGTGAGGCCAGGAGTTCTCGACAGCACTGCTGTCCTGGGCCGGGGAGCAGCTGAGTGGGAGCATAAGATGATTGCGTTCCAGGCCCAGGAGGTTGTGCAGCTGGTGGTGATGACAGTGGCAGATAGGACCCTGGAAGCAAGCTGACGTGAACTGAGATGAGTCTTTGGAGGTCAGTGACGAAATGGGTGGGCCAGGTTTTGGGTGGCAAGGCCATGTGGACACTGATGTTATGGATACTGATAACAGAGGGTGGAGCAGGAAGCTGCATCTGGAGTGTTTAGCAGGAAGCAAAGGCCAAAGGAGGCTTACAGGGCTGGCCCTGGTGGCCCTGGGACAGGGGAAAATGATGTTGGCTCTGTGGGTTCAAAATGCTTCCCTGGCGGGGGGTGGGGGGTGTACCTCCCAGGGAACTGGTCTTCAGCTGCCCTGGAAAGACTGGTCCCTCAGCTCCTTGGGAAGCTGGGGTGGTGGCTCTCGAGAGCTGCCTGCTGTTGTGCAGATGGGCAAGCATGTCCCTGCCTGCACAAACATTGGTTCCCAGGACTTTTGCAGGTTGTCTTTCACTCTGGGCAATTATGTTTCTGAGGCTGCCCATGGACATCTCATCAGTCTTTAAGGAATACAGGTGCCTTTATTCCCTTGGCAGTGTGTATTTTTTATAAAAGTGTAACAATTAGTTTTGCCTCCTTTTTTCTTCTTTCAGATAGATAGATAGATAGAGGATTGACTCCAGGGGCACTTTCCCACTGAGCGACATCCCCAGCTCTTTTTATTTTTTTATTTTGAGGCATGGCCTTGCTAAGTTGCTAAGGCTGACCTTAAACTTGTGATCCTCCTGCCTCAGCCTCCCGAGCCACTAGGATTACAGGCATGTGCAACTGTACCTGATGCCTCTTGCTAAGTATAGGGGTGAGGATTGTCTAATATTAGAGTGCCAGGGTCTGATTCCCCTGGTCCCCACCAGTCATCCTGGTCAGTCATTAAGGCTCTGAGCCTCTGCAACCACGTGATCATCTGAGTGAGGTTCAGCCTGCCGTTCCTTCAGAAAGCCTAGGCAGAGACAAGGTGACTCCAGTTGTGCTGCTCCCTGCCTCCTCAGGGAAAGAGGAGAGGATGTGGAGTTTTCTCCATGATACAGAACTACTACTCTTCATGCCCTTGCTGAATGATACCTATCTTTGGTTTCCCTTTTTCCTGTTTCCCCAAGTGGTTCATGGTAGTTTACTCAGGCTTAGTGATTTTTGCTTGCAAAGTGACTAGCTTTTGCCCCTGATTGTACTACCTTAAATTCTTGGAGAAAGTTCTTCTGAAGACCCAGAATTAGGAAATCAAGTTAAAAGTCAAAAATAAAATGAATGATAATCATTACTTTTCCTGTTAGGGGCAACCATGTGGCATACTTTTCTTGCAGACTACTCAGGCTAAACAGGGTTTGAAACAGCTGTCCTCCCAGAGGTGACAGACCACAGGGTCATGGGTGAGGTCATGGTTTCAGCCCAGCAGAGGTGAAGTTTCTTTGGCAGCTGCCAAGACACTACCAAGTCTTGGGTAAATAAAAGACATCAGCTCGCAACCCTGCCAATCGCTAACTCTTTGCAAGCACAAATATTTGTTAGAAAGGTCACAAAAATGGATTTGGAGATGATTAATAAACAAAATAATATCGTATTACCTCATTTGAACTAAAAACTGGAACCTTTTAAGAACATGCTCACTTTCCAAAAAGAACATTGGCAATTTCTAAGAAAGAAGTGTGGGAGCACACACATGGGGGTAAGTTAGTATTGTGTCGGAGATGAGAGTCGCTGGTGGTCAGGTGTGTGTGTGTCTGGATTTGGAACATTTAATAAGACACTCTAGTGAGTACTAGAAGCCACAGTACTCATCTGAAGTCACAAAAGGAAGAAGCAAGCACGCCCTATGGAGTGCCACTAAAGCCCAAGGAAACACACACTTTATGTAGCCCAGAATGGCTGGTAAAAAAATAATAATAACATGACATTAAAGTTCCTACTTACTTATGTACACTAAAAAGAAATCATTATTTTATCCTAAGAACTCTCTGTTTGCATCAGATAAATTCAGTCTTCTCACCTTGGCTGTTGACCCTTTATGATTGTCAGCTGTCCCTTTGCAGTTTCTCCTGTCCCTCCATGCACCTTGTCCCCTTGGAAGTGAACCTGTGTGTGTCCCCTCTTCCCGGCAAGCTTCCTCACTCATCTTCACCTGACCTGAGATGACAGCAGAGAACCCAACCCCCAGTTTGCCCACCAGTAATCCCTGGCGTGGGTGCCCCTGCTGTGGGTGCCAATTGGCCTCTGTACTTGGTACCTCTGCCCTCTTGTAGTTTGACTTTCCTGCATTTGTCCTCCCCAGTTAAGACTATAAACTCCTTAAGGAGTTTTGTTCACTGGTGTGTAGTACTTAGCACATATTAGGGCTCTATAAATATTTGTGGAATGAATAAATGGGTTTTTAAAAGAGCTACTGTATAAAATACAAGTAAAAATCCTAAAACTTTGGAATTTTAATTATATGCTACAACACTATCTTTGGCTTTTTTTAAAGAAGTATTTACAAACATAAATTCAATATCAGCAATCAGTACCCTCTGTCTTCTTCTTGAGCTACCATAATGGGTAACGTAACAACAGAGATTAATCCTCAGAGTTCCAGACTCAGGAAGTCCAAGATCAGGGTATTAGCCAATTCAGTCTTTGATGGGGGTCTTCTTTCTACTTTGCAGATGGCCTCCTTCTCACTGTGTTCTCGTGTGGCAGGAGGGAGGGGTGGAGCGGGAACCGTGAACAAACAGAACAATAACATCCCATCACTTCAAGGGCAGTGAAAGCTGGAACCTGTAAGAAGGCCCTGGGCCAGCTCTGTGGCCTCTCTTCTCATGAGGACACTAATGCTGCCAGATTGGAACCCCACCCTTACGACCTCATGACCACTGATCCCCTAGAGGCCCTGACCCTAACTACTGCCAGATGGAGTGTTGGGGCTCCAGCATGATTTGGGGGGAACAACTCAGTTCATAGCATGCTCACCAATGGAGAGGAGCAGTCTGTGGCCCAGGTGGCCATGTCATTCCTCTGCCTCCATCTCACCAGGCTTCTAGAAGGCCCGTCTCCTCATCCTCATCATTCATGTAACAGTGTTTATTATTAATATCCTATACTAAAACTGCAACTTCTTCAAATAATATCTCACCTCTCAGGCTGTCTATACTAAAAGTGGACCAATTGAGAAAAAAAGAATCAAGGCTTAACAGTTTACAACTTTCCTTTTAGGCTCATCAAAAAAGTCTTATAAAATTTCTATGCTGTATTTGTAGAAAAAGGGTAAAGGAGAGAGAAAGAAAAATATTTCTTTCTTAATTCTCCAGAATTTTCTTTCTGTTCACTGAAACCCTTTGACAATATTATTTCATTGATTTTAATACAATATAGATTTTCAAATATACATTATGATTCTCATGTCAGTCATAAATTGGCTCACTGGAGGAGTAGCCGGCTGGAATCCCATAATTCCCAGAAAATACCTGATAGCATAAATCAGAATAACTTAAGAAAGCTGGTGATTTCATGGGCTAACATAATTTTCCTAGTAGCATAAGGAAAGAGGCCACGATAAAATGCATTCTTGTGTGGAATTAAGCAGACATAAACTAACGGAACAAAATTACATAACTTTGCCTCTACATTTCCTATCATTGATGATGATTTTTCTGAAAATAAAATATAATGAAAATAACCACTGATTTTCTTCATTCAATCTTTAGAAAACAATTTGAAGAAATGGCTTCTTTCTTTAACCTGTCTTCTGTAAAGGAATTCGCTATACATATAACTAACGCCACTTCAGAAGAACGACAGAGAATGCTAAGAGACTTTTATGCTTCTCAGCATCCGGAGGTGAAAGAATTTTTTGTGGATTCTGTTTCAGAATTCATCAAATCTGCCCACAAGGAAGGAGAGAGTACCAGAAATAAATGTAAAGAAAGAAACTCTTTTATAAAAAGAAAACCATCACAATCTAAAAATTTGTCCTTTAGAGATTGTACCAACCAAATTTCTCAAATTTGCAGTCCAAAAGCATCTAAAGGAAAATCAGTTAAGTTTCAGAGTGACGGTGCGTGTCAGGAAGAGGCACTTTCCAGTGATGCAGAAACTGCAAAATCTCCTATTAGCTCTGCTCACGAGATTGACAGTGGGGACGATGGGCGAGCCTCCAGAGACCCGGCGGCCTCCCGCTCTCCCAAGGGCAAGTCAGAGGCACAGGAGAGGCAGCTGGAAAATACCAAGCAAGCCCCAAAGGACCTCACAGGGACGGGCATCTCAAGAAACAGACCCCTTTGCAAGTCAGAAGACAAAAAGGTAGAAAATCCAGAGTTCGGAAATGCTTCTGTGGAAGGCTTGCTTGGTGACACCTCTATTCTCGATGACCTCTTTAAAAGTCACGGGAACGGTCCCACACGACTGCCAAAGAAGGTTCTTTCAAGGCCCATGGAAAAAGCAAAACAGAGACCAAAAGACTTCTGGGACATCTTGAATGAGCAGAATGAGGACAGTCTCAGTAAACTGACTGACGTAGCGGTTATAGAGACCCTGTGTGCAAAAGCACCTCTTGCCGTACACTGCAAAAGGAAGGAAAGGCAGGAAACTTCCCTCTGGAAACCCAATGAGAAGTTTTTGTGGAAAACATTGAACTCCAGTGATACAGAGGAGAACACAGCTATCACACAGAGAGAGTGACACACGAGTGTGTGAATGAATTAGTACACCAGAGAGCTGCCGCCGTCAGTGTCATCAGCACTGTGTCCACACTGATGATACTGTCCCAACACAGTGGTCCGCTTATATTTTTATTAAATTCTTATTTTAGGGTCTGTTAGTTTTAGATGTCGTGATTTGTTTTCCTTGATATGTGACTTGATCTTTTGGCTTTAGTTTTGATTTGGGCACTGGGGACTGAACACAGGGCCTCAACACCACCAAGCCATGTCCCCAGTTCTGTTTGTTTATTTGTTTGTTTTGAGACAGGATCTTGCTGAATTGCTGAGTTTGGCCTCAAATTTTCAGTCCTCTTGCGTTAGCCTTCCAAGTTGCAGGGATTACAAGCATGCACCACTGTACCCAGCTCATATCTGGCTTGATCTTTCAAAAAATATGATTATATTATAGTATAAACATTATGAAATGAAAAAGATTCTAGATTTGTTATCAGAAGACCTTCTGTAACTTTAGATAAGTCACTTTCCCTGGTGTACATTCATTTCATAACATGAAAGATTCAGGGTTTGAATCTTTCAAGAATATCAGTCAACACAAATATCCTTTCAGTTTGAAAACCCAATTCACTCTCCCAAGTGCCTTTTAGTCATAGGTCAAATCATGCCCCCACATCAGGAGGGATACCCTGATGTGTTTCTTCCTTAAAAGCGTCTGGAAAATCATTAAATGCTTTCCTTTTCCCTTGGTATCATGACTATTATTTAATAATTATTTAATGATTGTTTCAGATGAAATTAGTACTGAATGTATGGTATTGTGTTAAAATGCTAATTTTATAAATGCTTGAAATCAAAGGTAAATGTTGGATGGTGTTATGGGATAGGATGCTAAAGTAATAGGATTGCTAGATACCAACACTCAACTTTTTATAAAACTATTAGGATTTAATTAATATAAATAAAGTTTTGCATAGAGCTTTTATTTATTTAAGTAGGAAGAAATGAATAAATATGTGATTTTATTTGAAGCTGGGCCATTTTGGGAATTGAATTTAAATGGCTTATATCCAACCTGAAAAGGGCTCCTTGTTGGATTTACTTGTTTAGGAACATTCCTTCCGAAGCTGTGTTCTGAGCTGGGAGCTTGAGCCCCAGAGGTCAGGCGCAACTACTGGTAAAAGCAAAGAGGTCCTGTCTATAAAGAATCACGTGTGCAGAGCCCCAGCATCAGGCCTGGGCCCGGGGCAGGCAGGGGCCTGGGGGAGGCAGGGACTCTGTTACACTTGCCAGCTGCATTAGGAGGCAGTGTCCATCCAGAAAGCAGAGTGAACCAGGTTGTACTCAGATATCACTGTTAGGAAAAGGGCCTTGGGAGTACCAGGGATGGGGAGCTGTTGCTCAGAAGTGAAAAAAAAAAGAAAAAGAAAAACAGAATCTTTTCTCAAGGCACTGAATGGCCAGGTGTGCCCTGGAGCAAAATATTGCCCTCAACATGGCAGAGCAGACACTCACCTCACGACCAGAAAGGGGAAAAAAGAGGAGGGGATTGGGGCCCACAGTCCCCTTCAAGGGTGCATTCCCAATGACCTAAAGACCTCCCACTGAGTCTCACCTCTGAAAGACCCCATGACCTCTCAGCAGCACCTTGGGGAGCAAGCCTTTGCCCACGGGGACCTTTGTGGGGACACTTAAGACTCAAGGCTCAACCGCAGGAGTCCTCCAGCCCTATCCACTGTGTGTGTCACCAGCTGAATGGGTGGCCTCAGGAAAATGTGCTGCTTTCAATCTTCCTCTTTCCACTAAATTAGAGATGGATTAAATTGTTGGTGTTCAGCTTTTTTTTTTTTTTTTTTAAGCAAATGAACTTTATCTTAATCAGAAGCTCTGTGATTAAAACAATTCAAGTCAGGTCTGCAGTGCCAGCAACACTGCTGGGCTCCGAGGAGCAGGAGGCTAGTGTGAAAACCGCAGGGATGGATGAGATCATGGCTAAGGAACCTTCCAACTCCAAGTTTCCATGATTCTGTTTGCCACAGTCTGTCTTTTTTACTTCTTTTAAAAGCAATGATGGTTTCTGGCAGCCAGCATTTACCACACAGCTCTGAACAGTGGAAACTGAGGCAGGGTACAGATACTTCAGCCTTTGAATTCCTCGGTGTTCCCTTAAAATCCCTGAGACCACTTCTTCAAGGAAATTGACAACATCTGCAATTGGTACAGCTGTCCTAAAATATTCAAGGCAGAGGAGCCTCAGTCCTCAGATATACTTTCCTTGTGTCTACAGAGAAGGAGGAAGCCACAAGCAATACAGAGTTGTTCTTCCAAATTCAGGGGTGGAGTTTCCAGACTCAAGGTATCCTTCCTTCTGATGTTAAAACAACCCTCCTTATGAAATGGTGATAGGAGAGTTATTGTCCTTACTTCATATAAAAGCTGGTAACCATATGTCAATCCCAAAAGTTTTATTTGACATTTACTGGTCTATAAAATCCCAAAGAATGGAGATCACAGCCTGCCTTCAAGGTCATTTTTAATATACAAGCAAATGAGCTCCATCAGTTAGGATGTCACAAATCCAGTTAAGAATGGATGTGTGGGACTCTCCAGCAGTGTCACTGAACCTGTAGGTCCGACGAGGTGCACAGGTCCTCAAAGAACCCTGGGGGCAGGTGCACGTCTCTGTCCCAGCTCCTCGCCTACCTCTGTGATCACCACAAAAGTGACCTTGTCCACCTTCCACCTGCTTCTGCAAAGCTCCTTCCATCTGGTGCTCTTGGGAATTCTGACAGGACGGTTCACAAGCCACTTCCCACTGGGTGACTGCCCGGTGCACAGGGCCTGTTCATGGCTGGTGGGAAGAACATCTCACTTCTCCCTTGTTCAAGGGCAACACGAAGGCTGTCTTGCCTCCTATGGATTCACAGAGTTTTACAAATCAAAACAGCCCCTTTTGACATTTACCTTCCCAGAGGAGGAAAGAGGCACATTGACTTTTCCTTCCATGGTCCCAGGCTGTGCTATCCCCAGCCCTCGGCTGTCAAGTCAGAAGCACCTGCAGAGGCTCGACAGTGCATAGATGCCAGGTCCCCCCTCAGAAGACTGCTGCAGGGGTCTAGAGCTGGGCACTGGCACCTTTGTAGCTTTCAGCTTTCACAGTCACTCTGACATGCCAGTGCTCAGCCTGAGGTTTGTTCCTGAGCAAGGCTCACCTGCTGGCCTTCTGTTCACCTGAGAATCACCATCTCCAGAGAGGCACTTCAGCAGCGCCCCGACCCTACCTCCTTCCACACGACCCCAGCCATGCCACCTCCAGCCCTGGGAAATCCAGTGACATGGGGCCAAGTTCATGATGGAGCCTACTCTCTACTTTGTTTGAAAGCCCAGCGTCATCGTTCCTATAGAGATGTCCACACACAGCTGTGTACACATGTTCAAGACAGCATGATTCACAGCAACCAAAACAGGGGAGCAACCCAAGTGTCCATAGATGGGTGAACAGATGTGCAAAATAAAGCATGTGTGTGTTACATGATCCAGCTTTCAAAAGAAGGAAATTCTGACGCATGCTATGACACAGATGAACCTTGAGGACCTTAGGCAAAATGAAATAAGACACAGAAGAACAAATATCATATGATCCCACTTACATGAGTTAGCAGAGAGAACGCAGACCCGGGGTTGCCGGGGAATGGAGGGAGGGAGCGGATGGGCGTGGAGTCTCAGTTTTCAAGTCCTGAAAATAGATAGTGGTGATGGTTGCACAATAATCTGATTGTATTTAATACCATTAATGGTACAGTGTGCTTAAAAATGGGTAAGATGGTAAATTGTGTTATATATATTTTGCAACTTAAAAATGGGGGGAAAGATAAAGATATAGCGAAAAGCAACACCTCAATGTTCCATACTAGATTTTAAATATGTGAGATTGACTTTCTATCAATTTCATTTATATATTTGGAATTACAACATAAATTGCAATTTTGGTTTTTACATTGCAATTCCATATGACATTTTTTAAAGCTTCCCTTGTTTTAAAAATTTTGGAAAATAAAATTTATAGTGTTATTTTCCTGATTATACTTGTCAATATGAACTTTATTTGCTTTGCTGCAGGCTAACCTATTATGATGGTCATTTTTATTCTCTACATTTCCAAATTTAAGACCAGACTTAATCACAGACCATTCCCATCTTAAAATGGTTCAATTTAGGATTTTTTTGATTTTTTTATGATGGTGCAAAAAGCAATCCACATTCAGTAGAAACCAAGCTTCAAGTTGTGTTGATTGACCAATACTGTAGTTAGGATACTCTGTCAATATCCCCACCTGTAGGTTAATATGAGTTTTCCAAGCATGTTTAAGAAAGGCTAGCCTAAGCTATGAAGCTTCCTGGGTATATTAAATACTATTTTGGTTTATGATATTTTTTCCAGTGATGATGGGATTAGGCATGTGTTGGACATGCAGCCCATTATAATCACGCAGCATCCTGGTGTGGATACGAAGCTTTTCTGGTATTAACAGATAATAACACCAAACTTGGATTTCAGGATTCTCTCTTCTAGTTAAAAATCAAGATTGCCTTTTTCTGCAGATGTCTTCTGGGTTAGCTAAATGTCCCCTCAGTGTCATAAAGAAATGAAAGAAACTCACTTTATATTGTTTCAGTTTCCCTAGTAAGAAGATACGAAGTGTGCACCTCTGAATTTCTTACATGTCTCTAAGGAAGCTCTAATGAGTCTTCTTGTAAAGAGAAAAATATGAATACCACCCCTGCTACATCTTTTAACTCTGGATTTTCTTTATTTTTTGGTTGTGTGGAACAGACATACACCTGGACTGAAAACTAGAAACATCAAAAGAAGTCTCATAATGGCTGATTAATATATTTTTTCTTCTTTCATAACATTGTTAGAGAACATCTGGTCCCATGGGACCAGAGTGGACCCTCTGCCCACCTACCAGCATCCTCACGTCCTTGGGCTCCCACTGCCAGGGCCCTGGGTGCCTCCAGCTGCCTGCAAAGCCTGAACTCCCCCCAGAGTCCTGCCGCCTCCTCCTCATGCTCATCAACCCTGGTGGCTTCAGTGCCCTTCCCAGCAACCCAACAGCGTTGTCTCCTCAGTGAGGTCTCTCCCACTGTCCCAGCACTACATCAAACCTGTTCCTGCTGGGACCTCCCGACTTCCCCAATGACGCTGTGGTAGTCACTCCACCCTTCTAGTAGAGGAAATGCCTCCTACAGAACGCACGGGTGAGCAGAACACTCCGGATCATCGAAGGTCACCCCTGGAACAGCAACTGCCGACAGGCCAGGACTAGGCCAGTGTTGCCAGCCCCGTGGAACCCTAGCAGAGGAGCCATGTACCCCCAGAACTGGCCCTGAAAGACACCGGAGGGTGCAGTGGGAGGTGACCAGGCCCGAAGGCCAGACTGCTCTTCCTCCAGTCTAGCTTGGCCTTTAAAATACCCCCGAGAAAGAAGCTAGGCCTGTTAGCTGGGGACCCTCGCTGGAAACCGCCGTGCTGGGGCCCCAAACCCGAACCGGGGACGCACCACCCCCAAGCAGGTGAGAGAATCTGTTCCTCCAAAGCAGGTTTATTGTTTTGGAAGAAAAGAGAGCGCGGACTAGGTGCTGCCCTGGCGGTACCCAGGGAAAACCCTAAAGGGAACCCCAGGAGCTGGCGAGGCCCAGGTCCCCGCGAGCAGGAAGCAGGCCTGGCCCTGCCACCGTGAGCGTCACGGCTGGTCCTCCGGGGACAGCTGGAAAGGGCAGCGGGAGACGGCCCCTGTGGTCCTCCCGTCGAGCTGGACGGCTCTGCGCGCCGCGGCTCTCGCCAACTGGAGGATCAGTGTGCCCAAAGCCCGGGATGGTGATCCGGCGTCGTCGCACGGGTGGGAGCCTTAGAGTTAGGGTTGCGACAGGCGGGAGCTGGTGTGGACCCCAGCTTGCGTTGGCGCCTGTCCCTCCCGCACCCCCAGCCCCTGGCGGTGGGGCCACCCTGCGCAGACAGCACTCAGGCCCACGGGGCAGAGTCGGCGGGCCTTGGGAGGCCAGGGTGGCTCACCTGCGCCCTCCCCGCCCTGGATGCTGGGTGCGCGCCCTGTGGTCCGGCCGACCGCCCGCTGGAAGCCAGCCTCAACCTGATTCGAGCGCGTCTGGTGAAGGGGACGCGGAGCTGGGGGCGGAGGCGCCCGCAAGATCGGTGGGATGGCAGCCCTGCCTGCAGATCGAGGTGCTGGGGAGAGGAGAGGGGACACCAGCGCGTGCCTGCACAGGGTCACCTGCGTCCTGGGCCGCTGCTGGGAAGCGGCCACCCTAAAGAAATGCCCTGTGGCTGCCCGGAGGGCCCCCACCCTTAAGACTGGCCTTGAAGCTGCAAGCCCTCTCTTTCATCTCCTCCCAACAGAGCTGGCCGGTTCCCCAGCCTGCAATCCAGGCCTGCGGAGAATGTCTCCAAAATACTTCCAGAACTCCAAGCCAAGGGCCCTGTCCCGCCCTCCACCTACAGACTTCCCCTGGGTTCCTAGTCCTTACCCTCCTTCCTCTCCACTGGGCTTCCCCAGGCGCCTGGAAAGACACCCAGGGACCTGGCTGGTGCAAACCTAGCGTTTTCTCTGTTCCAAAGGCCAAGGGAGTCGGCTGGGAAAGAAAGACTAGAGACTTGGCGCACATTTTTTGAGCACTTACTAGGTGTCATTTAACACTTCGAGTGGATTTCCCCTTTTAATCTGTACAACAGCCCTTTGGGGCAGGTATTATTATCTCTGTTCTGTGGAGGTAGAAACTGAGGCAGCCTGGGAGCAGAGGCCATCCAGAAGGACTCAGTTCCACTTCAAGTCTGTTTCTCCGCCATTGCAGCGTGCTTCTGCACGAAGTCAGGAGTCCTAACTGTGGCAAGACCCACAGCCCTAGCCATGCCCTAGGGCCTGATGGCAGCTAGCAGTGTCTGTTAACACCAACACTAGGTGGATCCAGCAGGTGGATGTCAGGTACAGTTTGATCTGGAATGCATCACAGCCTGCCTGTAGAGGATTAGTGGTCTGAGTTCCTTGGGGTTGGTGAACAGCTCAGTCTCCACCTTTGACTCCTCAACTCTGGACATCCTCCTTCAGCATTCTGAGTTGGCAGCATCCTGAGACAAGTCCCTCTCGTTCCCTCTCCTCCCTCCCCCAAAGACACAAGCTCAGTAGACACACACACACACACACACACACACACACACACACACCTGCCCTCCCCTTCCCCTGCCAAGCACCAGCCTGCATGTAGATGAGGCCTTGTGTGGGCTCCGCTAATGCCCTTTGTCCTGGGAGGGAAGGACATACCCACCTTTAATGAGTGGCTGGGAAATCAGGGTCCAAAAGCAGTCCCCCTTCCAGTGCCTAGAAATGACACCACAGGGTCCCTGGCCCCCGTTTCCTGCCCAAGAATTAGCGAGGATCACACGTGCATGTGGACACACACACACTCCCCTCCCCTGGCTGGTCTCAGGCGTGGCTTGATGCAGCAGCTCAATGGACATCAATCACCCAAACCCAGTGTCTCCAACTGACTTAGTTCTGCTCTCCATCAAAAGCTGGCTTCGTTTCTTTGTGGTGAAACCTTTGAAATCCTCTCTTCTAGTTTTTGGAAATATATAGTAGAGCACTTAACTGAAGTTGCCCTCCTGTATAGTAGATTGAGATGGGAATTTGGGGATACAGAGAGAGAGAGACTGAGTTTCAAAAGAGAAGCACCCATCAGCTGTTGGAATGGAGGAATGCCCCCAAGAACCTTGGAAATGCAAAACAAGCTTGAGCAACCCAGTCCATGGCCTTAACCCACACCCTTGACCCACGTCTTTGACCCATGCCCTTGGCCCGTGCCCTTGCCTGCCAAAAAGTAATGTGAGGGCAATTTTCAAATGCTGTAAACAACCTGCGTGGAATTTTGTAACTCCACCCTGGCTCCACCTCTATTTCAGCCCCTAACTACTGCCACTCTTTAAATATTAACACCCCAGACGGGAGGTCACTGTCTCACCCTCTGCAGAAGGTCTGCATTCTCCCTTGTACACGTATTCCTCGGTTTACCCCAAAGGCATCTCCCTTGAGATCGCCCACATTCTCCCTTTACTATGTATCACTTTCCTAAGTAAACCTCTGTCCATTCCTCTGACAAACGTGTTGAAATTCTTTTCCATCACATAAGCCAAGGACCCACTGGTCCTGAGTCAAGCTCCCCCTTCTCTCCAGGAACTCCCCCAGACCCTTCTCCAGGGACACATTCTCTGTGACAGGACCACCAGCACTTATTCCTCCTGTCTAGCTTCGTCACTACTGACCAACCTCTTGCTGTCCCCACCGCTGTGACCCCAGTTCTACTCTCAGGGTCTATGAGGTCAGCTTCATAGCTGTGAGATCACATGGTATTTGCATTTCTGTGCCTGGCTTCTTTCACATCATATAATGTCCTATAGGTTTATCCATCTTGTCACAAATGATAAATATTTCCGATGATGGACATACTAATTACCCTGATTTGATTGTTACACAGTTTATACATGTATCAACATGTCACATTATAGCCCATAAATTTGTACAATCCATGTGTCATGTTCTTTTTTTAAAAAAAACATCTGCTTTGTTCTCTACTTGCATAAGTGCCAAAATGGCTGCGGAAGCTCCAGCTCACTTGCTTCCAACATCGAGTCCTATGGGAAGGAAGCAGGCAGACCTGTGCGCTAACTCCATGGCTGGCAAGAGGAGCCCCCTCTGAGTTCCATGGCCTGAAGGGGTGCAGAGGTGGAGCTGAGGTGAATTCTAGGAGCAGCGTGAATGGATACTGAACAGCCCAAACACCAAAAGCCACCATGGTCTGACGCTGCCTGTTATTTTCCTGCATAGAATTCCTCAAGTCACATTTTCCCAATTAAAATTTTGTCAAGGTGACTTGATCCTCCTGTGGATACAAGTTTAAATCCTTGTTGAGCTTTCTCTTTGTTGGCATTGCTGTTTCCACCAGTTATGTTCAATCAGAATTTAGTTTTAAAACTGGTCGCTTGGACACACTTCTCAGCTGGCCAGGAACTGTGGGCAACGCAGGAAGCCGGTGCCTGTGAGGTGCCTGCAGGGAGATGGAGATGTCTGTTCTGAAGACAAGCCACTGTCCTTAGTTTAACAGAGACATCAAACAGCTGTTAGAATGGCTATGGCAGGACAGACCACGAGGTGCCCACTGGAAGCAGCCCTGCCCCCAGAGAGCCCAGAGCAGCACCTGGCTCAGACACACCAGGCCACACCACACCCCTCACAGGGTACCACACACCCTCTCCACGCGCACACAGGATACTCCACTCATGTACACACACACCACGTGGCCCGTGCCACACACACACACACGCATGCACACACGCACAGACACATGCACACCATGCTTTTGCTCTAGACATTCAGTGGCCAACATCAGCTCCTTCTAGTCTCAGAGACAAAGATTCTTCTATAGGGACGTGTTAAAGAAGATCTGCAAGGAGACAGTGAGAGGAAGACAGGCAGGAGGGGCCAGAGGGAGGCCCCTCCATCCTGAAAGGCAGCCATCCCTGGTGAAGAGCCTCCAGGGCCACCAGGGCAGGAGGATGCGGGTGGTGCCTGACACCCAGGGACTGCACGTGCTTTTGCCCTGACTCCCAGAGACAGGGGTGTGAAGACCCAGCTTCCTGGTGCAGGCCAGGTTAATCCAGGACGCAGCTGCCACTGTGCAGGGGCAGCAAGATCAGGCTGAGCCTCAGCTGCCGGCCCTGTCCCCACCTGGCCCTGCCCCTGCCCGGTCCTGGCCCCTGCCTGGCCCAGCCCCACTCCCTCCAGCCTCCCCTGGTAGCTCCTGGGGCCTACTCAGACCCTTCAGGAAGCAGATCCAAGATGGAGTCAGAGGTGCTAGAGATGTCTCAGGAGCAGCCCGAGAGGGCCTCCGTCATGATACAGGCCTGGCCTGGGTGAAAGAGGAGAGCAAGGGAGGGGGACAGGGAGGAGGAGCACGGAACTCCAGCAGCCCAGCGTGCGGCCTCAGGGAACTTCCTCTCCCTGACCTCCTGCCCCCCTAAATAAGCCCGCCAACAAAACTCCCGTGACCTGGCTTGCTAAACCCTATAAAACCCAGACCCTTGATGCAGCCCGCTGCCATTTTAGCCTTGAAAATGTGCCCCTCTGATGTAGAGCGTCGCTGGTCCATTTCCTCTTCCTGTTTGTATTCTTTTGCATGTGCTTTCAGGGCCCAGTGGCCCCCAGAAATGGTGGGCCCTTTGCCACCACCCTGCTCAGTCAAGGGCCAGGGCTCCCCTGGGAGAAGGTGGCCTGGCTCCTGCCCTGCTTGGGGAGGTTTCTAAAGACAGAGCTGAGCAGTGCCCCTGGAAGCCTGCCACAGGGACAAATATCCAGAGTCTCCGTGACTCCAGCTGCTCCTTCTCGGAATTCTTCGTAGGCTCACCTTCATCTGTGGCCTGCATGTCAGGACCCCCCCCCTTTGCCTTTTCCTGGCTTTCCAGTCTCTCCCTCCATCTCATCCACACTGTGGTTTCAGTCACCGTGCTGCTCCACGTGAGTCTTCTGGTGGCCGCAGAGTCAGCGGCAGCAGGTGCAGTTTTGCAGATGAACTTGGGTCTGAACCTTCCCCTGCCCGCCAACCTCAGTTTCCTGAGCACAGGGTACTTCCCTGTCTCTGGTCTTCAAGAATGAAGTCCTCCTTTCACAGCTGATCATGGTCATGTGCTTGAAGTTCCCTTAAAACTAAAACTCGAAGCTGCTCTCTTGTATAGCACTGGCCAGGCTACTATTCCTAAAGATCGTCTATTTTCAAAGTTTCCTGTTTTCCAGGGAAAAAAAAAACACCCCAAATCTCTATGATTGCACTAAAAATAGCCCCCAGAGAATTCCCCCCAGCTCCCCTCCATTCACACACTGCTTTGCCTGGGCATTTTCAGAGCTGTGTGCCTTGGAACCCTAGTGCCCTTGAAATATGACCTTAAGCTTCAAGGGAAAAAGTCTCAAATCTCAGGAGCACCCCTCCCCTGGAAGGCTACAATTTGTTCCCTCATATTAAAGGCCTGAGAAGTATGGGCTGTACTCATGGGTTTCCCAACTAAGTTGCAGCCCCCGCTTCCCCCAGGGTCACCATGCCACTGAATGAGAATAGTCAGTGGTCAGCAATCAGGGTAATGGGCCCCAGTTAAGGTCCAGTTAAATGTAAAGACCACATCTGAGGCCAGCTGGAAGCAACAAAATTCCCCTGCTCCCCAACAGGCCTTTCTCAAAAGACGCTCCCTGAAGCTCAACTGGAGGATAGTCCAGCCAACCCCTTTGTCCCAGAACAGCTAGAAAATGGGAGGTGGTGAAGCCAGGTTTAAGGGTAGGTACTTCCTAGTCAGATGAAGGGGTCTGATATCAGTAGATATGGAGAATGGAGTTCAGGAAACCAGAACAACACCTGGGGAAATTGAAATGCTAATGTCCCCAAGGCTGGGACCCATCCTAGAGAATGTTAATGAAGTAGCTCCCAGCAAACAAGGAGGTGCTAATCAAACCACCCCAGGCCCTTCCTGCCCAGATTACCCCAGTGACCAGTCATGAACTGGCCACCCTAAAGACAGAGGCGATTTTCTGTAGGTATATTATGGTCCGATAGAGTTCAGAGAGGGTTATCAAGAAGGATACTCACTAAGTGGGTATCAGGGGAATCTTATTGGGATTCCCCTGGCAAAAGCACCCAAAGGGTTCTTGTGGGTTTCAGAATCTGTAGAAATGGGGCAGTACCAAGTTGTCTTGGCTCATTTCAAACGCGTTTGACTCTTCCATTTCTCGAAGCTTCTGCATCATGACTTCTGTATTTGTGCGAACGCCAGAGCCACTCTATACGAAGTCTGTGTGCTGCTTTGTATTTTCTAGGTTGGATAACGCTCTGACCTGAAGGCCACAGGCCAGGCAGGGCCTGTCCCTCCCACAGTAGCAGATCCTGCAGTTGCAAAAGCCTGGCCTCAGAGCTCCCTTTCCTATGCAGACTGACCAAGCCACCTCCCTCAGGCTGCCTGCTGCACCTCCTAGAGGCCACACTCCTCTACCCTAATCACCAGGTCCAGGATCACAGGGGACCACAGCCTAGGACAATTAGAACCAGAATTATTTAAGCCGTCCAACCCTGAGCCTGGTGAGCTGCCTCATCAGTCCCTTGCAGCGAAGCCACAATAAAGCTTTTGTTGATGCCTTACCCCATCTTATGCCTCCTGACAGACCCTGGATTCCTGAGTATGAATTCTGCTCCTTCCCCATCCCTGTGTCCCCTGTCTGTGCCTGTGGGCCTTTCCTGTCCCTGTGCCCGTGGGCCTTATCTGTCCCCTGTGCCTGTGGGCCTTACCTGTCCCCTGTGCCTGTGGGCCTTACCTGTCCCCTGTATCTGTGGGCCTTACCTGTCCCCTGTGCCTGTGGGCCTTACCTGTCCCCTGTACCTGTGGGCCTTACCTGTCCCCTGTGCCTGTGGGCCTTACCTGTTCCCTGTATCTGTGGGCCTTACCTGTCCCCTGTACCTGTGGGCCTTACCTGTCCCCTGTACCTGTGGGCCTTACCTGTCCCCTAGTGCCTGTGGGCTTTTCCTCCCCAGTCAGAACAAACCCCTGGCACATTTTAAAGCACATTCACTTATTTCATGATTTTTAAGGTGCCTACTACTTTTCAGCCATTGTTTAACTACCAGAGAAGGAGCAGTGAACACGCAGACAGTGTCCCTGAGCATCTGGAGGGCAGAAGGACAAAGAACAGGTAGAGATGGAGTTTCGTGATCTGAGTCAAGTAGGCCAAGAGGGTAGTTTTGTTTTGTTGACTGGTTTGGGTCTTTTGGGTTTGATTTTTATTTTAGGAAAAATGATCAGGGAACGTCACTGTAAGGAGGTGACCCTGAGCCAAGGCCTGCATTGTTCCTTCTACACCCAGGGCACCCAGAAGGTCTGTGCTGGTGTCTGGAAATATCCAAAGTAAACAGAAAGTTGTATCTTTTGCTCCTGCCCAGCCTGAACAAGCTCTTTCCCAGCAAGCACAGGAGGGCTTGGGTCCAGGAGAGAAGAATCTCCCAGCATCAGCATCTGCTGCTCCAATCGGTGGCTTTCCAAATGCCATAAAGCTGAGGCGCCCCAAGCAAGGGGTCCTGCGGGTAGGCTGGCTGCTCACCAGAAGCCCCAGGGCAGGGTCCAGACCAGCTTGCTCATGTGCTGACACACTGTCTGGCTTACACACAGGGAGCGAGGCAGAGCTGCGCCTCCTCTGCGTCCCATCACCTCCAGGGACCCACTGCCTCCTGCATCTTCAAAGTGCCTCCAACCCGGCCCTGGTCACTGCACTCATGACCCCGTTGCTCCAAGCCTGGTCTGCAGGCCCTTCGCCTGGGCTCATCCCAGAGGGGCAAGCTGGCCACCTTGAGTCCACATTGCCAGCAGGCAGATATTTAATGATCCAACTAATTTTGGAAAACATTAGAATAAAATAATCATAGGGGAATTTAAATCCCAGGCCCTGAACCATGCTCCCTTCTCCATAGGGAAGCTGGCACCCCCAGCCCTGCGACCAACACCCACGTCCCTTCCTTCATTCAAGGAAGGCTAGGGACCCTGATCTGAAAAGCTACCCCAGCCTCCCCTGGAAACCTCCAGGTATGGACAGAGCCCTTCATGTGGGCAGCTGGGGCCAGGTCGCTGAGCTTGGGGCCTGGCCCAGCTCCCTGTTCACAGCCATCCTCCCCTCCGCATCTGTGCCAGTGACTGCTCCTCCCAAGGACATTCCCCAGGAGCTCTGGAGGTCTGGCTCTGCTCTGCAAAGGGTTGTTTATCTTGCCTGGGATTCCAATCGCTGGTCTCCCGCCATTGATCTCCCTGGGGGGGTTTGCTTGGGTATTTTTATAAATGCTACTTTGATAGTTGCCCTTGCAGAGACTTGTTGTCTATCATGAATGTCCTGCTCCAAACTAGGAACAGCCAAGAGGACCGCTCATACCTTGAGACAGTTTAAATGTAAAGCAGCGACAGCTTTCCAAGAGCCAGGGAGCTGCAGAGCCACAGGGAGAGGAGAGGGGGAGCCTCTGTGGGTCTCAAATACAATGCTGGTCATCTCTGAAATGCCTCTATCCTCCCCAAACCCAGCATAACGGCCTGTGAAAAGGTCCGTTCCCTCCTAGTAGATCAGATCTCCAATTCTCATGACTCCAAGCTGGCTTCAAAATGTCGGCAGTGAATCTTTACATGTGAATCTTTCTATATAGAAAATAGGCCACAGGGAGGAACTTCCCTTACTGTTCCCCTACCTCTCCGCCCCGTCCTGAACGAGCCCACCACCAAAACTCCTCTTCCTACGACCTGGCCCTGCCTGCCCAAAGTAACTAACTCCCTCCGTGACCTGGCTAAGCTAAGGCCCTATGAACCCAGACCCTCAAGGTGGCCCGCCGGCCATTTTCTCCCTGAAGATGTGCCCTTCTGGTGCTGAGTAAAGCATCGCTTCAGGTCTGCCTCTATTTTCCTTTTTGTATTCTCTTTCACGTACTTTTGCTGTGTATCAAGTATTTTCTGTTTCCCACTTAATCAGATAGCCTGCAGAGGCAAGACCCCACTTCCTGTGGACTAAGAACCAGGCCTCAGAGTTGGCATTCTCATTTGCAGCCCATGTGCCTGGGCCCTCTTTGGATCAATGAAAGCCTTAGTGGAAAGCACTTAATCCTAAACAGTAGTTTATTGGCTCATCCTCCAAATTATAATATCCATTTGCTTGTGTAAACCCAGCAATCACCAATCATAAGCATGAACCACAAAAACCTGCTTCAAGTAGGATTTAGGCCCAGTTTTCAGTTTGGGTCTGACACATTATACCTGATCACAGGAAACCATAAATAATTCCTAAGTTGGGTGTACATCTAATAAAGATGTTTTCATTGTTTGCAAAATAAAACTCAAATCAAGGAGGGCCACCAGGAAAGTAGGTGTCCAGACAGGGAGAGCTGGGCCTTGGCACTGACTCACTGCAACTTCTTGCATCTATCACCAGGTAAAAGAAGATGCCCCTGTCTGTCTGCAGTTTTCACTTGGGAGATTTTTTTTTAGAAACATTCAGTTAGGGGTTTAGGTACAGCCTATTTTAGTTTGAATCTAGATGCTTGGCGTAGACTCTAGGCCTGCCTAGTCATCAGCCATCTCATCTGCAGGGGAGGGAAAGGGAACCTGGGCCAGGAGCCATGGGGCAGGACTTTGGGAAACCCCTGGGCCTATGGGAAACCCATTAGAAATTTGTCCTGATAACTGTTGTTCTGGTTTGGATGTGAGGTGTCCCCCAAAAGCTCATGTGTAAGACAATGCAAGAAAATTCAGAGAAGAAATGACTGGGATAAGAGAGCCTTCAGCCAATCAGTGGATCATTCAACTGATGAGATTAATTGAGTGGTAAGTGAATGTAGGTGGGGTGTGGCTGAGGGAGGTGGGGCATTGGGGCATGAGTTTAGATATGTATTTGTGTTTGGCAAGTAGATATCTATCTCTCTTCTCTCTCTCTGTCTCTCTGCTTTCTGATCATCATGTGAGCTGCTTCCCTCTGCCACATTCTTCTGCCATAATGTTCAACCTCATCTTGAGCCCAAGAGGAATGGTGTTGAACTTCTATGGACTGAGACCTCTGCAACTGTGAGTCCCTAAATAAACCTTTATAATTGTTCTAGTTGGGTCCTTTAGTCACAGTGGTGAAAAAGCTGACTAAAACAGAAATCAGTACTGGGAGTTGAGGCTGTAGTTGTGATGAACCTGTGTGGTTCATGTTTTTTGGAGCATTTTGGAATTGGTGGGAGGAATTTTGAGATGTTTAGCAGTTCAAGCTGGAAATGCTTTAGATTGTTGTAAATTGAGCTTAATGGTTGATTCTGTTAGAAGCTCAGACCAGAATGTCAGTAGGACTGTGGACAGTGAAGACAGGGCTCAAGAGGGTTCAGAGAAGGAGGTCTCTATTGGAATTTTAAATAGAGGCCATTGGTGTTATGTTCTGGCTGAGAAGTTGTCTGAATTTTGTCTGTGTCCTGAGACGTTCTATGAGGCTGATTTTAAAAGTGATGGACTCTTAATCTGGTGGAAAAAATACTTAGGTAGCATAGCATTCAGGAGGTGGCATGGATATTGCTGGCAGCTTTTAGCCAAGTTTATTGTGATAGAAGCAGAAAGCAGAGCAGAAAGATTTCAAAAAACTTGGTCTTAAAAGATGGGAATAAAACTGGGCCTAAAGAAATTGTAGTTGTTAAAGACTTTACTGCCACTAAGGAAATGCTAAAGACTTTGCCCAGAGACAATAAGAAAGATGGCTTGAGGGGCATCTCTGGAGCTTAGAAGACCACACCCATCTCAGGCTCAAAGGAGTAAAAGTGAAAATTCTCTTAAGACCAGTGGGGAATCCTTCTTACACAAGGAGGCCTAGGATGTTTTTTCGACATTCTCAGCTACCCAGACACTCGGAGGCTGCTTCAGCAAGGGAGGCTTGGCTGTGTTCAAGATGGTGGCAGACCTTGGTGTCAACCATGTGGTGCTGGTTCTGTAGGAATGCAGGATGCTGGAATTAGGGGGCCATAGAGGCTTCCAACAAGATTTCAAAAGAAGGCGTTAGAGCCTAGGCAAAGTGCAGCAGGATCAGAGGCACTCCCTGAGATGTCAAAGTGTGGAAGTGTGAGGAAGAAGCCGAAGCTGCAGTGGAGACCCCTAAGATTAAGAAATGCCAATAATGTGGGACAGTGTCCTAGGAAAGCTGCAGGAATCCAGCAGAGACAGGCCACAGAAAGGCCACTTGGGCTGCAATCAACAAGGTCACAGAGGCAGAGCTACAGAAGCTGGTTGAACAGAACATCACAATGCCATGTGCCCCAGATGCCAGACATGGAGCCACAGGTATTGTTTGTCCAGCTGGATTTCAGTCTTGCTTTGGTCCTATCTATAAGGTCCTTACTTAGCATCTGGACGGTCATCTTAAGTGACAGCCGCCATTTTAAGGAAAATGTTTTGCTTTCCCGCCAAATCGTGTTTCTGAGAAAGGCTCCCTCACCCAACCCCACCCCTAACCTCCTGCTTAGAACTCTCCGGCCCTAATCCCTGAGCCTGCTCCATAAAAGTCCTGGAGGCCAAGCCTGTGTTGCCTCTCTCTCCTACAGAGAGATGGCCTTTATTTGTCAGCTCTGACAGATAAACTCTCGTGTGTAGCTCTGCCTGGTCTCCATCTTTCATTTCTCGCTTACCCAGCTCCCATTCCTCACTTTCCCTTCACTATCCTTTATTTCTATCCCCCTATATTTCTGAATAGAAGTGTCTACTCTGTACCATTATATATTGGATACTTTTAAATTGCTTTAATTTTATAGGAGCTCACTTGCAAGATTGCCTTGAGCCTCAGAGAAGACTTTCAACTTGAACTTTGACCAATCTCGGAACTGTTGAGACTATGGGGCTGGGCCATTTCAGAATGGGCTGAATGTCTTTTGCATTGTCAAATGGGTGTGAGCTTTTGGGGGCCAAAGTCAGAATGTTATGGCTTTGATGTCATGTGTGAGATAATGCAAGAAGATTTGGAGGAATAATTGGGATGTAAAAGCCTTAACCTAATCAGTGAATCAGTCACCTGATCGGATTAATTGAGTGGTAACTGAAGGCAAGTGGGGTGTGGCTGGAGGAGGTGGGGTACTGGGACCGTGGCTTTGGGGTATATATTTTGTATCTGGCAGGTGGTGATCTCTCTCTTTGCTTCCTGATCATCAGTGAGCTACTTCCCTCTGCCATACTCATCTGCCATGAAGTTCAGCCTCACCTTTAGCCCCAAGGAATGGGACCTGCTGCCTGTGGATTGAGACCTCTGAAACCGTGAGCCCCTAAATAAGCTCTTCCTCCTTTAAATTTGTTCTGGTCAGATCCTTTAGTCAAAGCAGAAAAAAAGCTGACTAAAACAACGTTGTGCTTCCTGGTTGACCAGAAGCTGTTGATCTTCGTGGGACAGAGGCACCGCCGGGGTCTCCACTGTGGACCCACACAGGGTGGGGAGAGGACCTGCCGGTGCCAGTCCCAGGCCCACCTCCACCCTCCTGTCTGTCATACCAGCTGCTTGCATGGACTTTGAAGGACACAGGTTTGCACACGTGCCCAGAGGAGGAAAGAGCAAGGGTACGTGAAGACCCAGGACACTACAAGTGGCTGGAGGACTTTGTGGGTGTCACATGAGGAGTGCAAGGAGCCCGTCTGCCCAAAGCCTCCCTCTCAATGCCCATCTAGGCATCTGAACTCTTAAAGGTTCTTAAATTTGCCTTCATGCAAAGGAGGCTTGTGTGGGACGGGCCGTGACATTGATGCTTCACCATCCGGGGAGGCTTCCTGGAAAAGGCATCTTGGACAGACAAGCAAGAAGGCTCCAAGGGAAGGACGGCGCATGAATGTGAGATGTGGGGCCTGCCGTGGTGGAGGATGGCAGGGCCACCCACCCAAGGAACCCTGAGGCCAGAAGAGGCAAGAGGTGGAGCCCAGCACCCATGTGACCCCTAGGAGTTGGAGATTTCTGTCTTCATGAGGAAAAAAAAAGAAAGGGAGGCAAGCTCCCCAGGGAGGAACCAAGGAGAGCCTGGCCCCAGGCCGCCCTTCCAGAAGCATCTGTGCGGAACTGTGGAGGACTCATTTTGTTTTGTTTCCATTACTTCTTGAACAAGTACTTGTGTAAATTTGATTACCAGAAAAATGAAATTTCCAAAGAAATATAGGACCCAAGTCCCAAATTTATTCTCCAAACCTTGTGTTTTTTTTTTTTTTTTTGGGGGGGGGGCGCGGTGAGGTGGATAAAATCCATACTATACCACCATCTTCACCTCTTTAAGTGTCCAGTCCAGTAGTGAGGACAGAGGCATTTCTGGGTAACCACCTCCAGAACTCTTGCATTTGGCAAAACTACACTACGCCCCGCATGGCTCCCCACTCATTGCCCAGCCCATGGCGACCTCCATTCCCCGTCTCCATGAATCTGATGTCTCTAGGAATCTCTGGAATTGTCCACTGCTTGTCCTCTCATGTCTGGATTGCTTCATTAGCACATCCTCAAGTTTCACCAAATTGTAACGTGTTAGAAATTCCTTGCTTTTGAAGACTGAGTCATATTCTACTGTTTTAGTTAGATTTTTTTCACTGTGACCAAAGTACGTGACAAAAACAACTTAGAGGAGGGAAAGCTTATTTGGGGCTCACGGTTCCAGAGGCCTCAGTCCTCAGGTGGCCGACTCCATTGCTCTGGGCCAAGGTGAGCAGCACATCATGGGGGAAGAGTGTGGAGGAGGAGAGTGGCTCAGCTCTTGTGGGGTCAGGAGGCAAAGGGAGGAAGGGGTGGCAGGGAAGATGCACCCTCCAGGGCACACGCCAGCCACCCCCTGCTCCACGACCACCTGCCTACATTACCACCCAGTCGTCCATTCAGACTGGGAGGGACCGAGTAGGTCACAGTCCCGTCACTTCATCTTAGTGACTTTCTCCACATCTTCACCAACGTGAGGACTGCTCCGTATATTTTATTATTAGCCATTCTAACAGAAAGCGCAGGCGCAGGTTTTTAGATTTCTTATTGGGTTCAACAGGGATGAAATGACTCTACCAATTGCCACATCGGTTTAAAACACTCTCATCTTCAGTGCGGGACTCGATGCAGATTAACAATAAACACTTCTCAGATGGCTCCAGTCAGTGGGCTAGACTTAGGTGGCATTTCCTGGGTAATGTCCATCCCTGTGGGGGACGAGGAGTGGGCAGTAGAGCCCTGGCTCTCTGGCACCTATAGGTACTCACCATTCTGTCAGCACAGCACACTATGGAGTGGATGCTGTCACTGTTTCCAGCTCACAGAGGGAGAAGAGGCACAGAGGAGGTTAGGGTGCTTGCCCAGCATCATCAGGGAGGCAGAAGAGTGGAATAGTCACCCTCGCAAAGAGCCAAGGAGAGTGCTGGGCAGTGCTTCTGGAAGCATCTGCATTGTGCGGGAATCCTGGCCTCTGGATCATTCACATCACTCCTGTCCCTCCAAAAATGGCTTTAGCCTGTTTTTTGTTATTATTGTTTTATTCTCTGAGATCCTCATTGATTGTTCACACCTGGGAGAAAGATGGAAGGCTCCCTGGTTCTGGCTTGAGTGACCTCTGAGTGGAAAGGTACCCTCTGCCAGCACAGGACATGCAGCCAGGGGCCTGGTGTGGACGGAGTGGCATCCGTCTGGCCTTGGGCCTGTGGTTAAGTTACACAGGATTCCGTGTGGGAGCAGCACTGATGGGCAGATGGGCCACAAGTGCACTGGGCTAGAGGTTCAGTTGAGGCACATCATGGTGGGTTAGTGGGGTGCCTCATGGGGGTTATTGGTTACAGACAGATTAGTAATTCATTTGCATTTTAAAACTAAGTGAAAGATTGGAGCACCCTGAGTCTGCCCGTGACTGGGGAGCAGGAAGGGACTTGAGCCAGTACCAAGGTGAGCAATGGCGAGGAAGGAGTGGAGAGGGCAAGAAGGATGGGAAGTGGTATCCAGAACAATCCAGCTTGAGTTAAAGGAGAGAAGGAAGACACAGGAAGGTGGGACTGAGGACAGCTTACCACACAGGTTCCTCTGGAAGGGCAGACGGTGTCCCTGAAGTCAGAGGCCAAGTGTCCACAGAGGGGTGGGTGGGTGGCTGCAGGGGGACACTTTTTCTTAGGTATGCCACCAAGAAACAGCAGCACAGGCCACCTGGGGTGGTAGAGATGTGCAGAAACAGAAAAAGGCCAGCCAGGCTGGGAGAACACATGGGCATGGACACATGGCCTGTCTATGGGGTCGTTCTCCACCCTCTGGGGCTCAGCTGCCCATTTGCAGGAGGAGAGACAGCGGGTGAGAGCTGGATGCAGGGCCAAGGCTTCAGGCCCACTCTGGCTGCTGTCCTGTGTGCAGGAAGCAGAGAGATTGCTGTCATGAGAGGAGAAGAAGGAAGTGAACTGCAGTGGTTTTAAAACATGCCCCCAAGTTCTTTGCCGCTCTTCTCTTCAAAGGTGGAGTCTCAGTCCCCTCACTTTGATTCTGAGCTGGACCTAGCAACTGGCCTCTAAGGCACGTGGAAATAACAGTGTGTGACTGCAATTCTAGGTCACAAAAGACTTTGAGTCGTCCTCCTTGCCCCTCTTTCTCATTGCCCTTGTTCCAGGAAGGCTGTAGCCATGTTGGAAGGATGTTCAAGGGGTCCCACAGAAGCTTTGGCTCCCCACAGAGGCCACCGCTTCCCACCAGCAGCCACAGAGGGGGACATCTTGAAAGCAGATCCTCCAGCCCCAGGGCCCTCAGATGACAGTAGTCTGGGCTAACACCTTCAGGGCAGACTCCTGAGAGGCCCTGGGCCACAACCATCTAGCTGAGGCCACAGACACTGTGGGAGACAGGAGGTGTTGTGGCTTTATTTAAGCTGCTAAGGCATGGGGAAATGTGTCATGAGCCACAGACAGCTCTTACACCCCATGTGGAGTAGAAGAGGGGAGCATGGGGGGAAGCTGAATGGGGCGGCGCCTTGGCAGAGGTTGAGGGGGCAGGAAGGTGGAGTGATTAGGACCAAGAGAAGAAGAGAATGAGGTGGGATTAGAGGAAATGAAGGTGTCACGATGCAGAGGTCTCCTGAAGTCCAAAGACCCATGGCGTGGTGTGGAGGGAGCAGCCGAGGCAGAGAGAGGGTGGTGGAGTGCGTTTGAGAGCACACTTCTGGGTAGGCATGGTCCAGGTGTGGCTGAGGCTGGGGGAAGGCGAAGGCGAGTGGGCCATGGCTGCTGGACAGTGATGCCAGAGCGGGTGGGGTGGGGCTCAGCCAGGGAGAAAGACCGTCCTCTGGTGCCAAAGGCCCCAGTAAGTAGTGGGGGCAGTTGGGGCCAGAAGAGGGCAGGTGGCAAGTGCGGCCTCTCTGGGTGGCTTAAACCTCCAGAATGGTTCTCCCCAAAAGCGGAGAGGCCTAGTAGCCTTTAGACAGCCAGGGGGACTCGGCACAGAGGCCCTCCCCAAGCAGACGGGTGAGAAGTCTCTGGTGCAAGGGCTGCAGGGCAGCAGGTATGCCCAGGAGACAGCAGGCCGCAGAGAGGTGGCAAAAGGTGGCACTGGCACTTAGCTGGATTTGCTACATGCTGGACACTAGGACCATGACAAGGACAATCTAGAGGAGAATCAGACGGCAAGGGAGAAAGACCCAGAGGGCAGTGGGCCTCCCACCTGCCCTCGCTGTGCAGGTTCTCCTAAGCCTCCCGCACACCTGGGCTTTCCTGGGGACACACTTCAGCAGCACTGTTCCTTTTCCTGGGCAGGGTCCTGTCTCCCTCCTGCCCTGTCAACTGCCCTGCACCCCACAGTAGTAGTTCCTTATTCCTTGGGTGCCTCTGGGCTCCCAGCTCACCCAGCCAGGCGGGCTTCCTGCCTTGTCACCACCCCCTTCTCTGGGTCTTCTGCAGTCCAGGCTGATGGGGGCTCTTCTGCTAAGGTCACCTGGAGTCCCCGTCCCCTGGGTCCACTTGTCTGCTGATCTCTGCTCACTTGGTGAGTCCTACCCAGGAGGCCCTGCGGTTCCTGAAAGGAGTCAGTTCCCATCAAGGTCCAGCTTCGCGTCCAGGCCTGTCTGAACCAGACTGGGGTAGAGACCAGAGGTCCTCACCGAGCACTGTCCCCACTCGGGCTCTGGGCTGTCATCCTGAAATCCCAGGCTTTGTCTCTCAGGGGCTAAACTCACTAAGGCTCCCCGTCCCGGCTTACCCTCCAGGTCAGAAGCCTTAGAAAGGACAGGAGTGATCCTCAGGTGGCCCCTCACTCCTTCCTGCCTCTCGAATATGCATGCATAGTCCCTGGCCCCACCTCTTGGGGAAGAGACGCCAGTGACATCTGCAGAGATGCAGGCATTGTGACCTGACAAACCAGAAAGAAACACCTTCTGCAAAACACCCAAGAAGTCCAGAGCCGGCTAGCAGTGCCCTTGGACCTCAGCTTTATCCCTCTGCTTTTGCAGTTGTTGAATGTTGAAACTAGTCGACTCGAAGCTGTATAATAAATGAATTCCAGCTTGGGTCTTGGCAGGATTTGTTTTGCTTGAGGGAAGTTGTTTATGCTAGCGGGTCCCCCCTCTGCATAGTTCCATCTATATCAAACAGAGTCTTGTCCATCATCTGGATGCTGCTGTAAACAAGATAATCTTTGTCTACCAGGAACGAGCCCGATGCCAATAACTTTAAATAAACACAAGCACCAGTTTTGTATTTACGTTGTCTGAGGTAACCGTGGCCAGAGTTGTTAATGGCGCCTGGGCCCCTCCCTGGCTAAGGTAGTGTCGGCTTTCCTGCTGACCTTGTTTGTAGAGAACTCGCTCTGAGAAAAGGTCTCATACCTAGCAGATGAGTGCTACCCCAGGGCCGCATTCTTTTGTATGGTTTTGGCATTTTAAAATTCCATTTAGATATCATGACCTCTTTTGGTGCTGACTAGAGCAGGGCATGGATCGGGGCAGACCTTGGGCACATAAAGTAAGATCATGAACTTGAGCTATTAATGCCTCGAGAGCTAAGACTCTAGGTGCTAGTGGGCTCCATGGAGTCCATATCAACAGGGCCGTGACTCAGCTCCAGCGAAGGAGCCCTGCACTGAGATGCATTCCAGGAGGAAAACAAATGGAATTCTGCAGAAGCCCAGGTGTCTGTCAGCTCCAAACCAAGCAGCCACAAAACGTACCACTCTTCATAGAGGGATAAATTATCTATGTGGAGGAGTGAAGAGAAAAGCCCCCCCCTTTTTTCCCCTAGCTAATTTTCCTCACAAAGAAAGCAAGAGTTAGGAAGTTTGTGAGATTCACCCTCCCATCCTTATTCAGAAACAAATGGAAAGCGTCTTTTGGGGTCGCAACTATCTGGTTGGTATTCCAGGTTTCAAACACAAGACACAAGCAGTTCCAACCAGCTCAACGGCTGCTTGTGGAATATCATTCAGCTGAGGGAGGGGTGTGGGGGTGGGAGGAGGGTCTGAATGGTCTATGAAGAGGGTCACGATGGGACAAGGTCTTCGTGGACCCTTATAGGAGACTCTTAGGGGTCTGAAAGTGTCGCAGGTCTGATGTGTAAATCCTCCAAGTAGTTTCCCAATCAAAGAGGAAAAAACAAACAACAACAGCAAAACTACTTCAGAAACGGGGACTTTGTGGCTTTGTGGGCTAATTTCATGCAAATGAAATGAGCCGTTAGACCAGCTATGAGAATTTGTCCAGACCCAGACAGGACGGGTAGCAGCAAAGGGCAGCAACGAAGACAGCAGGCCTTGGAGCCACACTGCGTGGGGACCAGCTTGGCTCAGCCTCTCTCTGTTTGGGTGACCTCGGGCGAGTGACTTATCCACGTGTGATTCGGTTTTCTGCTAGGAGGATGCATGGTACAGTCATGTGCTGGTGAAGGACAGGGCTACATCCTGGGAGGCGGCCTCAGGTGATTTCACCATGGTGCGGGGATCCCAGGGTGCACCAGCCTTGGCATGTGGGTCAGCCACGTGACCCGGCCTCTCCATGCAGCCAAGAGCCATCAAGGCTGCTGAGCCGGCAGCAGAGCCTGCAGGAGCTTTAGAAACCGCAGCGAAGCAGATCTGTTTCCTCCAGCATCTCCATGGCCATGAGCCACGTGCTGCGCCCTGTCGTGGCTGCGAGGTCCTCAGTCAGGAGGAATTTCTGCTTTTATGATCTACGGGACCAAGCTTTCTATGCAGCCTGCCATTGGATGAAGTGTCATCATGTGATGCGTGACCGTCCTCAGCTCAGGTGGCACTGAGAGGACTGGATTCACCCAGTGCGCCGGTGCAGGGCGTTCACGTGCTTCCTCGATGGGCCTTTTCCACCTGGCACGTGTGCGCTCCGACAGATGCTCTGACACACTCACCTGATAGTCACTCTAATGGCGGCAGAGAACAGAATCCACTCCTGCTCCTTCGAGTTGGGCTTAAGCAAAATGACTTAGAGAACTGGTGAAAGGGCAGGAAAACCAACTCTCACTTCAACTTTCACACATGCTTTCCTGCCGCAGTCTGGCTGGGCACAAATCACGAGCCACTGAAGCAGGAACAAACTTTATTTCTGAACTCCACCAGCACACTCCACACACGCTCCCCGGGAACTCTCCCCGAATGCCATGCGGCTGCTCCAGGAACCACCAACCGGAACTCCCTCCTCTGGCACTTCCCCAACCAATTCGAACTCTCCAGGAATCCCGGTAAGAACTCCAAAGTAGCGGGCCTAGGTGGACAGTAATGGCTCGCCTCTCAACCAATACTGTTGGCAAAATGCCAGGGGCCATTCCGACTAGGCTGTGGCTCTCAGCACTTTCCAAAGCCACCATGTCAAAGCAAGCCACCAAAGGAGCTGCTGCCTATTCTGTACCCAAGAATCGGCCACTACTGCTGCAGGCTGCCAAATTCACTCAAGCTTATGACTTTCTGCCCCAGCTAGTGGGAGGCCTGCTGTGGCCAGTCCACCCTCCAAAGCTGCACGAGTATCCCTGAGTGCAAACTCACACTCACGGGCAGAAGCTCAGCTGTAAGAGTTTGGAGAAGCTGAGTGTCCAACAGGGAGGTGAGCCAGAGGAAGGCAGGACAACCCCAGCCGGCATGGACCAGGGTGGTCACGAGGGAGTTCCAAGGACAGGCAGAATGGACCCAGCCCCAGGTGTCCCCTTCCCTCCCTGCACTCCCTGTCCTCAGGTTCCTCAGGCATCTGTGGACATGGCTGAATCCATTGTCCTTCTAAAAACTGTCTTCTTTTACATCGTAGAGAGTATAGAAGTTTCCAGAAACTTGTTCAGAGAAGGAAAATGGAGTATAGGAGCAGACACAAAGCTAGACATCCAGATATATTAAAGGTAAACATATATATTCTTTAATGGACCATACATGTGTAATTTAAAAATACATTTTAAAAATAAATACACAAATATGTTAAAAAAAAAAAAACACCAAATCTTCTGTTGTTCCCTAAACTGTTGTCTACGTTTGTAGTTTGGACCCTTTTGGGCCTCAGTACGGTATGAAATCATATTATTTTTGTTGGTTAAAGACAAAACCCCAGAGGGAATGCAACAAAATCCCACCAGGGTTTATTTCTGGGCAGTGAGAACAAGAGTGACTATTTCCTTTTCTTTCTGTTTCTTTGCAGCCCCATCAATATCCTTGTACTAATTTTATCTATAAAAGAGCAATTCATATGATTTTTGACTCACTCAGCCAAAAACCGACACTTGCTTTCTCCTCCTTACCCCCTTCTCCATCATTTGCTGATGTTTTGAAAACCTCCCCAGAAGGTTGATCGTTACCTGTGGAACTAATAGACCACTGGGTGTTTCAAAGTAGAAAATCATACAACTTTTAAACCAAATTGGTGTGCTTGCCAATGACTCTCTCTCTCTCTCTCTGAATTTGTGGCACTGGGGATCTAACTCAGGGGTGCTCTACCACTGAGCTACCAGCCCTTTTTGTTTGTTTAGTTTTGAGGCAGGGCCTCCCTAAGTTGCCCAGGCTGGCCTTGAACTTGTATTGTTCCGTGTCAGCCTCGGAGTCACTGGGATCTCAGGTGAGTGCCACCGCTCCGGGCTTTGTCTCATCTCAACAGCAAATGCATCTGTCACCATCTTCAAAATGAAGAGCAGACGAGAAGCCATCCTAAAACTGTTTCTGATGTCACGTGTGTCTCTAAAGTCGATGGCACAGTCCTGTGGCTTCGCCTCACTGCGGGGAAAGCCAGGCACACATGCTAGGGGTGCCCTCAGGAGGAGAAGAACGCAGACGCTGGTCAGCACCGACACTCTCACCACACCTGTCATAACTTCTAAAAATGTTACTCCCTTCTCTGATGCCCTCCAGAACGTCTTCCAGAAACCTGGAAAGGGAATGTGTCTCTGGGCCTGGGATACAGTTTGGATCTGGAATGGCCTCCAAAAACTCAGGTGTTGGAGGTGGGGTCCCCAGGTGGTGGCACTATTGGGAGGTGGTGGACATGTTAGGAGTTGGGTCAGCGTGGAGGAAATAGGTCCCCAGGGACATGCTGTTGAAGGGGATATTGGGACTCTGGTCTCTCTCTCTCTCTCTCTCCTTCTCCTCCTCCTTTCCTCACTCCTTCCTGGTGACAGGAGGTGAGCAGCTTTGCTGCACCTTTCCCTTCTGCCATGATGCTCTGCCTCACCAGGAGCTCAATCATGAACGGTGAGCGAACACCTCTGAAACCATGAGCCAAAATAAACTTTTCTTCCTTTAAGTTGATTTTCTCAGGTATTTTGTCACAGTGACGGAGAAGCGACTAACGAACACCAATACGTGTTTGTTGACATTTTGCAAAGGGGGAGTCTCATGTTCCTTCCTCACCATCCTGCAAGAGCAAGATCCTCATCTCTGTTTCCTGTTTGGAGAAGATGCAATTTTCCCATTGCTGCTGGGAGGCCTTTGGAGGAGGGTTGGCCTGGGTATAGCCCCACAGGGCCAGTTGAGAGACTGAGTCTCAGGAAGGCACTTGGATGCCCTGAGCCCTGCAGGAGCCTGCCCAGGAGTCGGAGGGGCCAGACAGAGCAGTGCCTATGGACGAGGGGGCAGGAGGTTGCACACCTTTTCTGCAAGGGAGGGAAGGCAGTAATTCCAGAGCAGTTCCTGGATTAAGGAAAGGGACAGGAGTTATCGTGTGTGGTGACACCATTGTGAGAGGTGGGAGGTGGCTCTGTCAACCCAGGAAGGGATGGAGGGAAACGCCTGGTGTGTGGTGGCCACTCCATGGGAACCTTCCAGATGGGCCTTGTTCCATTTTGTGGCTCCTGCTGTAGCCTAGGGGAGTGGGGTGAATGATCTCACAACTATGAGGTGACTTCCGGAAAACTCTGGAAAACTCAGGAGCTAGAACTGACCCTCCCAACCGTCTGCACTTCTTGAGATGGAGAGTCCCGGGCCCTGTTGAGGCCTTCCAGAGCCATGTGGGCTCTTGGTCCCAAACCAAACCAGAACTTGTGAGCTTCCAACTTTTTATTTGTCAGCAAAATCATCTCATTTCAAAAAATATGGGTGTGAGAAGAAAGAAGGTCACAGCAAGTCTTCTCTGCAGGCAGGATTCCAGCGGCAGCCAGGGAGAGAAAGCAAGAAGCCTCGGGAAGTGACCCGTCCCAGCTCCTGGGGGGCAGAAGCATATGGCAAAGGGAACGGGGACCATGAAACATCACTGTTTGCCAACAGCTGTGTTGGTCAGCTTTCCGTCACTGTGGCAAACGCCCAGGGTCATCAGCTTATCAGGCTCACAGTTTTAGAAAATGCAGCCCATGGTCACTTGGCCTTGTGGTTGGGGGCGGGCGACAGCACAGTCCATCAAGGCAGAAGCAAGTGGCAGAGGGGACCTGAAAGAAAGAGAGGAAAAGAGCAGTCTCCTGTCCCCTCCCAGGGCAGGTCCCCAGGGACAGACCCACCTCCCAAGATCTCCACCTCTCAATAGCGCCACAAGCCAGTGACCGAGTCCTTAGCCTATGGGCCTTTGAGGTCATTTAAGGTCCACACCATAACATCAGGGGTGATGCTGATGTCTCTCTGGGCCTTGGATTTGGAGAATGATATAGTTTGAATCTTGAATGGCCCCCAAAGGTTTGTCCCCAAGGTGTGAGTATTGGGAGCAGTGGGACCTGTAGGAGTTGGCACCAGCAGGAGGGCTTTATGTCACTGGGAGTGTGCGCTCAAAGGGGATTGTGGGACCTCAGCCCCTTTCTGGCTCTCATTTTTGCTTCCTGGCTGTGAGGGAAGGGGTTTTACTCCACCATGGTGTGCTGCCCTGCTTCAGACCCAGGGAACTGAGCCTGCCAATCACAGAGCAGAACCTCCCAGACTGGGAGACAAGAGAAACCTTTTTCCTTTATAAGTTTATTATCTCAAGTATTTGTTATAGTTACAGAAAGCTGATGAACACAGGGCAAATATTCCTTTAATAAGGAGCTGTGGCGTCTAAATAGGTCCCGGGGCTGCAGGGGTGGGGGCTGTGCTCCAAGCCACTCTGCCCCAGTCTGCCCCTCCCCCACCCACATGTTACCACCCCCAAGTTCATTGTATCTCCGAGACGCCGTAAATATTTCTTGAATTTAACTGCCTCATTCTCCCTGCATAGCTCAAAGCTTATATTGAAATAAAAGTTCAAAAGGAAAAAAAGAAAGAGAACTTAACATCTTCCCAGCTTCCCACAGAGCCCCAGTCGGATGCTGCTTGCTCTGTTTGAAGTCTGCAGTGGGGCCCGGCTGAGGGCAAGAGGACAATAAATCATTTTGCCCCAAGGGCTGCTAAAAGAAGCGTGCTCCCAATCGTCTGGTCCCTGTGCAGCCCCACATGTCCCCTGGGTCCAACCTCGACTCACTGGATATAAACACATGCAGTTGGCTGGCAGACCTTCCCCAGGCTGCCGGGGAGCAGGGGACGGGCCAGACCAGCCTTGCTCGGGGGGACTCTGTCTCCTGGCCTTTCCGCGGAGGTGGTTTCAGCCATGCCACTTGGCTGCAGCTTCTCCTCTCAAGGGCTGTGTTGAGGTGGCCCTGGCTTTTGTGGGCTCCCTTTAGTTCAGGGCACACACTGTAGTAATCCATGTTTTCATCGGCTCCTGGCTAACAAAGGGCCCCCTGAGCCCAGGAAGCCCCCCGCCCAGGCTGATTATGGGCTTCCTGGTGTCAGTCATGGCTGGATTGTCAGAGTGAGGGCTCAGGGGACAGTAGTGGTGAGGGTGTGCGTGTGTGTGTGTGTGTGTGTGTGTGTGTGTGAGAGAGAGAGACAGAGGAGGGAGGGAGGAGGAGGGGCTGGCGGTGGAGTCCAGAACTCTCTGTGTGTGGTCCGGGCTGGTCCTGTTTCATGAACTCCCCTTCATTCCTGGCTCTGGTTAAACTTAAGCGTCACTGAATGAGTCCCTTATCCACTTTCCAAAACACTGAAGAGGTTTGAAAGGGCTCCGTGGGCAGACGGTTACTATCAGCAAAAGCAAACAAGCCGGGGCCTTTAGCTAAGCATTTTTTCGTATTTAAACCTCATGCCCTTCAGCTATTCGTGAAGAGCGTGGCCCACAAGGAGGGCGGGCGGCAGGGCCTGGGGGCTGCGACGTCCTTCAGGTGGGTCTACTGTCCCTTGGCGGGGCCGTCCCTAGGCAGCCAGGCTTCTTACTGATTCCAGAGCTGTGTGGTCTCTGAGACTGGGAGCCCCTGGGGACAGTCTGGGTGGCAAGTCACTGTGGAGGCCACTCACGGCCTTTTAGAACCAGACGTGGTTTAAATCGAACTTACTGTTTCCCACTCTTCAAAACCCAAAAGCCAGGCTCCCCCGCAGGGAAGGAGGCTCTGGTGGCAGTGTGACCACCACGCCCGGCAGGAAGCTGCGGGTCCAGAGCCAGGAGCAGGTACAGCAAATATTATCCTGAGGTCCCAGGCCAGGCCCAGCACCGGGGCGACCAGGGTCTGTAAAAGTGGCTGGCTGAGCCTGTGAGAGGCCACAGGGCCTCCGCAGCGCGGGGGAGCCTTCCCTGCCCGGACAGGATGGCACCAGGCACCGTCCCACTGGAAGTGGCTTTCTAGTTTATGGAGCAAGACGGGCCTGTAAACGCAGCAGCCCTCCTCGACCAGGATGAAGCCAAGGGAGGCCTCTGGAGCCCCCACCAGCCAGCCGGAGCCCAGCCAGGCTTCCCGGGCCAGATCCCCCCGGTGCCACCCGGGGGTCTGAATGGGCTCCCTGTCTGCAGGGCAAACAAGGCCCCTGGGCGGGGCACTCAGGCTCCAGCTGGCGCAGAGCAGGCCGCAGTTTACAAGGGACACGGGGGAGGACAGGGGCTTTCCCATTAGAGCAAGCCTGCCAACGAGCTGGCCGAGGAGTCCACTCTGCTCCGGGTTACAGATGTGCCCATCAAGGGCCCACGCCAGGAGGAGGAGGCCCACAGGGCTTTACCAACGTAACTGGCTGCCTGTGCCCTTGTCAGAGCCACCCCCTGCCACCCCAGGCTGCCCCCAGGTCCCCTCCTCTGGGACAGGCTCACTGGGCATTCTTCCAAGTCTGTCAGTGCCCTGTGCTCCTGGACACGGTTTCCTACCTGGAAAACGAAGGTGTAGAGACCCGGCAGCCAGGGCTCCTGGGGTCAGACTAGGGCCAGCTTAGGTAGTGCCCGGCTTGGTAAGTCCTCAGGACGGGACTGTCACCCCATGATTCAAACTTTGGAGCACTTTGCGCAGGTCCCACAGCTTTGGCAGCCCGGGGCTGAAGGACTGCAGGAGGCTGAGGTCAGCTGCTAGCCACCGCTCTCGGGGACAGTGGTGTGTGCTGGGGTAAGTGGCAGGCGCCTGCCATCTTCCAACTGCAGACATCTCTGTCAGTCTCCTCCAACCAGCCCTCGAGGTATAGCTGCCCCTCGGGTCCATTGGGGATCAGTGTCCACAGTCCTGCCCACCCCACCACCCAAACCTGAGGATCCTCAAGTCCCTGACATCAAATGGTATAGATTTGCAAAGAACCCACTCACATCTTCCCATAGACTTCAGATCATCTCTAAATTAATTCTAATACTTAACACGATGCAAATGCTACATCAACGGCCGTCACACTGCATTGTTTAGGGAATAATGGCAGGAAAATAGTCTATACTTGATCAATACAGATGCAGTTTTTCCCCCAAATATTTTCCAACCATGTTTGGAGCAATCTGTGGATGCAGAACCCTCAAAGGACAGACTGTACTGCCAAGTGGCCTCCCGCGGCACTTGCAGCCCTGCCCACAGCCATCTCTGAGGTCCCTCCCCTCCAAACCCTTGTGGCCTCAGCCCCTGGCCTAGCCTCTAAGATCTGTCTTCAACACACTCAGAGTGCAGCTTAGAGTTGCAGTCCAGGGGATCCTATGCTCAGTAAATGTAATACAGATATGGGGGTCACCCCTTGGAAGGAGACAGGTGAAGGCAAGGAGGACCCACTTTACCTCCATCCTTTTGCCCTTAAATGAGTCACCTCATATGTCAGGAGGGACAGTCTTGTTTTGCATTGCTTGGGCAGCCCTGGTGGGCCAGAAAGTAGACCCATTGGGTCTGTGGGAGACTGTGGGGGGCTTAGATACCTGTGTCCCCCAAGCTGCCCCAACTTGGAAAAAAAGAAGTGTTCTGTACACAGTAGGAGCTCAGTAAATGCTTGCTGAGCTCATTTAACTTATTCCAGAAGACAGAAAAAATTAGAAAAAAGAGGACAAAAGTGAGTGGGAGGAAGAGGGTTTCACATGCAGATTTTCAGAGAAGGGACCCAGGCTCTGTCCACTAGGATTGGAAGGTACTGGCCTGGGGCAGGCGGCTCAGCGCCCACGCTGCACCCTCCAGCTGCTATCTGGCAGCTCTGGCGCCTGCCTCTTCAGGCTCCCACGGGGCACCCTCTATGCGCTCTGAGGCTCCTGTTTGCAGGTGCCGCTCCCACTTGGAACCAAGTCCCTTCCTCTGTGTCTCTTTAGCCTTCGGTTCCTGGGCCCTGTGGCATCCCTGGGTGGGATCTTGTGGCCAGCTAGGGCGTCTCCCAGAGCTCAGGGGCTGGCAGGCTCCTAAGCAGGACTGACACCCCAAACCAGCCTCTCCCAGCAGTGACCTCCATGCTCCAAAGCCAGTAAGGAGACACTGCCCGCCCCCCCCCCCCCCCCGAAGCTGCCGCATGAACGCCAACCCTCAGAATGGCCAGGCTCTGCACCGGGGGTGGGGGTGGGGGGGTGGGGAAGGTTGTGCCCCTCCCCCGAATCCATATGTTGCCATCTTCAACTTCACTGTGATGGCGATGGGGTGGGGGTGGGGTGGGGAGCTTTTGGGTGGTGATTGGGTGGTGAGGATGGGGCCCTCCTGGTGGAATTAGTGCCTTTTAAGAAAAGATTGGAGAGACACACTTGCTTTCTCCCCACCCGTCACGCAAGGGAGTGGCAAGAAGCTGCTTTGAATCCAACAGTGCACCTTTACCAGACCCCTGACCTGCTGACACCTTGAACTTGGACACCACCAGGATCATGAGATGTTGTTTACAAAGCTACCAGTTGTGATATTTGTCATAACAGCCTGACCTGACTCAGACAGACCATCAGTGGCTAGGTAATGAATCACACTGTCCCACAGAATGCCACACAGCTGCTCTAAAGAACGGGCCAGATGGCTTTGCACTGATTTGAAATGACCTCTAATATGTAGTAAGTAAAATCAGAAAGGGCCAGAGTTTGGAGTATGGAAAAAAAAAAGTATGGGTATGGATTTAAAGTACATCCTCTTAGAGGGTTAGGAGTGAACTGGGGGCTGGGGGTGTGGCTCAGGGGTAGAGCGCTTGCCTAGCACATCCAGGCCCTGGCTTCCACCCCCACTAGTGCCAAATCAATAAATGGAGAGAACGCTTTCTGCAGTACACAGGCAGCCCTTAAAATCTCTCCTGGGCAGGGGCCTGGGGAGCTTCACCGTGCGTTTCTTTTCACAGTTTGATTTTTAAAAGACTCTGCAAACTCGTACTTGGTCCTTTTGGTCTAAATGAGAAGAACTCCAAGGGAGGTCAGCTGCAGGGGTGCTGTTCAGGACGAGCTGAGCAGGAAGGCGGAGAGGGAGGAGACGGGAGGCCCTCCTCATCCGGGAGGTTTGTGACAGAGGCAGGTTGGGCTGCAGCTGCTTCTGATTACCCTGGCTGTCCTCAGATGAGTGGAATGTAAACCACATACCAATTATGAGGATCCCAACAAGGAAACTCCCTCTTCCGTCTGTCTATCCACCCACTTGTCCGCCCACCCACCCACCCACGACTGTGGTGTCTCCCAAGGGCAGGGAAAGGAGGAGGAAGTGACCCTGCTCCAACCACACGCTTGGGGGTGACTCTTCTTTCTCCCCCAGAGCAGCTTCCATGGAGGGAGATTCAGATGCAGGGAAGCCACTTGCTCACGTGTCACCAACGGTGGCCGCAACCAGAGGCAGCCCTGTTCCTGGCGCTCACAGGTGGGACAGCCCAGAGGAGGTCCCCTCTGCAGAGAGCCGCAGGAAGTACTGTTTCCTCTTCTTCCAAACGCACTCCCACCTCTTCCAGCCACTCAGAAGCCATGACTTCAAGTCACCCAGTTTCCTGAGCGTCCCTGTTCCCAGGCTCTGTTCCATATCAGGAAGAGGTTGCCCGTTTCCTTGAGGGGCCGGGTGTCCCCTTCACTGGGGACCCATCCCATCGACCCTGGGAGAAGGAACTGCAGGTCTCACGTAGCTGAGGGGACCTGGCCCACCAGCCATCCCCGTTGTCCAGCAGCGTCTACTGTGGGGCAGGAAATTGGGATTTTATTCCTGGGTCAGGACTAGCTGGAGCTCATTTAGGGCTTGTCGATTGTCCTCTTTTGGTCTTTTTTCTGAGCCACCACAAGGGGTGGACGGACTGACCAATACACCTTACCTTGGCCTTGCAGTTTGGATGCGAGGTGACCATCAAAAGCTCGTGTGAGACGATTCCAGAAGGTTCAGAGGAGAGATGATGGGGTCAGGAGGGGCTCACCCAGTCAGTGCCTTAACCCCGTGGGATGAACTGAGTGGTGACTGCAAGTGGGTGGGTGTGGCTGCAGGAGGGGTCCCTGGGGGCGTGCCTGGGGGTACATGTGTTGTACCTGGACAGTGGAGTCTCTCTCTGCTTCCTGATGGTCACATGAGCCACTTCCCTCACTACACTCTTCTGCCAGGATGTCCTGCCTCACCTCGGGCCAACTGTCCATGGGCTGAGGCCCCTGACGCCCTGAGCCCTCTAATAAGCTCTTCCTCCTCTGCACCTGTTCTGGTTGGGTCTTTAAGTCACAGCAGAGAAACAGCTGCTGAAACACCTGCATCCACACACAGGTGAGCACGCGTATGTTTATTTGGGGACTGACTTTTGGGGACAAGGGGGCAAAGGCACGTCCAGCAGAGAGGCAGGAGCAGGTGTGAGGGCAGGAACAGAAAGGGAGGCGCTCGGGTGCCCTGGGCACGTTCTGGAACAAGAAGGTTGGGGAGAGCAGCATTTCCGCAGGAGCAGGGACAGGTCCTTGAAATCTAAAGCCCGCCAGGCCCCAGACGGAGGCGTGGCCGAGCAGGGCCATGATGCTTCGGAGGCAGGGAGCTGGGGGTCCAGATCTGCAGGCTGCCTCTGCACTGTCCCCTGAGCCTCTGCTGGCCCCTGCGGGGATGTGCTAAGGTAGATGCTCCCCAGACCTCTGGGCCTGACTGTGCTCCTGGGCTCCCCAGACCTCAGTCAAGCTAAACTTCCAGCCGATTTCCTGAGAGATCCCAGAGGGGGAAAGCCCCTGGGCGGGAGGACAGAGGGGGAGGCAGAGTGTCAGAGAAGACGGCTCTGGGCCATGTTTCCCCCAAGAAAGCTGCTGTGGGCTCTACAGAAACCTGCTACCAAATGCCAGACTTAGCCGGGTGCCGGGGCACACGGGTAATCCCAGGGGCTTGGGAGGCTGAGGCAGGAGGACCAGGAGTTCAAGGCCAGCCTCAGCAACTTAGCAAGGCCTTAGAAAACTTAGTAAGAACCTGTCTCTAAATAAAATATAAAAAGGCCTGGGGATGTGACTCGGTGGGTAAGGGCCTCTGGGTTCAATCCTCAGGATCAATCAATCAATCAATCAATCAATGCCAGATTTACCAAAGACAGAAATGAGGAGGACAGTTGGGATTTGAGGCGGGGGAGAGTGGAGGAGGAAGGCCTGCCGAGTCCTCTCGTCAGAGAAGGTGGTGGTACGGCTGGGATAGGTGACCCCAAGGCCCCTGTGTCAGTTGGCAGTGGAAGGCTGACCGACACAGTGGTATGCCCCCAAGCGCCCGAGGAGTCTGGATGCTCTGGAAATACCAGCCAGCTCCTGCGTGGGACGAGCTGCCCCTGGCAGGCCCTGCTTTGAGCACAGTGGACTCGGGTCACCCTCTCCTCAGCCCTGCAAAGCAAATGGGTCTGATTGTCATGGTTCCCACCTGACGGATGAGGAAACTGAGGCATTAGCTGAGTTAATGAGTTGCTCTCGATGATGCAGATACCAAGTGCGTAGGTGTCTATCGTTGTCTAGCAAATGTCCACACGTGTGGCAGCCGAAGCCAAACCCTTTATTGGGAAGCAAAGATAAGAGGGGAAGGGGTGGGGGTCCCAATACCCCCTCAAAGGCACACCAGTGACCTCGCTTCCTCCCATGGGCCCCACTTCCTGAGGCTCCCACCACCTCTCCAGAGCGCCTCAGCTGGTGACCCGCACTCTTCTCTGGTGATGTCCTGCCGTCGGCACCCAGCTCGCCTGCCCGCCCTGCTCCTGTCCCTGCTCCCTCTGCAGAGCCCTCAGAGACGCAGCGTCCCTACAGGCTTCTGGGCAACGCAGTGCGGACGCGGCCTTTGATGACCGCTGTCAACAGATCCCTGAACTCCAGACTGTGCGGGCCCCACAGGAATAGGCTCAGCCAGGGGAGGGTTTCTCACAGAGGACGGCCCAGGTGAGGGCAGGTGCAGGGCAGCCTCCCGGAAGCTCTGGCTGAAGCCACCAAGCTGTCACCCCCACCAGGCCCAACACGGTGAGTCAGGAGAGGTGATCGGAAGGTGGAAGGTCAGTGTCCAGGATGAGGCCACCCCCAGAGGAGACTGCAGACAGAAGCCTCGGCTGTAGGAATCCCTGCCCTGCCTGCCTCCCTCCTGATCTCCTGCGGGGGCTCCTCACTGGACACACCCACCCAGAAGCAGAGGACCCCCAGAGCTGTGATGCAGTCCATGCAGTCCCCAGGCTGGGCAGGGCGGAAAGGGCACAGCAGCCCTCTCTCCCTCCCATGGACAGTCATTGGCAGGTTGGCCCAGCCTTAACCTTTTGGTAGAACTTGAAACTGAAGTTTTAAGAGCAGGATAAGCTCAACATGGATCAGAGGGGAATGGAGCCGTCTCCAAGCTTCGTGGCAATGTCTGCTCTGACCCACCCGACATGGGCCCAGGCTTTCAGGTTCACGGCTGGGGCTTGAGCAAGGCAGGCCTCTCGCTTTGCACCCTGCGGAAGCTTCCAGGGCTCACGCTGTAGACCCAGAGTCCAGGATCTGGTTTATGATCATGATGCTATTATCATTATGACGGTTGTACGGTACTTTCATGCCTTACAGGTGACTTTCAATGCATTCTCTTACCTACTAAGCGTTACCTATTTCTGGGAAGCCACTGATTTCATTGGCGCTGAAGGGAACCGTGGAAAACAAGGAAGGCTAAAATAAGACTCGGGTCAGCCTGCCCGGCTTCTCCCTTCCAGAGCTGTCTGAGGTGGGCAGCAGCTTGGGACAACTAGAAGAGTTCTGCGTTGGGTTGAGAGGGTCGGGAGGCACGTGCTTGGAAGAGGCCAACGTGTGCGCTTCTGCCTATGACAATTAGGGTTCCAGGCCGGCCCCGGGAAGGCCACTGTGCAGTCCGGATGGAGGCAGTGGTGAGCAGACACCAAGAGTGAGTGACCTCAGGAAAGACTTCAGCTCACCTGGGAGGATCTGCCTCTAGATAGTTGGGGTGGGACTTAGGAAAGAGTGTTAGAGTGAGCCAGGAGCAGTGGCCCACGCCTGTCATCCCAGCAGCTCTGGAGGCTGAGGCAGGAGGATCAAGAGTTCAAAGCCAGCCTCGGCAACTTAGGGAGGCCCCAAGCAAACCAGTGAGACTCTCTCTAAATAAAATACTAAAAGGGGCTTTGAAAATGGGGTCTCACGCATCGTTAAAGGTGACAGGAATGAGACTGGTCCTTGAATCTCAGCAGAGAAGGCCCGAGGGCCCAGGGGGCTGGCCCCTACCTGGGCTCGTCTGTGCTGCACCTGCGCAGAATGACCTTTCTCTCTCTGTGGCTTTTGCATCTGACCGTCCACTCCTCCTTACCCTAAGGGAGGGGCTGGTGAAGCCACCGCAGACCCGGCCACTCTGATCTTGGAGCTTCCGTCTGTCGCTCCTCTGCCTTCTTTATGTTTCACTTCCTGTTTGCAAAATGCTGCTGCTGGCTTCTAGTCGAGGAAACAAAGAGGCCCTTCAAGGTGTCTCTGGACACCCACACACCTGTCCTCTCCAGCAGGCTCCAGATGAGAAAGACGACCCAACACTTCCTCTGTCCACAACCGTCTCCAGAGATCTCCTGGTTAAAGTCACCCTGGGCCACACCAGCTGAGCTCACCTGCTCTGGAGTCATGGGGTCCGAGCTCTCTGACTGTCCCTCTGCTGGGTCATACTCCACCTCTGCTGTCGCTCTCTTGAGGAAGCAATTTCTTCCCATTCCAGTTGCCTTTCCATCTCCAGAGTCCTCTATGTCCCCAAGCATGTCTAAAATGTCCCTTTTTTGGCAATGTTTTCACTTGAAGAAGCTTTTTAAAGACACGCTACTCCTGATGACACGGTTTCACTTCTCAGAATCGTCGTCTGGATCCCTTCAAAAGGAAGGGACGCTGATGAATATCTGGGAAGTGAAGGGCCCCGTGTGGAGGGATCGGCCCAGGCCTGCCTCTTCCCGGAGTCGTGGAATATGCTTCTGGAATGTCTTTCCCAGATCTCAGGAGGCCGTGTACACCTTGGGTTCAACTTCAGGATTCTCATACCAAAGGCCAACACGGGAAGTGCAGTCAACCCGAAAGATCTGTGTCAGCGGGGTCAGGAGGCACAGAGGAATTCCTCGGTCCCCTTGGCTTGTCCCCTGATCCTTGACCTCTGCTAGAACTCAGCCCGGCTTCTGGTTATCGCAAGCCCCTGCCATCCGACAGAAACATTCCTGGGTGTGAGGGGAACAGGAGAAAGGCCAGGAAGGCTGGAGGGAAGGAAGGGAGGGCGCGGCCAGAGACCCCGGCAGGTGCTGGTACCAAGAGACGGCCCCTTGAAGCCACACCACAGCCCAGGCTTGGGACAGGGTGGGACTTGGGCCTGCCATTTGATGGGTGACTGGATTGAATAAAAGGCTCCACCCCTGAGCCACGGTGATCAGGAGGGTGTGGTCATGACACAGGATAAACCTACAAACCAAGAAAGTAGGGAGTCCGGAGACCCTCAGACACGGGAGCGCAAAATGGTGTAGCCGGTTCAGAAAACAACTCCCAGGGTTCAACACAGGTGCCATATGACAGCAATCCGACGCCTAGGTCTGCACCCAAGAGAAAGGACACAAGTGCTCAAGCAAAAACTTGTACGTAAAAATGCAGAGCAGCGTCACTCACCAAGGCCAACAGGTGGAACCCACCCAAATGCCCTTCAGTGGATGAGCACATCAACACATATGGTTTACTCACACACCAGAATCTTACTCAGCAAAAAAGGGGAATTGCAGAAAGCATGGGAGACTTGGGGCTGATCAAGGAAGATGAGAAGACCACGAGAGGCACCACACTCATGCTCTGTTGATGCTGGGATACTGTTGCCTGAACCAGGAAGCCCCTCACGGCAGGAGACCATCCAGAGACTTAGGGCTAGAGCTTCACCCACAAAGGTCTTATCAGGTGGGGTGAGATGTCATGAGGTAAACAAAGCAGGCAAGCCCTGGGTGATCAAAAATCGACTTGATGACATTATTCTTTCCCCTCCCCATCTTTGGTACCAAGATGGAGCCCAGGGATGCTTGACCACTGAGCCTCATCCCCAGCCCTTGTTATTTTTTATTTTGAGACAGGGTCTCACTAAGCTGCCGAGGCTGGCCTTGAACTTGCCATCCTCCTGCCTCAGCCTCCTGAGTTGCTGGTGGATGAGGTTATTCTTAAAATAACTGGATGTGTCCAGTTTTTAGTTCGGTGACATGGCTTCTGCATTAAATGAGTCTTGGCCTCCAGTGAAGAAATGACAACCCAGAGGCCATTTGGGGCTCATTTCTGTACAGGAATGAAGTACTGATAGGAGCCTCTGATGGATGCACCTTGACCCTGCTGTGCTAAGTAGGAAAAAAAAAAAAAGCCTGACTCAAAAGACAGCATGTTGGGGCTGGGCTGTGGCTAGTGGTGGAGCGCTTGCCTGGCACGTGTGAGGCACTGGGTTTGATCCTCAGCTCCACATATAAATAAATATCATAAAGGTCCATCGACAACTAAACAAACATTTAAAAAAAAAAAAAAAGACTGCATTTGGAATGATCCCTCACAAAATGTGCAGACCAGGCTAATCTACAGAGATTCAGCAGAAAGTGGCTGCAGGGGCTGGGGGAGGTGGACGGGGTAGGGGCTAAAGGGTGCAGAGTTTCTTCTGGGTGATGAAGGCATTCTAAAGTGATGGGGGCAACAACTCTGTGGACATAACTCAAACCACCGAACTGTGTGCTTCAAATTCAAAAAGAAAGATCAAAGCCATTTCTAAGCCAACTTTTTCTTCTATCAGATGCAGAGTCTCTGATTTGAGGTGCGGCCAATTTGGAAAGCAGTATGGAGATTCCTGGGAAAGCTGGGAATGGAACCACCATTTGACCCAGCTATTGCCCTTCTCGGACTATTCCCTGAGGACCTTAAAAGAGCGTACTATAGGGATACCGCCACATCAATGATCATAGCAGCACAATTCACAATAGCTAGACTGTGGAACCAACCTAGATGCCCTTCGATAGATGAATGGATAAAAAAAATGTGGCATTTATACACCATGGAGTATTACGCAGGACTAAAAAATGACAAAATCATGGAATTTGCAGGGAAATGGATGGCATTAGAGCAGATTATGCTAAGTGAAGCTAGCCAATCCCTAAAAAACAAATGCCAAATGTCCTCTTTGATATAAGGAGAGCAACTAAGAACAGAGCAGGGAGGAAGAGCATGAGAAGAAGATTAACATTAAAGAGAGACGAGTGGTGGGAGGGAAAGGGAGAGAGAAGGGAAATTGTATGGAAATGGAAGGAGACCCTCATTGTTACACAAAATTACATATAAGAGGTTGTGAGGGGAAAGGGGGGGAAAACAAGGGAGAGAATTGAACAACAGCAGATGGGGTAGAGAGGGAAGATGGGAGGGGAGGGGAGGGGGGGATAGTAGGGGATAGGAAAGGTAGCAGAATACAACAGTCACTAATATGGCAGTATGTAAAAATGTGGATGTGTAACCGATGTGATTCTGCAATTTGTATTTGGGGTAAAAATGGGAGTTCATAACCCACTTGAATCAAATGTATGAAAGATGATATGTCAAGAGCTTTGTAATGTTTTGAACAACCAATTAAAAAAAAAAGGCAAAAAAAAAAGCAATTTCTAAAAGGCTCCACCCACAAGCTGCTTTCTCTAGCACTGAGGTTTTAATATTCAATAGTAATTAAATATTAAATGGCCAGACCAGCTTTTCTTACACTATGATGAATTATCACAGTTAAAGTGGCCCCACTTTGAACAAAGATAAACTCCTGCTGCCTGACTTAACTGTCACTAGGTCTAGATTTTCCAATGACATGAACATTGTACCCAAGCTTATGAGTAATAATGAAGCACACAGTTTTAAAAAAATTCAAATTTACAGGAAATTTGCAAGAATACTATAAAGTACTCTCATCACCTTAACAATTGCTAGCGTTTCACATTAGTGTGCCCTCTCCATATCTACTCTAGGAATACATCTAGACATATCTCTAATCTGTCTGTGTAAATAGATATGTGGTATCTACAGATATACAGATATGATGTAGATTGATATAGCTATTTGATATCTGTCTGGCTGTCTATCTCTCTAGTGACCAGAGGGAGAAAGAGACCATGTAATATGTGGCCTTCTGGGTCCACCTGATTTTAGCATAATGTCATCAGATTCATCCACTGTAGTGTTTTCGTCTCTAAATACTGAACAAAAAAATTCTCTAACATATTATCAAATTCAGGAAATTGAGCACGGATTCATCACGCACTGAACCTGGCGAGGCCCTCAAGCAACCGCCCTCGCAGTGCCCTTTACAACACTCCCCAGATGGGCAGCGCCAGCCAGGACCACACCGTGCCGTGGCCATCACATTTCTTTTGTCTCCTTTAATCTTGAACTGGTCCTCGGTTTCTCTCTTTGGGAACATTATCTTTTTGCCGAGCGCAGGCCAACTGTCCACAGACTGTCCTTGGTGTGTGTCCATGGGCGCATCCTCGAGAGGACATTCCAGTTTTGCGTTTTCATAAACTGTTGCATAACATCGAGTGACGGCCATGGCAAAGATGTGGGGTCCTGAACCCTGGGACCTGTAAGCGTCACCTTGGGTGGGAAAAGGGGTCTTTGCAGAGGGGGTTAAATTGAGGATCTTGAGATGGGGAGAAGACCCTGGGTATCCACTTGGGCCCTGAAGACGATCGTGTGAATTCTAGAAAGAGGCAGAGGGAGTGGGACCTCAACAGGAGGAGCGATGACACAGTGGCCCGGTAGGAGCGAGGGCGCTGGGAGCTGGAGGGGACATGGCAGGAGCTGTGCCCACAGCCTCTGGAAGGAGGGCAGTGGGGCAGCAGGGGTCTGCCCTCTGAGACGGCCTTCAGACTTCTAGCCTCTAGAACAGAGAGAAAGAGTTTCTATTGCTTTTTCGAGTTTGGGTGACTTTTCCGGCCACCACAGGAACAAACCCAGCAGAAATAACCCAGGAGGGCTGCGTGTCCTTCTGCCAACACACAGAGCCCATCTTGTCGGCCCTGGTCGCAGGGCAAAGGGACATCTTCCAGGTTTTCTCCACGGAGGAGTTCCGATTTTCCCTTCCGTAATTAGTCAGTGACTTGTGGGCGACCCTCTGCGACCACATAAATGTCCCTCTTGTCATCGGGCTACCCTCCTGGTTCTAGTGTCTTAATCCTGAGCCCTGCCTGCGTCTTGCTGCGATGGCTCCAAACGGTGGCTCTCTAGACCCAGCTGGTCATGATGTGGACGCTGGCACTCAATGACAAGGAAACTTATCTTCTCTACATTTTTACACTTATTCATTCATTTCTATCAACATAAATTCATAGATTATTACATTTTGAAAGACCAGCCATCACCGCCAGGGTCATCCGTTGGGGGAGGATGTTTAGAAACCAACATCTGGACCCCAGGTGAACGCGTGAGTGCTCACTGAGCAGTGGCCTTCTGCTCACGGTCAGCTCCAAGGGCAGGGCCTCACGGGCTCCAGGTGTTGTGCTAGGAGTCTCCATGAGGGGGCAGGTCAGAGCATCAAAGGCTGAACTGTGTTCCCCCAAATGCCTATGTCAAAGTCCTGACCCTGAAGACCCCAGAATGGGACCTTGACTGGAGATAGGGTCTTTTCAGACAGTCAGGGGAAGGGGAGGTCACTTGGGAGGGCCTAACCTCAAGTGACCTGTGTCTTATAAAAAGGGGAGATTTGGATGCTTAGAGAGAAGGTGGTATAGGTGCCTTGCTGGTTTTGGACCCAGGCCTGTTGCCCTTTCTTATTTTCTGTTCCTCCTTTTGAAATGTGACATGTGCCTGTCCCCGTCCCACCACTGTATTTTGAATACACACAACTGGTCAGATCTCAGCGGGGAGGGAGTTTGCTTTTGGATGAATCCTGCCTTGAGTCTGGCCAGTACCTGACTCAGGTGAGACTCTGGATTTTAGGCTTTTGAGCTGACATTGGAACTCATGGGACTATTATCAAGGAACATATGAATTTTGCATCTGAGAAGGACACGGGTTTGGGGGTTCCAGGGCAGAATGCAATGGTTCAAACATTGTTGTCTTTTCCAAAATTCTTGTATTGGAAACTTACTCCCCAGCCAAGCAGTGTGGGGAAGGGGGGGGGGCTGAGGAGGGACATTCAGGTCACAAATCCACTGTGTCATCGAAAGGGCTCGCAGGAGTTGGTTCTCACTCTCTCTCTGGTCTTCTGCCATGTGAGGACGCAGGTCTTGCTCTGGAAGACGCAGCACCAAGGTGCCTTCTTGGAACCAGAGTTCTGGAACTTGCTATGGCCTTGACCTTGGACTTCCCGGCCTTTAGAAGGGTGAGAAATACATTCCTGTTATTGATACTTAACCCATTTTGTTAGAGTAGCACAAACATATCAAAGACGGAAGTGATCCATTAGGGAGGAAATGTGGATTGAGGGGCTTCTGTATACTTCAGAAGTGCTTCCTGGGAGTTCACAGGGGGAGACATTCACGCTTTCTTTTTTGCAATAAGTGAGAGGGGTGCCTTCCCTGTGTCCCCCCACCACTCCTCAGGAGGCCATGGGGCCACGGGGCAGACCCCTGCCCACTGGGAGCTGCGGGACGAGATGCTTCATGAACACGCAGTGTGCTTTTTCCAGAAAAGCCGAGTCCCACCAGGCCCCAGAGGGTCCCACCAAACAGGGCAGTTTCTAAAAATCTCACAGAAGATGAGCTAAACTCGATTTTGGGCTTGTGCCCCACAACAAATATTTTACTTCTGGTCCATTCGATAAGCTATTTTCTCTGGTTTTCTTAAATCCCCTCCACTTCCCCCAACAACTGCCAACCCCAAACACCCAAGATGAATCCATTTCCCTCTGTTGTGGGTCAGAGGAAAGGAAAGCAAATCTGAGAGATCCATCAGGCAAGCACCATGGACTTATTATTGTGGTGTCGGGGTGGGGGGTGACAGGGGTGGAACCCAGACCCTGGCACTTGCTGAGCGGGTGCTCTGCCCCTGAAGCCCACTCCCAGCCCAGGACTCGGGAAGGAAATCTGAGCTCAGGTGGGAGTTTCGCAGGAGATTTGGACCCTTGACTTTTCTCCACTGATTCTTCTGTGTTCATCACTGTTTCTTCTTTCCATTTCCAGGACAAATTTCTTAGTGAATCGTGGGGTGAGGGGTGGATTCTTTTCATCTCTGAAAAGGGACGCTGTGGAGCAGCTACCACGTTTCATCACATTTGCTGGGTCTCTGCAGCCTGGGCAGGGCTAGGCCGGCAGTTCCAAAAGTAAACAGGACCCACACACACAGTCCCTTCAGGGTCCTCTGCGGAGACAGCCGAACGAGGCTGGGTGTTCACCCCTCCAGGAAAATATCTGAGCACAGCTGTTCCCCTCCTCCTGCCACCCATGTGGCTGTGTTTTTAAATATGGCTTGAACTCCACGCAGTTTCCATTTATAAAAATTCTTTTGCCAAAGGCTCTTTCCAATAACAATATTCCCGTGTGTGCCTTTCGCTGCTGATATTTTTCTTATGAATTAATCTGCTAACGCAGAGTCCTCTTGTCCTTTGGCTTTTTGTGTCCACAAGTGATCCCACCCCACCCTGTGGTCTTGAGACCTCCTGCTTTGGCCCCGGAACGCAGAAGAGGGAGGCGGCCTTCTCATCACTCCTAGGGGCTTGCCTCACAGTCCACACAGTGCTCTGGGCCAGATGTGCAGCCGCCTGTCAAGGAAAGACCGTGTCCCCAAGGGCACTGCGTCCTCTGCCCTGCTTCCCTGGAGAAAGACAAGAAGGCCGGCTGCCTTTGGAGATTCCATCTCCAGATACCAATCACCTCTAAACCAGTGACCCCCGCTGCAGGCCGGGTTGGCCCTGGAATCACAGTTCATTATCCCAGGGACTGGCCCACCCACGCCCACAGGGGCTCTGCAGAAGGACCCCAGGGGAGTAGTTCTGGAAGCTTCTCAGATGGCTGATGTGCCTCTAAGGTTGAAGACCACTTCCCTGGCGGACACCCTCACAGCCCCCGCCCTCAAGGATGCAGGGTGTCAGAGCAGGACACAGGTGGGAGAGGACTTGCCAATAGCCATGCCCTAACGCTGACCAGCCTGCAGGGATGGCCATCCGGCAGGCTTACCCCCTTTCCTCCTCTGCATGGAGCTTTGGGTCGAGTCCAGCAGCCTTGTGACTGGAATGTGCACTGTCACTCATTGGCCAAGGGTGCCCCCTCCCCGTCCTAGAGATGAGATCATTACGGTGACACTGCTCTTCGAATCATCCCAAAATGCCTGTATCCACCACACGGTGACATCTAGAGCCATAAACACATGAGGTTTTAATTTTTTTTTAAGTCAACTTTGCATTTTTTCTAGTATGGTGTTTTCCATGATCATCAACAGAAATACAAACAAGGTTATGATTTAGACCTTAAACGTTCCCCAAAAGCTAATGTGCTAAAGATTTGGGACCAGGTCATGGTGCTACTGGGACACAGGAGAAATCGTAGGAGGTGGGGCTGAGCTCGGGAAAGTGGGGAATTGGGGGTGTGCCATGGAAGGTCCTGGGACCCACCCCCTCCTCCATCTCTCCGCACCTCCTGCTGCCATGAGGTGAGCAGCTCTGCTCCGTCATCCCCCCACCCATGTCCTGCCTCATCACAGGCTCCAAGTGGTGGAATCAACTGACCGTAGACTGACATCTCTGAAACTGCAAGCCAAAATACATCCTCTTCTTAAGTTGATTCTCCTCAGGTATTTTGTTACAGCAACAGGAAGCTAACACATACATATGCATGGGTACAAACATGAGTATGAGTGAGCACATAAATGTTTATATATGCACACATGCTACATGTACTTACATACATATATATGTATACACGCACACACACACACACACCTAGAAATTACTCCAGGATGACACTGGATTGGGTCAGAACTTGTAAAGAAAGGCTGGGGCAGTTGACACTACTTTCCAGAAACAATGAAAGTCCTTAGTGGGATTTCTGGTATTTTTTCTGCCATGGAAGACCATAGAAAGTATAGGTTGAATCAAAGAAAATTGTATACAATTGAGCAATGACCAAAAAGTTTCTTTTCCCCTCCATCGAAGACATTTTATAATGACATTTTATAATTCCCCATACGGGCCACCAAATGCTGCAGTCTGGCTGGGCACAATTCACAAGCCACTTATCAAGCAGAAACAAACTTTGTTTTTAGAACACACACGCCACACCACGCGAGCTCTTCAGGAATTCCCTCAGAGCCCAACTGCCACCACCGCTTCCCACAAGCCTCTCCACCCCCCCCCCACACTCCTCTTGCTCTTGAGACCAATTGGCTGGGTCGCTGGGCAGAGCCAAAAAAAGTCCCCCAATGAGCAGCTTCGTGGTCTGAAAGGGCGGGGAAACAGCCCAATGAGCATCACCGCAGAGGAGCCAATCAGCTGGCAGCTAGAAGTTTGCTGGGGCCACTGTGAGCCAATCATCAGCTGGCAGCTGGAAGTTTGCTGGGGCCCCTTCGGCTGTGGCTCTCAACATCTCCCCCTCTCTGTTTACACAACAAGCATGTGGCTCAGGGACCGTGCCTGCCTTAGGTTGTCCAATAGTACATATGGTTCTTACCCGTCATCGGATGAGCTGACCTCAAGGCGTCAGCCTCCTGTCTTAGGTTGGCACCATTGCAACTGGATCTTACCCGTCATTGACTACCGGCCCAGCATACAGCCACACCTGTGGATAGGTCTTTGTACCAGCGCGGGGGGCGGGGTGAGGTTCTTTGCCTTACCTCTGTTGGAAAACCTAGTGAATTTGAACATGATGTAATTTGGGGGTGAAAATTCAACTAGAAATGTGAGGACTGTGTGGATGCCGGGCTGGCCTCCTGGATGCTGACCTGACCACGCAGCTGTGACACTTCACATGGGAGGAATTCTCACCTGTGAACAATCAGTCCCTGGGGCAGGGTCTCCACAGGCTCCCGCCCAGCAAGCACCCAGCATCTAACCTGGTCCTCATTCAATATCAGTCAGAGAAATAAATGGATGAATTCAATTCTTTCAAGTTTTCATAACAAAATTTATGAGTCAGGTTTTAAGTCTAGGTGTGCATTTCAGAATATCACTGAGTTCCCCCGATTCACCCTGCAACCCACATGCTGCTTCCCCTCCTTCAACCAACTCAGACATTTCCCTCATTGATTCTTTCTAAAGAGATACCTCAATAATATCATTGGAACACCTCAATCGATAAACACACACACACACACAAAAAAAAAAAAACAATTGAAAAGAGAGTAAGCATGAAGTAACTTATTCTGGACTCTAAGAGTTGGGATTTTTTTTAAAAAGTCTCCATAAAACAGTTGTCCAATTGACAACTTCCCATCTATAAAGTGGATATTGCAGGGAGACGAGGAAACTATTCACACATACATTTATGGAGGAAAGATATTTTAAATATGTTTCAACCAATAATAACGTAAAAATACCCAGGAGACTTGTGATGTGGAGCCAGAAGGAGTCTACAAGGTGAGGTTATGTCTGCCCTAGACGCCTTTGACGCACTTAGAAATGCTGCAAATACAGAATAAACCAATAATCTTGGAAGGTGGGAGAGGAGGAGGGGGGTCTTTACCCTTGTGGCTTGGGCTAGCTCTGTATTTTGAGGGGAAAGCAAACTGTGCATCTAAGCATTTTAACATAGAAAGATAGGGGAGATTGGGAGTGCAGAGAGATCTTAAACCTTTAGATCCTAACATTTCACAGCATAATAGAAACACCAAAGGGTTTGCCTACTAGATCAATAAAACCATGATTCTTTCTTGCTTTCTAATAAAACTCTTTATCTCTTGAGATAATTTAAGCAGTCTGTTTCTGAGGAATGTGTAGGCTTGATGGAAGCCCTCCGGTCCCTTTGTTTGAGATGGGACAAAAACCCTACAGTGAAATAAAAAAGACCTATTTCTTGGACAGAGATGTTTAGGGTTTTAAATGTCCTGTCCACATTTATGGACATGCTTAGGCCATAAACCTGTAAATAAGACATGCTTATCAGTTTATAGATGGGTTGTTAGGAACATGGAACACATGCTAGTTGCACCCTTGGATATAATCCACCCTATGTAATTCAGAATTACTGAATTCACTGTTCCTTTAAGTGACTTTGTCTTTCAAAACCCCATGCATTTTTTTCCCGTGTAGTACCCTCTGCTTGGATTCCCTTCCTCCACTTCTCCACTGAGCAAATGTTTAGTTTTCTTTCAAAACTGGAATCACCTTTACAAAGGACATTTTCCTTGATCCCTCAAACAGATTGTATTGCTCTAGTGAGGTTCTGCCTCACACTTCAGCTACCAAGAGCTTTACTGTGTGTGAGCACACGTGAGCATGATTACCTGCCTTTCTATGTCTGTCCCCATTGCTAGGCTGGGAAACCCTTCAAGACAGGGATTATGCTTTATTTATCTCAGACTGTCTGGTGCTAGTCTAGAAGTAAGCAAGATGCAAAGCTCCATCAAAACAAAGAAAGAAAGAAGACTTGGAACCCAGGAAACAATGCCTCCAACTCACAAGGGCTATCAGAGCTGAGTGTCAGACACTAGGATCAGCCAGTAGAGGAGGAGGCCAAGAACAGAAGGTCCTAAGAAAATGGACTTTATCAGGAAGAGAGAGAGAGAGAGAGAGAGAGAGAGAGAGAGAGAGAGAACCTGATATGGTGGAGACTCAGGGAGGAGAGGTGGGATTGAAGCTATAATGAGGGCAGATTGTTAAAAAAAAAAAAGGCTAGTCAAAACTCTAGGAAAAACCAAAAACTTTATATGAAAAGAAATTGTTCATTTTTTGAAGCATGGAGTAAACATTATTCACATAGTCCCAAAATAGAAATGTAATTATTAATTTAACTACAAACAGTGACATATCTGTATCAGGACAGAAATGGAAAGGAGACATATACTAAATTAGCACCAATGAAATCTGAGCCTAAGTTGTTGGTAGGATTTATGGAATAGTTCCTTTAAAAAGTCAAAAACCACATGGGGCACCCCCTTTTCCTTTCTCCTGTCTCTTTCTTGCCAGATGTGAGGATTCTAGTGTTTTTATGGTGGATCTATAATTGATTGGGATCCAAGTTCCTTCTTCGTTCTGCTCCCAATGTCTGGATTCTCTTATGTGAGAGATAAACAAGTCTTTACCTTGTTTAAGCAACTTTTGCTGGAGGTCTGTCCTGGCGGCTCAGCGTAATTCCTATCTGATACAAGACATATAGCAAGTTATTAAGAGAGTCGGAGCTAACCACGCAAGGAAACCCAGCCCTCTCCCTGTTAGACAGCGACTGCACAGTTCTGGTGTGTGGAGAGGGAGGTAGAGCACAGTACTGACCGCATGTGCACCCTCATCGAGGGGCGATGAGTGAGCATGTTGGGACGGCCAGGATGAATCCAGGGGCACAGCCTCACAGCAGCCGCTTTGCCTCATTCCTAATAGGATGCACATGTCTGGCCATTGATTTAAAGCAGTTTGAATTATGGGATCATCATTTGGGGGAACCAGGCTGGCTAAGGCCCCAGAGCTGGCGCTCTCCCTATCCTCTCACCCCGCTCTCCCCTGAGCAGTCTCTTCGTTTCCACCAACTCCAGCAGGGACGCTAAGGGGGGTTGTTCAGGGGTGAACTGAACTAGCCGTTAACTGTTCTTTGTTGTTGTTGTTTAACTTGAAAGAAGGGCACTTCTCTCTAAACCACAGAAAGCCTCTGTAGGGACTAGGTGCCCCAGATCTCCAAGCGCCTTCCAAGGCCAGCAGTGGCTTCCACAGTCTGCTCCGGCCTGTGTCCCTGAACTCGTGGCCACTTGCCATTGTCATGCCCCTCTGTCTCCACTGCTAGCTCTTCACCTTCATAAAGACTTTTCCCACCTGAGGACACTGTGTCTGCCCTTCTCTCCTCCTGGGAAGCCGTCCTCTGTTTGTACATTAATTGGGTTCCTGGTCCAATATGCCGACCCCTCCAGAGCCCCCAGGCCACCCTGCCCAGTGTTGTCCCTCCTGGACGTCACGCTGTCTCCTCATCTCCTTTCCTTCAGGGCACTTAGCCAAGCCTGGCCTCCGCTGGCTCATGGCCCATCTGCATGTGCCTTCCCTGAGGGCTCCGTGACAAGGGGTTTTGTCTGCGCAGGCTGGGTCCCCGGGAAGCAGACCCTCTGGGAGGTGGACGAAGATTTCCCAGGGAGCACTCTGAGGATCCGCACATGGGAAGGGAAAGGAAGCGGGATGGGTGGAGGGGGAGCCACGCCGGGGTACAGCCCAGCAGAGACCTCAGGCCGCCCTAGGGAGTCCTGAGAGGGAGGGGCCTCTGCAGAGCCACCCACATCGCCAACAGGCCTGTGCCCTCGCATCACCTGGGATCGGTCACAGGATGTGGAAGGCTCTCTCAACGGGACACAGTCTTAAGGGATGCAGCTCTCTGTGGCTCAGGTGGTCCTCAAAGGGGCTGAGAACTGAGGGTCACATGCCAGCAGCACCCCAGCAGCTTCGTTGCTCCACGGGGTCCTGGGTGGCACGTCACAGCATCCACCACGTCTATCTTGTCCGTCACCGTATCTCGACTGCCTGCAACAGCACTGGTCCTTTGGAGGTGCTTGGTAAGTTTTTGACACATAAAGGAATAAGTTACATACAGGTCTTGGGGGCTTGAGGTTCAGCCTGTCCCCAAGTAACCATTGCACAGTATCACTCCACGCCACTGTGTTTCAATCTTATATTCCAATCCCTAAAGATCACACCATTCCATGAATCTTGGAGCAGATAACCAGTCGGGACAGACCTTCCTGTCCCATATGCCTTGCCACCAAGACAGAGGGCCCGAGAGCCCTCCGAAGCCCACTCCCCAGGGGGCTGCCCAGGCTGCCGTGTGAAACACAGGCTCCCTTTGCCTGTTACAGCTTCTTTATTCACAGATAGTAACATTTATTCAGATGACAATTAGTTTCAAATGTAGGAATCTGGGTGTTAGGGTCGGGAACTTGAAATGTCTTATTAGGAATTTATTAGGAATTCAGGTAAAAGGGGAGAATCAGAAACCATCCTTAAAGTGTTTGAAATGGTCCTTCCCATCCATCTTTCCTAGGGTCACACCCCACGAGCCCCAGGTCACCACAGAGTCCCTTCAGAGCTGTGCCTCCACCATTCCTGGTAAGCCTTGGAGCTGTCCTCAAAGTTTTTGGAATCCTCTCCCTGTGGCACGTGATAGGTCATGAAGGTAGGCGTGATCATTTGATTTCTTGAATGAAAAGTGGGTGGGCATGTCTTTTGGATTTCTGTTGTTAAAACTGAACACCACAGACTGGGTCGTTTATAAAGAACAGAGGTCTACTTCACCCACAGTTCTGGAGGCTGGAAGTCCCAGAACATGGTGCCTGCAACTGGTGAGGGTCTCTGGCTGCATCATAACATGGCAGAGGACATTGCTTGGCAAGATAGAGCAAGCACGCCAACTTGGGGTCTCTCTTCCTCTACTTTCAAAGCCATTTCATGGGGATCCTATCTTCATGACTTCATTTTATCCTAATCATCTCCCCAGGTCCCACCCCTAAATACTACTAACATCCACTTGGGGATTAAGTTCTTAACACATGAATCTTGGAAGTCATATCCAAACCGCAGCAGGAGAGATGTGCATCATTTCCTGGCAAAAGTTTTAGGAAACAGTGTGTGAGATTCTCCAAGTTTCCTTTGCTCTGCGGCGTCCATGGCAGTAGCAAGAATGTATCAAGATGGCGCACCCATCAGCCTGGGTGCCTGATTGGCTATAGTGCTGATGTGCAAGTCTTGTTGAAACACAGAGATGTAGGAATTGTTTGTTACTGAAGCACAGCCTGGACTCTCCTGACCAGTCAATACTTCCTTTGTCTCCATCTCTGTCTGTCTGTACCTCTCACACAATTCTTCCTCCCTGTAATCACCCTTGGTAAATCCAGATTGATATTTGAATGCTGCTTTCAATGTACCTCTCACACAGTTTGTCGCCTTTGCTGGTTACCTGGAGAGACTCCAAGCTTCTTCAGCCTGACAGTATTCTCCAAGTGCTCAGACCCCAGGGACTCCGGCCCTGGCTGCTCCTGCCCCTCTCTCGGACTGACCTCTCCCACCAATCCTGCTTCTGGGCACAGCCCAGGCAAGACGCTGGGGCAGTTTTTCCCATCTGATCTCACAGGTCACCTCCCTGATTTATGAGGATAAATCTCAGTGGTAATTTATCTTACCAAGGACAGTGAGAAAGCCATCAATCTGTCTTGCTTTAAAATTCACGTTGTGACTAGATAATTTCTTTCCCCAGTTACCTGGAGGCCCTACTTCAACGAGTGGCCCTAACTTCCTTTACAATATGGCTCAAACTCACCTCACTTAGGAAACATTTCGAGATGGATTGCACGTGAATTGATTGGTTCCTTTGCTCGACCCCCACCCCCAGAACTTTGCTATTCAAGGGTACTGTGCTAATGAATGTCCTGGGTTGGTAAATGTGTTCTTTGGATTTTTCTGTTGCCTCTTCCAGGTAGATTTTATTTGTAAGATTAGAAAAAAGAGCTCAGTGTTGACATACAGAGGGATAAATAAACCTTTCCCTGAGAGATTATTAAAATAGCTTACTTAGAAACTATAAAGAAGTCATCTAATTGGAACCTGCTCAGAGGCCTAATCTTCTCCTTCTTCAGGATTTTGCCAAACATATGGGTCTGAACATTTTAGGCATCCAGTAAGTATTTTTAATGAGCTTTGGAGACATAGTTTCTTTTCTTTTTCCCCCAATCCTATTTTTTCTTTTTAATTAACATGTAATAAACATACATATTTATGGCCTCAGTGTGACTTTTCAGTGTGTGCATATAATGTGCACTGATCACATCAGGGTCCTTAGCATTTCCGTCTCCTGTCATTTCTCTCTGTTTGCACCCTTTGAGCTCCTCTGCTAGTTCTTCCTAAGACATGTGATGGGTTATCGTGACCTACAGTCGGCCTACCACGCTGTGGAACACGAGAACGTTTTCCAACTGTACTTTGGCCCCTACGGCCAACCTCCTTCTCGCTCGCCTCCCTCCTGTCCTCCCAACCTCTGGTAGTTACTAACAACCTCTGGTAGTTCTGCTCTCCTACTTTGAGATTATTATTATTATTATTATTATTTTTTATTTTAGATTCTACACATGAAAGAGATTATGTGGGACTTGTCTTTTTGTGTCTAGGTTATTTTGCTGAATATAAAGTCTCCCAGTTCCATCCATTTTCTTATACATAAAAGGATTTCATTCTTTTTTATGACTGGATAATATTCCATTGTGTATATAAACTACATTTTCTTTATTCATTTATGTATCAGTGAACACCCAGGTTGATTAGGAGATTTATTTCCTGGGGCAACATTTTCAATTATTTCCAGGGTGTTGTTTTCACAAAAAACATTTTAACACAGTGTTTTATTTTGCAATGTGGTTAATGTCTGATGTGGGGTACTCAGCCATCTGTTCATTCATGTTAAAAAAGCACTCAATAAAAACTTACTGGGCCCGGGCATGGTGGCCCACGCCTGTAATCCCAGCAATTTGGGGGGCTGAGGCAAGAGGATCACAAGTTCAAAGCCAGCCTCAGCCACCTAGGGAGGCCCTTAAGCAATTTAGCAAGACCCTGTCTCAAAGTAATAAAGGGCTGGGGATGCAGCATGTGGCTAAGTGCCCCTGGGTTTTGTCTTGGTCCCAAAGCACAACAACAACAACTTACTGGGAATGTGTCACTATGTCTAATGTGAAGTGCACAAAAGAAAATAGAAGCTGTGACGTCGACGTCTGTGGGACTCAATCAAGAGGAGGAGGGGAAAGAAGGGCAGATCCGAGGTGCCAGTCACTTTGAGCGGCGGCAGAGCAGCTGGATCGGGAGATTGACAACTACGAAGTGTAACGGTTCACTTGTTGGTTCTTTAAGCTGTCAGAGTAGGATCAAGCAGGGAAGGTAGGGGAGCCAGAAGAGCCACCATGTCCCTGAACTGTGTCTGGAAAATGAGAGGAAAAGTTGGTCCTTTCCTTCCCTTTCTTCACTGTATTTTATCCCTGCTGCTGCCCCCAGAAGCTTCCATTTACTGAATGTGAAGAACATGAGTCAGGAAGCCTGCCTTGGCCACAGGGACGATCCCTGGGCTTCTGCCCTTTGCTGGAAGGTGAGCATGCAGCCCAGAGGAGGGCCCTCATGGCCCGTCCCGGCTCTGACTGCAACAAGAAGCAAGAACACTACTCAACCAAGGCCTTCTGGGATTTATGGAATTGGGGACAGGAGAAAAAAGCCCCATTTCCCCTTATGTGACATGGTCAAGACCACGTCTGGAGCTGCCAGGGGCCACAGTGGCAGGTTTGCAGAGAGGGTGACTCAAGTTAAAAAAAAAATACTAAAGTTAATGCAAAACTACACACACACACACACCCCAATAGATAAAGCCATTTTGAGCGGAAAACAAAGCAGGAGGGGTGACATACCTGCCTTCAAAAGATACTGCAGACCTACAGTCACTACAACAGAGGACACTGGCCTTGAAACAGACAGGGCACAATGGAGCAGAACAGAGCTTAGACCTGACCCCACCCTCTGCAGCCAACGGATTTTTGAGAGAGGTGCTGGAACCCACAGTGGGAAAAGGACAGTCCCCGCCCTACATAGCGCTGGGTAAACTGGATGTCCACATGCAAGAGAACGAAACCCGACCCCATCCCTCGCCAGTCACCCAAACCAGCCCCAAGTGCAAGAACGTCTCCAATGTTCAACCTGAAACTACAAAACTACTAGAAGAAAACGGGGCGATACTTCAGGACACAGGGATGAGCCAGAGGTTTGGGGGAAAGACCCCCCAAAACAGGGAACAAAAGTGAAACTAAGCAAGTGGGACTACATCAGATTTCAAAGCTTCTGCACAGCAAAGAAAGTGATCAACAGCGTGAAGGCACGGCCTGCGGCATGGGAGAGGCCATTTGCAGAATACGCTCTTGACCGGAGAGTCATATCCAGAATAAATAAAAAATTCAGATAAGCCAATACAAAAAAATCTGATTTTTAGATGGACAATAGATCTCAATAGATATTTCTAAAATAGGGGAAAAAACATTGCCGCTCACCAGGAAAATGCAAATGAAAACCACAATAAAATGCCACCTCACCCCTAAGAATAGTCATTGACCCAGAGACGGCAGATGAGAAGAGCCAGGAGGGCGAGGAGAAAAGGGTGTGCTGATGGGAAGGCAGGGGAGTGCAGCCATCTTGAAAAACACCTTAAAAAATCAAAACCGGAACTACCCCATGATCCAGCAATCCCCTCCCGGGTATAGACCTAAGGAAACGAGATCGCTGTTCGTCACAACACAGTTCACAAAGGCCAAGACTCGAATCAACCCCAGTGTCCACCCGCAGAGGGACCTGTCAAGAAATGTCCTATGTGTGCACACTGTGGAGCCCTAGTCGGTCATGAGAAAGGGTGGCTCTGTCAACTGTGACAACAGGGACGGCCCCGGAGGTCATGGTGTTAAGTGAAAGAAGCCAGGCAGAGACAAACGCCCCGCCATCTCACTCATCTTGGGATCTACAAAAGTCGATCTCACAGAAGCCGAGAGTCGAGTGGCCACGTCCAGAGGCTGGAGAAGGGTTGGGGAGGGAGAGGAGTCCGCCAAAGGCCCACCTGTGTTGAAATACCACCAGGTAACCCACGGACATGTGGAGTCCTTCTGTGTCCACTTAAAAAAGGAAAAGGAAAAAAATCCAACAAACCAAGGAAATCAGAGGGCCCTGGAGCTCTGGAGCCCCCCACCCTCCTCCTGTCTTGCCCACCCAAGCCAGGAGAGAACACCCCTTTTTCCATAAATAAGTTCCAACTGGTCTTCTATTACTATCAATATTAACCAATCAACTGTACAGGCCAATAAATGCTACGCCTTTCTTTTATACATAATCTCATTCAATCTTCACACCCACCCCCCACACACCCCACTATGGGATAACGACAGTCCCAGAAGATTATACCACACATATTTATCAGCATAGCATTCCTTTGCACTAAAGAGCTTTTATTATCCATTTTTTTAAACTTTTATTTACTTATTTTTTTCATCTCAAGTTAAGGGGCTGGGAGAATAGCTCTGTGGTAGACACTTGCCTGGCACATGCCCGCTCTGAGACCCATCCCCATCCCTGAGAGTGAGTGAATGATTTCTTCATTCAAAAGGACCTCAACATCTTCACTTTTTTTTTTTTTTTAATTTCCTTTGTTATAAAATTTTTCCCTCATTTCTTTTGTCTCATCTTCTCATTTATCCAAAATAACATACGCTGAGAATAAGCAGGCCTGGGCCCTGTGCTCGATTCTCTGCACACAATAGTGAGCAAATGCACCCACTCTCGGTCCGTCTGCCCAGATGCCAAGCCCAGTAGGGGGGATAAGTGACAACTTCTTCCTCAGTAGGGCCAATCTAGACTGCCACCAACTGAGGCGAAGGCAGGGCCACAGGGAATATCTGGAAGACTTTGCCTCTTGCTATCTTTTTCCGCTGTCCCTATTACACACCACATAGGGCTCTTCTCGTATGTTCTTCTAGACCTGAGTCGTTTAGTTGAGTTGAGCCCAACAGGAAGTTACAGAACATCTACCGTGGGTGAGAGGCCACCTAGGGAGAAGGTGGTGACCCACAAGGAGGCAGAGCCCTGTGGTCCAGGACAGAACCTTCTGTGGCCAGCCACCCGGGCGACCGGGGAAGCCCAGTGAGGGCCTCTTCCTCCTGGTGCCCGACACCTGCCCAGGCCCCCTCCTCCTCTGCCCCTTCTCCTCACCCACCCTCACTGATTCCCCACTGGAGCCCCACCCCTGCCCACTCTCCATCTCCACAGGCACAGGCCACCTCTGTCCCCATTTCTGAATCCCACCACGACTTCCACCGAAATAATGAGAAATAGGAGAATCAACAGAGCAGGTGGATTTTCCCCGTTTATTAGCCAACACTCGACATGCACTTGGGCTCTTCCACGGTGTGGACACATCTCAGGACAGCTGGCCGTGCGGGGTAAGGACACACAGTAGAGAAACCCACACATCCACGCCGCACCGCGGGAAGCCAAAGGCCGCGCTGGAACCCTGCGGGGTGAGCTGGGAGAAGCCATGGCCCTCTCCCACTTCCCTGCCTGTTCCCGTCTCAGCTTCCCCGTCTGTCCCTCCTTCCTTCACTCCACTGCTTTGGCGGCTGCTGTTCCTTTAGCCCCCACCTTCCCTGCAGGTGGCAATGACTGAAGGAAGGAAGGAACCCCTGCCTGAGGCACTTGGGGTAGAAAGAAGGGACTCAAAGGGCATGAAAACCAACTTTGCCCTGATTATCCCACTCTTATTTTTCTCCGTCCCTGGGCCCTGCTCATTCTGCCCCCCATCCCATGGTCTCTTGGGGCTCCCCTTTCCTGCAGGCCCAGCCTGTGCTGAGTCGCTGGCCTTTCTGATCTGGCTTTCCAACTATAGTGCAACCGACAGGGGACGAGGCGCAGCTCATTTCAATGTGGCCCGTTTAGTCCACACAACCTCGGCTTCTCCACTGACTCCTCCTGGTATTTAAAACACGTGACAGCCAAGACGAGGTCCTTAACATGTCAACACAGTCCAGGCCTCCACACCACGGGACCCATTGGAAATGACACTCAGAGCAGCAGCACCCCCCAGGGTCTCCAGCCAGGGCCAAGGGACACTACCACGCAGTGGAGATCTGCAGCCCCCACCGTGGAATCATAATAGGGGGTGCAGCTAAACTGTCCTGTTTCCTTAACCCTGAAGGACAGCCTGGGCACCCCAAACACATACAGAGCTCACTTCAGGGTTTCGCATTTTATGAAAATAAAACTGTTAGCTTTAAATTCAAAGTACGACCACAAAAAAGTTAGTTTGACCTCCTTCAGCAGGAGATCCTCACCTCTGCTGCTCGTGTCTGCGCACAGCCAACCGTCCAGGGTGACGCGGTTGAAAATCACCCAAGAAGCTTCCAGGCCAGGACATTCACTTTGTGTCCTATTGGAACTCAACCCATAGCCAGAGTCTAAGCAGGGAATGTAGAAGGACAGAACAGGGAGAGGAAGAGGAGGCTTGGAAGAGGGGAAGAGGTAGGAGGAGAGAGAGAGGATTGGAGGTAGGAAGAGGAGGGGGGAGAGGAGGAGGGAGAGGAGGAGGGAGAGGAGGAGGAGGAGAAGGGAGAGGAGGAGGATGGAGAGGAGGAGAAGGAGAAGGAGGAAGAGGGAGAGGAGGAGGAGGGGGAGGAGGAGGGAGAGGAGGAGGATGGAGAGGAGGAGGAGGAGAAGGAGGAAGAGGGAGAGGAGGAGGATGGAGAGGAGGAGGAAGAGGAGAAGGAGGAAGAGGGAGAGGAGGAGGGAGAGGAGGAGGAGGAGGAGGGAGAGGAGGAGGATGGAGAGGAGGAGGAGGAGGAGAAGGAGGAAGAGGGAGAGGAGGAGGAGGAGGGGGAGGAGGAGGAGGGAGAGGAGGTAGGATTCTGTTGGTTTGGAAATAATTCAGATATTTTAGCTCCAGGTCAGAGAAGTCACACTGAGCTAGGGAAACCCTGGCAGCTAGTCTGAAGAGAGTAAGCCTGAAGGAACTGATTCTGGATTCCAATACTGAGGGTTGGGATCTTTTTTTTTTTTTTTTTGAGTCTCAGCCTCCATGAAACCCCTGACCAATGGGCCACTTTCTATCTATAAAGGGGACACTGAAGGAAGACGGGAAGCTCTTCACCCAGAGGTTTATGGAGGAGAGCTATTGGTGGGAAGCATCGATGGACTCCAGGACCCACATGGGAAGACCCCTGAAGGTCCCTGCGCCCCGCGAGTCTCGTCCCTGACCTCCCCAGCCCCTCGGGCAGCTCTGGGACCCCCGCTGCTCACTTCTGTCCCATCCGGGCTGGGCTCCCGCGCTCTCCCGCAGTCCCCCTCCTTTTCCTCTGATACCTAGGCCATCTGGCATTAGCTGCACTCCCCAGGCCCACCCTCCTGGGTCCTACCAGTGCCCCTCGGGCCTCCTCAAGCTGTCCCCCTCCTCCTCAAGACGCCGGCTCTGAACCCAGCCCCTCTCCAGCACCCAGGAAGCAGTCGTTCTTGCTTGACCTCATGGAGAAGATGACCCAGGAAAGGTGGCCCCCGGGGCTCGCCTGTGCCTGGAAGGTGAATCGCTCCTGAACCCTGGTGGAATCGTGGGGCTTGCCCTGACCGCCGAGCTGAGGGTGTCCAGAGACAGCTCCAGCTCTGTGGTGGGGACTCGTGGTGGCTCCCCCAAGTTCCCTCCCAATTTCCATCAGAAGCTGAGACTTTTCCTGGCTGATACTGCCAAGATATTCCTGAGTGCTGCGCATCTCAAGGAGAGTGTCCAGGGCACCCCATCGACCATAACTTGGTGGCTTAAGACAACACAAACTTTTTCTTACGTTTCTGGACCTTGGGAGTCTAAAACGAGACCCAGTGGACCAAGATCAAGGGGTCAGGAGGACTCTGCCCCCTTGGAGGCTCCCGGGGAGGACCCAGGTCCTGGTTTAGTTCCAGGTGTACAGAGTGCTACACACGAGGCTCATGGCCCCTCCCAGCCAGTAAGAGCCCCCTCCACCCACTTCCCTGTCACATCTCTCCTCTGGGTCACCTGCCTTCTTTCTCTTGCGATTACATTGGGGCCACCAGGACTATCTCGCACCAAAGACTCTTAACTCAATCCCATCTGCTGAGTCCTTTTGTCATACGAGGTCATACATTTGCTGCAGCTGAGGATCAGGCACAGAGATCTCTGTTCTGCCACCACGGTGGGTCTTCCATCTGCACAGGTTCCCAGGGCTCTCCGTCTCCTGGTCCCAGTGTCCCTGTCCTGTGGGAAGATGCTGGAGACCTCCTACCTCCCCGTACAGTCCAGTTGTGGCACTCAGGTCACACATGGGGAGCTGTCCTGGGGTTAAGAGAGTTGCATGGGAGGGATCCAGATGGAACCGTGGGAGTTGAGGACCCAGAAGACAGGATGGACAAAGGACAGGGTCTCACTGCCCTCTATGAGTTGACAGCCAATCTCAAAGATGAGTTAGAAAACCAAAAGTCCTAACTCCAAGGAAAGGGGGCCTTGACCAAACCATGCCCCTGCCCACCCACTAGCTATGCTGTCTGGAAAGCCTCACCTGTGGCCTGTCCCCTTAGCAGTGACACCTGGCATCTCCCGTGGCGATGGCTCTGTGGAGAGGTAGAACACCTGCCCTTCTGGGAGATGTCCAGATGTCAAGTTCAGCCTGCCTGTCCTGAACTTGCCCTGCCTCTGGTGGACCTTCCCTGAGCCTATTTTGATGATTTTCTTTATTGAACAGGCAAGACCTTTGGAGACAATAAGAGTGTGGCTGTGAGATCATTCCAAGGGAACAGTGATCCTCTGACACCTCTGTCACCAGACCCAGAGCTTTAAAGCTGGCTATGTGGCTACAGACCCTGCAGAGTTGCTGTAGGAATCGGAGTGCCTGTTTCAGAACTTGAATGGCCCCTGGAACCTTCTGGGCAGGACCTCTCGGATACCTCTGCTTTATCGGTGAGCTTTGCTGCTCTAAGGTCCAAGACCAGCTTCAAGCCCTGCATAAATAAATAAACAGATTCGCCGCCCTGGGCTGGGTGCCGCTGGCTGTCTCTGGGATCCACTGCACCTCCTCTGGGCTGCTGCAGGCTCCGTCTGCTGTTGGCCACGCCGCCCTGCCCTGGTCAGTCCTGTTCTTGCTGGGAGGTTGTGCCTGTTGGAGGCAGGCGGCCGGACCACACAAGGACTGTTAATAAACAGTTTGCTCTGCACTGGTGTCCAGGCCGTTACACCCACTGTGGTCGACTCCACCTTAATGACCGGATCTCGGCCGCTAATACCCCCTAATCAGGTCCCTCAGAACTGGCTGGTTCCTTTCTTTGTCTGGCAAGCTCTCTGCCTTTCATCCTTTACCCTTACCTCCTCCCTCCTCTTGGGCCACGGGGAACCAATCTTTCTGATCTTTCTGTCCATCCACTTTGAAAAAAAACAGAAAATCCACTTGTTGGATGCACCAAACAGCATTCAGTAATTGCTTTTATTTTAGCATCGAAGGCACTTCTGACAACAAGACTGTGTTCCAAGAGGCCCCCAGAGTTTTAGACGTTCCTCCAATGGAAAGGGCCAGCTCTAGTCTCTGAGTGTCCTGATGATCAATGGTGGCCACAAAGGAAGCCGGCCACCTTTCCAGAAGGTATTGCCATTTGCACACCCCAAGAAACCTCTTCAGAGACAGAATTCAAGACCAGCCAGGAAAAGGGAAGACCTCTGTAGCCTGCCCCCATGGGAGAAGAAAGCCCAGATCTGGAGATGCCGGGCCCTGCCCTCCCTGCCTCCCTCTCTGCCTCCCTCCACTGTTCCAAGGACGCTGACAGCCATAAAAAATCAGGCCTGTTAGCAACAGGAAAGATCACAGACCCTGAGTCCTGTCGAGCTCCCGCAATACCAGCTGCCATCTGGCTCCCCACCAGGGACAAGCGCAGGCCCTGATTTATGGGAGGCTCAGGTCAGGGCGTGGGCCGCAGGGTGCCCTTACCCACAAACACCCGGGCGGGGGCCTGGGAGAGGGCCACTGCAGGTCGTCAATAAATCCTGGGAGTAAAACAATGCGGAGGTTAGTAAAGGGAACCGAGAGGGACCGAAGTGACTTATTCCAATCACAGGCGCGGTCATCGTCCCCTGTGAGTTCCAAGTGTATGCCCCTCGTGCCTGTCAGCAGCCCATAAAGTACTGTAGGGCTTCTTTGCGCTCTCTTGCTAGTGCACTCTCTCCCCCAACCCACAGTGCCTAGACCTCCGTGGTTAGCCTGCAGGCAAGAATGCTCTCCATGCTGATCAAAAGCTTTATCTCCTATATCTTTTCCCAGATGAAAAATGTCCCTAGAACCCTCAATTGCTGGCCATTAAGCCCCTTCAGCTTTTACTGTGCTAAAAGGGAATTGGATGGAGATTATAATTAAATCGCATTGATATGGGCTAATGGGATGGGGCGGGGCAAACAAAGTGAAAAGATGTACCCATGTGGTCCCCTGCTAGACCCAGCAGTGCGAGCTTCTGCCCAAGGAGCCGAGCCAAGCCACTCCTGTCCGACCTGCATCAAAGGAACAATTGCAGGTTGCTTTCACCCCAGGTATTGGAGAGTCCATCAGAAGTTGGTTCCTTTACATGGCCTCCCAAGCATCTTGTTCACTAGTTACAGGCAACGGCTTCTTTTCTGTCTTTAAAGGAAGTCCTGCAGTTCTATGGGGTCGCATCTGCCTGGGGCCCTGGGGCCTCCCTCCTGAGGAGCTCTCCTGGTGCATGCTCCAGGTGGCCCAGGGATGGCCAGCCCACCACCAGTGGCATGTGCATCGGGTGATGTTCTCTGCTGTCGGGAAAATGCCATCCTTTGCCGGCTGCTCCCTCTCCCCTCAACCATGCTCTTGGGGGACCGGCCTGGCTACATTCATCTTTGCACCCCCCCCCCACCACCCCCTGTGCTCCCACTGGCCACTACAACTCCAAGAACCTGGTTTCCTCCAGGTGAGGGGAAGAGGCAAAGTGAACACCTGGAGACGCCCGTCCTGAAGAACCAGGAAGTGACTTGGTCAAGGCTGTCCCGCCAACAAGTCAGCTAGCGGGGGCTCGGCCTGGCGTGTCGGCCTCCTTGTCCAGCCTTCCCACCACAGTGAGCGGTCACTCGCACCTCTCCTCCCATAGACAGCCCGTTCCCATCCACTCAGACCTAGAGTGAGCGTCAAGGGCTCCTCAGGAGCAGGCTCCCGGGGCCACTCTGCCAGTTGAACTGGGAAACCCAGGAGTGTCCGTCTCTGGGACAGTGAGTGTCCTAGGGATGCAGGGACCCAGGGCGTGCAGAGCCGTGGGCACACTGCCTGACCCAGACAGGAGTGCAGTCAACACTGGCTGTCAGGACTGTCCAACGGCGGCCACAGAGGCTCAGACTTCCACCAGCAGCAAATATGCTTTTTACTCTTCATAAATCTTACAAATAAGGATCCTATCCCCAGAGTTACAAGTCTTATTCCTTCATGATTCCATATTGTTAAGGTTTTACCTCAAGGAGGAAGCGATTTGCTACAGATTCTGAATTTCAGATACCCTGAGCAGCAGGCAGTCCTCATAAAAAATATCAGGGAAACAACATACTTTCATGACCCAGATTGCATCTTCTGGACTGCCTCTCTGGCTTGGAAGTGCAGCTGAAAAAAAAAAATTGTTTTAATTTAACTCTGTCCAGGTCATGGAGAGTGCAGGGCAGGAGCCTTGCCCATCTGGCAGCTAGGGAAGAGCTTGGTGATCCCTGACCTACACCCCCATCTTCCAAGACTTTGCTCCTGAAGTCCTAGGAGGATCTCATGCACATCTCCAGCCTGTGTACCCAGAGCCTGGAAAAGCCCTGGTTCATTTAGGTTTTTAATAGCATTTGTTGAGTGAACTAGGAAAACGGATGACTAAACCAAAGTCACGCCTGCCCTGGTACACGCACAAACAGCGGTGTGTGGAAGGGAACATGGTGTGCAGGGACAATCCTGGCTCCTATTTTCACCCTGGAGCCCCTGGGGCAGAGTTGGGAGGTGTACATGGCCCCAGTGCAGCTGATGCGCCCTTTAGCTCAGCAGTCCCCGAGGGCTTGCATGTTGGGAGTCATTTGCCGTGAGCAATGCTGCTGAGACCCACATTTCACAACTGTCCATCACCCATGTCTGGTTTTACAGCTCTGCAAATGAGTGTCCCTTCATTATACAGTAGAGCCCTTAGCTGCCACCTCACGGTCCAGTTTCAGTTACCCACAATCAAACATGATCTGAAAATATTAAATTTAATTTAAAATATTAAATTAAATTTCTTATTTCCAGAAATAAACAAGTCATCAGTTTTAAATCGAACACAATTCCGACTCATGAGATGAAATCTCCTGCCATCCCACCCCATCCCTCCTGGGATGTGAGTCATCCCTCTGTCCAGGGTATCCACACTGTATGTGCTACCCGCCTGTTAGTCACTCAGCAGGCACATCAATTATTACTCCACCTGCCATGCTGTCATAGTGCTGTGTTCAAGTAACCATTATTCCAATTACTAGTGGTCCCAAAGGACAAGCATACTGAGGCTGGTAATTTTGACATAGTATATTGTTATGATCATCAATTTTTTTTTTTACTACTTATTGTTGTTAAGCTCACACAGCACCTAATTTATAGATAAAACTTTATCGCAGGTATGTACAGGTAGGAAAAACATAGTTCCTCAGGGTTCCACTGCGAGACCTGGAGCATTCCTCTTTCTGCTAATGGGTGCTGTGTTGTTTTTTCCTTTGCTGAACTAATGCTACTTGATGTCCTCAGGGAATGTTATGGCTTGGATATGAGGTGTCCCCCAAAAGCTCAAGTGTGAGGGAATGTAAGGATTTTCAGAAATGAAATGAATAGTTCATGAGAAACTTGACCTAATCAGGCATTATCCCCAGACCGAGGCTAGCTGGGAGGTAACTGAGGCAGATAGGGTGCGGCTGGGTCTTCAACAGGGGCATCGTGGTTTACCCCTGCTGAGCAGAGCTCCCTCTGCTTCCTGGTGGCCATGTCCTGAGCCGCTCTCCCCCTCCGCACCCTCCCCCATGAAGTGCTGCTTCCTCAGACCCAGAGCAATGGAGTCAGCCGTCTAGGGACTGAGACCTCAGAAACCGTGAGCCCTGAGTGAACTCTTCCTTCTCTGTCTTGTTCCTGTTGGGTCTTTTGGTCCCAGAGATGAAGAAGCTGACAAACAGTGAGAAAAGGCCCTGGACTTGGGAGTGGGCTGGGCAGGGCTAGAACATCCTGCCCCATTGACTCTGGGGCTTCTCCAGCTGGGACTCCCCCCACCTGCCCCTGGTCCTGCTCTCCTACTCCAGACACCTCTCCCAGGACCTGGACCGCTTTCTTCATCCGCTCTTCCCTCTGTCTTTTGTCTGTTCCCTGTCTTCTCTGGAATCTACTAAGAGCTGCAGGAAATACCAGGGAACCAGCTCCCATGATGAGCATAGCATCTCTCTGACACAGCTGTTGCCCTACAGCTGCTCCTTGCCGATCCCAAGACTTCCATTTATCCTTCTGCAAATAAAAGTAAGAAATACATGCAGAGGTGCCTTTCGCCCCGGCCACTACACAGCCTCACGATAATTCACTTTTCTTTTTCTCCCCACTCTTACCAACCACAAAGCAACGGCATTCCCTGATGGATGAGCTATCCGGGACGGCCTTGCCAACAGGGGTTCCACATAAAAGATGAGCCGTCCGTGAAAAGTGAGGCTCGCTGGTCACTTGGGCCATGCCATGGGATTTTGCAGGATGAGCTCACATCAAAAATGAAACACAAGAGATGTCACCTGGGAATTCCGATTTGGCCTCCCTCACCGAGGGTGCTACGAGGTGTCGAGCTGACTTCTACCCAGCAGTCGCTGCCCGGATGTGCCTATCCTGTCTGCCAGGACGTGCCTAACCGTGTCTGTGGCTCTGAGACCAAAGCTGAGGCCAGCTGCTGTTCATCATGGCACTGGCCCTGCTGCTGTCCTTATAAGAGAGACATATGGCTCTGAATTCATATCTTGTGTATTGAAGATGGCTGCAAACGTTTGGGTCACTTTTCTCATGAAGACGTGAAGGCAGTCTCCCCTCCTCTGAGCCAGGGCTGGCAGTGGCTTGTTTTGGCCATCAGAATGTGGGAGAAGTCATGCCTCAAGATGGCGCAGCCTCAGCTTTCACATACTTGGAACAGTCCCTTCTGGAACCCAGCCATCATGCTGGGAGAAGCCAAAGCCACTTACAGAGGCCACCTGGAAGGAACTGGAATACTCCAGCCTTTTTTTTTTTTGGTGGTGCTGGGGATTGAACCCAGGGCCTGGTGAATGCTAAGCATGCGCCTCCACCACTGGGCTCCATCCCCAGCTCTGGAACACGCCACCCCACAATTCCAGTGAAGCTCCCGGCCACAGCCAGTCCCCCATCAGCTACATAAGTGAGTCATCCAGAAGGTTCCTGACTGGTCGAGCCTCCGGGTGATGCCAGCCCTGGATGATGTCACATGCAGTGAAAGAACCACGGCAGAGTCCACTTAACCCACAAAGTTAGGAGGGCTATGAAGTGGCTGCTTTTGTTTTTTATGTCTCTGAGTTTGGGGGTGGTTTGTTCTGCAGCAGTAGCTCACCAAAACACCAGGTCCTGATCAAGGGTCAGGAGAAGAATGGGTACCTCTGAAGGCTCCATGTTTCAGGAAAAGTGGAAGAAGACAGAGCTTTGACTGAGAACTCTCTCTACTGGGATCAGGCATAGAAATCCAGCTTCTTCCTAAACCCACACGGGCGGGTCTCTGACACCTTGTGGTTGAGGACTCTGGTTCTGAGGGAAAGTGGTCACTGATGGGAGGACACTAGACCCCAGGGCCATACCTTCTCTGCCTTCCATTTCCCCACCCGTGACAATGCAGCAACAGTATCTGCCCTGTTGCCTGCCGTGGCAGGGATGTGGTAGGACTCCAGGAGAACCGCGTGTCTGGACATGTCTTCTCTGTGGCCAAGAACTTTGCAAATGCCAAGTGCTGTTATTTGTTGTCTATACCCAGTAGTTTTTTTTTTTTTTTAAAGAGAGAGAGAGAGAGAGAAGAGAGAGAATTTTAATATTTATTTTTCAGTTTTTGTCAGACACAACATCATTGTTTGTATGTGGTGCTGAGGATCAAACCCGGGCCGCACGCATGCCAGGCGAGCGCGCTACCGCTTGAGCCACATCCCCAGCCCAATACCCAGTAGTTTTTAAAACAAAGAATTCCTATAACTAAATCTCTAGAACACTTAGGGTCCCCGAAAGCAAAGTGTATCTGTATTTGATATGCGGAGAGCTATTTCTTTTTACTTATCTATTTATTTTGAGGCGGGGTCTCACTGTGTTGCAGCCAGGCCTCAAACTCCTGGGCTCCAGGGTCCCTCTTGCCTTCACCTCCTGAGCCCCTGAGCCTGCCGAGGAGAGCTTTGGAGTCTGTCTAGCCAGTTGACCTTGAAGTCCATGACATTGGACCAGCAATGACATACGGGTTCCACCTCCTATGCCAAGCTCCATGTGTTTATACCTAGAGAACCTTTGAGGTTGATTCTGAGACCACATCTGAGTGGAGACAAGCTGTAAGTGACCCTCCGCATTTGACAATTTTTTTTTTTAATTTAAAGAGCTTCTTCTTTTGTTCTATCATCATTATGTCTTCTGGGGATTGAACACAAGGGTGCTTTATCACTGTCCCCCATCCTCAGTCCTTTTTATTTTAAATTTTGCTCCAGGGTCTCACTAAGATGCATGGGCTCATCTCAAACTTGCAATCCTCCTGCATCAGCCTCTCTAGTAGCTGAGATTTAGACAGGAGCCGCCACACCTGGCTCTTTTATTTTTGAAGACCTAAGGATGAGATAGCAGAGTATAAGGTAGAAGACATGGAGTTGAGTTCCCACTCCTTCACCTGCCAGCTGCATGGTTGTGGCTGTGGCCCACACCCAACTTCTCTGAGCCTCAGGCAGGACATTGAATTGAGGAGGAGGATGGTGGCATGTTTGCTGAGCACTTGCTCTAGGTTGATATGCACAACTTCTTCTGATCCTCACAACAACCTCTTTGGCGGGGGGAGGGGGTGGGGAGGGGTCTGTTTTATCATTACCTTCACTTCTCTTGTAAGGAACAGAGGCATACACAAGTCAAGATGTGGGCCTAGGGCTGGGAGTGTAGGTCTGTGGTACAACGCTTGCTGAACACACATAAAGCCCTGGGTTTGACCTCTAGAAAACTGCAAGGGGGAAAAAAGGAAAGAAAAAGAGAAATTTGGCTTGGCCCCATCACCCAGTCACTAAGACAGGAAGCCGGGATCTGAACCCTGATAATCTAAACCAAGTAGGCAAACTTGTTTCCTAAAGGGCCAGATGGGAGATATCTTAGGCTTTGGCTGTGGCTCAGCATGTGTGAGGCCCTGGGTTCGATCCTCAGCACCACATAAAAATAAATAAATAAAATAAAGGTCTATCTACAACTAAAAACAAATTCTTAAAAAAAAAAGCCGGGCACGGCGGTGCACACCTGTAATCCCATCAGCTGAGACGCTAAGGCAGAAATCTTGCAAGTTCAGAGCCAGCCTCAGCAAAAGCAAGGCGCTAAGCAACTCAGTGAGACTCTGCCTCTAAACAAAATACAAAACAGGGCTGGGGAGGTGGCTCAGTGGTCAAGCCCCAGTACCAAAAAAAACAAACAAAAAAACTGCATGTGATCTCCTGACCTACAGAACACTTAGCTTAGCCCAGCCCACCTCGAACATGATCTGTTGGGCCTACCGCTGGGCACCGCTAGGTGCCATCCTCTGTATTTGCTGGCTTGGAAAAAGGTCAAGATTCAAAGTATATCTTTACTGATTTTTTTCTTGCTTTTGCACCAAAATAAAGATCAACAGTCATCGGAGGAGCCATCCCAAGTTGGGCGTCGCCTGCACTGTTATTTGATGAGGTTGGGTCTCCTGGATGGGCCCCAGCTCCCTCCTTGTATAAACCATTACATGAGTTTGATTTTAACCTAGGAACCTGGAACTGAGCGCATTTTTCTTTAGAAATAACACTATAAATGGCATGAGAGCCGTGGGCCCTTCGTGAAACCCTAATTAATGGGTACAGTGCCCATTGAACAAAGCATGCTTTGACTTACCCTGAGTGATCGTTTAAAATGTTGTTTCTTGTTATTTCCAACTAAGGGTGCTGAGACAGACTGCTCCTGGGCAGCAGGACGAAGCAGGTACCTGCCTGAGCCTTGGGTGGAGGTTGCCTTCGGAGCATTTAGCAATGATTTCAGACTGTGGAATTCCACGGACCCATGTAAATTTTTAGAACTAAAAACTAGAGGACTTGTGAGGTAGCCACGTTGTGATTTTTCCAAGGAAGCACACTGAAAAAACAAAGCCAAAAACCACTGTTTTAATACCTAGTGTTGCTGAAGCTGCCTTTGATCCTGGGATCAAAAGAAAAAACCCTCAGAATCAAGGATGGTTGTTTCAATGGACTAAACTGGGCTTTGGAGCAGTTTATCAGGGGTCAGGGCACCTAATTGGCTTTATAAGATTTTAATATTTTTACCAAGGACCAGGAAAACGTTGCCTCCAAGCCAACAGTTCTGGGCTAGCATTTAAAAATCCCTGGCTTTTAGGAAGGTTGTTGGTAGTTGCATAGACTCATGGAAGGTGCTGGACAGAAAAAAAGAGAGAGGACCATGTGACAACCAGCCACGGTGCAGTCAGAAGGCAAAAGCTGCACCCCTCAGGGGGTTTTAAGCAGGAGAGGAGTGAACGCAATATCAAACTCACCCCTTACTGGTGCAAATATCTGCAGCTGCCGTCTCCTGGTAGAGTTTCTAAGGCTTTTGCTTTTTTTTAATCCTTCCAGAAATGCAGCAGGGAAAGCAGGAAAGATGCTCTGTGCATTCTAGAGATTAAATAGCAACTCGTTCAGAACTCCAAAGACCAGTGCTATGGTTTGAATGCCAGGTCTCTCTCAAATTCAAAGGTTGGAGCCTAATACCCAACGTGATAGTATTAAGAGAGAAAGCCTTTGGAGAAGTTAATACCTCATAAGGCTCCTCCCTCATGAGTGGATTACTGATCCCTAACAGTGCTCCCACCCCCAGTGCCTTTTGCCCTTCCATCTCTTCCTCAACCTGAAGAAACAACACTTGCTCCTCTTGCCTCTCAGCCATGCAAGGTGGTAGCAAGAGGCGCCATCTTGGAAGCAGAGGGCAAGCCCTCATCAGACGCTGACTCTTCTGGTAGCTTGATCTTGGACTCCTCAGACTCTGGAACTTTGGAAATAAATTTTTATTATTTATAAATTATCCAATCTGTAGTATTTTGGTATAATACCATTAACAGACTAAGAGTATAAACAAAATAATTTTTTGAAGGTTTTTTTCTAGAGCCCATGTTCAACACTCAAGCAAGGTATTTGGAAAAATCAGGGCTCCTGGGTTAGATGGATTTCCATGACTCATTCATTAATTTATCTGTGAAACAGGAATCATAGCACTCAGGAACAATGAGGACCTCATTTCTGTAAAAGGGGCTTCTCCTCAGTGTTGGGCAGGAGGTCCCTGTTGCTTTATGTCTGCAGTGGGGGCCCGAGCTCTTGGCCTGGTCCCATAACCAGTCACTGGGCCTAGCTGCATCAGTGCCTCCACTTTTCATTCCTTCCTAAAATCTCACCTCTTCTCTCCAGTTTTTCAAAGTAGCTTTAGTGACAGTTCCTACATAGACCATCTGGGAAGGGTCATGGTCAATAAAAACATCCCTCATGTCAGCGTTTTTTCTAATTCTGAGCCAGAGTGTTCAGAACTCATATTTGAATTATTCCCAGTTTGTAAAATTTGAAATACACACACACACACACACACACACACACACACACACACACACACACACCATGCCAAATAAGGAGGCCAAAAAACCAGCTTCTTGGTGGAGACATTTCCAGCTCCACCAATGAGTTCATTGAGGCTATCCTCGGAACCATTGGAGTGGATGCTCTACCCATCTCCCCACCTCCACCCTCAGTTCCCCAGACCTTTTTTATTTTTTTTTTAAACCATGCTTGTTACTGATCTTTCCCCTGCTGGGAGCCATTAGCCAAGTAAGTAGGTATGACAATTTCCTTGCCAGCGTACCCCATGTTGCAGTGACATTGAATGTAGGTGACCTTGCTCAAGGACCAGGGCGGATTAGGGTGTTCCGGGTTTAAGATAATCGTGTTTAGGGCATTCCCAGTTTAGGTTCCAGGTTTAAGGTTTAAGATTATTCCTCCTGGGAATAGGGCGTATCCTGCTGCCTGAGTTCCCCTTGAGTTCTCACGGGATTCAAACAATATATTTTGGGAGACAGAAGCCCAGTGGGTGGTGATTTGGGCAGAGAACGTGGATTTGGGCAGAGAATGTGGATTTCCCCAGAACGTGATTGTAGACGGCTGGTGTGAGTTCGGGAATAAAGAGTTGCTGTTTGAATTTACAAGCTGTGTGGTGGCTCGTGATTTTGTGCCCAGCCAGACTGCGGCATTTGTGCCCAGCCAGACTGTGGCATTCCCCCCCGACTCACCATCAGGTTTTGAAGCAGCTCTGCAAGGCGGCAGAGATACTGGAAGCAAATGGCAGAGGGCTGAACGCTGGACACAGATGCTTTCCCGCTTACTGCTCATCGACTTTGCCCTTGGCAATCCCTGGAATTCTGCCTGGACTGGGAGCCATCGCTGGATGGGAAAGGTGTCTCTTCTGTCTGCCTCTAGCAACTGTGACGTCCTCTGTGCTCCCTCCATTACCCACATGGTCTCCTGGTCGAGAACCTGGACTCCTCCCCCCTGAAGCAACCATTTAAGTTACTGCCGTGAGTCCCTCTGCTTTTTGTGGCTCTAGAAGGGATGGGCTCTGCTGTCTGTGCTGTAAACAAAGCCTCTTCGACTCCAGTGTACTCACCCCGCATCTTGTTCCTAGACAGAGGCAGACTGGGGAGGTGGGAGGCACGTCTGCATTCCGGACAAGTGCCCGTGGGTGCGTGTCATCTGCCTGCTCTGGTCCCTGGCTTGGAGCAGGAGGCTCTAGACTGTGGTTCACTGAGAACGGCTGGAAGGCCCTCCATTCCCGTGGGCAGCCCACCTACTCTGCGGCTTCTAAGAATGGCACAGTGTTCCATGGTGGGCACTTCTCATGCTCTCTCCCAACTCCCAGGTCACCCTGCAATAAACCTCAGTCGGGGCGTACAGGACCCCACCACCGTGGGTGCGGAGGAGCAGCACTGCCACGCTGGGCCTTGAGCGGTCAGCCGTCCCCTCTGCAGTTTCCCTTTTCAGTTTCAGTCACCTGCATTAACCATGGTCCAAACATATAAAAAGGAAAATTCCAGAAATAAACAATTCATAAACTTCAAGTAAGTTGTGCTGTGGTTTATAATTGTTCCAGTTTATTATTGTTGTTAATCTCTCACAGTGTCTGTAAATTTGAACTTTATCTTAGGTGTGTTTATATGGGGAAAAGCATAGTACTGGTGGGGCTCCGTACCCTCCGGGGTTTCAGACACCCATTGGGGGTCTTGCTCTGTGTCCCCCACAGATAAACTACTGTACTGAGTTTGGGTAAGTGCTGCCAGGCTGCTTTTAAACAGCCCTTGCCTCCTTTTAAAATGGTGTTGCTGATACTCTCCACTGTTATCACCAACTAAAATGTTCGTGATGATAATAGCAACATCCACACAGGCAAACGAGATAGCAGAGAGGCCTTGGCCAGTGGCCACCCTCAGGGGACTTTGCAGATAGGAGTGGCTCATGAGGATGGTTCCTTGTGGCCTATGACTTTACCGCACCCTCCTGTCTCTGAAATCTCTAAAGAAATTTCTGTAGTTGCTGCTGCCTGTGACTTTGGGTAGCTTGAGGACCCTGAGTGTCGGGTATCATCTCTCATCTCTCCCCATGTTCCTCCCTGGGTCCCCCCACCCATAAGTGCTGTTAGCCATTCCCTTTCATGGATGAGGACACAGTCCCAGACCCCAGGGTACCTGCCCCTTCATCTCTGTGATGAACTGGCTCTCTGAGGGCGACAATGACATGGTGAGTCCCATCCAGGGATGTGCCATATGAGGATAGAAACCTCCTGGGGAGTCTGGCCTCCTGGGAGGAAGGAGTTTAACTACACGCAGGTGGAAACTGAGGCACGCAGAGATTAAAGGCACTCACTCTGGGTCACACTCACAAATAGGAGGGGCAGGATTTGTCAGGCCTTGTGGTCTGGGTCAAGAGGCTGTGTGGATGTGGGCGTCCTCATCATCCCCGAGTTCCTGTGTCCTCCCACTGAGCGGCTTAGTTGGCCCACTGACATGAGTTGAATCTCCTCTGCGTCTTCAGTGAGCAGCACTGGTCAGCTTTGCGGCTGAGAGACCAAGTGCGGTCTCCATCACCTCTGTCCCCCATGAGTGGGACACCTACTTCATCCCCACAGTCAAAAACGTGGGAAGCCACTAGGGCTGGATGCCCTGTGCTACCTGGGGCTGTGTCCATGATCTCGTGATTTCTTTCCACCAAGGAGGTTTTCCAAATGGCCTTCTGCATGGGAAGAGGCACCACCCTCCGTCCTGATCATGCAGGGGGCTTCCAACCACAGCTCACACTGGGACAACTCAAGGTCCTGGAGGGTGGGGGACACTAGTCACTTCTTGTTGTAACTGCTGAGTGTTCACCACGACTCTGGAGAGTTCTGGCCAGCCTTTTAGGCCACGAGGATGTGGGACAGAGGAGGTGGCTCGTCTGAGAAGGCTGCGGAGGGTGTGTGTGAACGCAGGCCGCGGTGGCCTCCCTGTGTGTTGGGCTTCTCCTGAGGCGCAGAGCAAATGAAATACATGTACTTATAAGAGAGATTTTTACTAGACTGGCTGACACCATCAGGTGACAGTCTCAGGTGGCTGTCTGCAGGCTGGAGAGCCTGGAAAACCAGTCCTGAAGGGCCACAGGCAGCGTGTGACCCCTCCTTACCGCACTTCACCTTGGCCCAGGCCTGGGGCTCACTGCCTGGCACAGCTCGCATTGAGAGCAGGGCTTCCCCACTCAGTCCACGGACCCACGTGTCAATCATCTTGGAAACATCCTCACAGACGCTCCCGGGGCTGTGCTTTACCAATTTCCCAGCCGTCTCTCAATCCTGTCAAGTTGACAACCAAGATTAACCTTTGCACCAGGACCCGGATGCTGAAGCTGCCCAGCCTCACCTCACAGAGCAGGGAGGCCGACTCCCAGGGTCAAAGCCCTTGTTCGCAGGCCTTGGCCACGCCTTGAGTGACACCTTGAATGCCTCCCCAGTGCCCCGCCCCAAGCGCCCCGCCCCAAGCGCCCCGCCCCCAAGCGCCCCGCCCTCCCCGGAGCTCCGCCCTCCCCGGAGCTCCGCCCTCCCCGGAGCTCCGCCCTCCCCAGAGCTCCGCCTTCCCCAGAGCTCCGCCCTCCCCAGAGCTCCGCTCTCGTGGATCAGTTTCTCTGCGTATTAATGGCGGCCATCCCTCTCCTCCCCTCGCTCCCTCTCCTTGCTGGATACATTTTCTGTATACATCCCGTTGGAACAAAACAGAAATCATCAACACCAGGTATCTCCTCCTCCTTCCTTTCTTCCTCTGAGACTGGCATGTGATAAAACAGAACTTGGACTTTGCAGTATGTTCCTGACCTAAGGAAAAGAGCAGGGTAGTTTCTAGGAGGGGGAAAAAAATGTAGCTGCTGTAGATGTCCCTGACCATCCAGCTGCCCCACAGCCCAGGGTGATGGTGTGACCGCCTGGGATAGGAAATAATTTCCTCATTCCAAAGTTGCCCTGCAACCCTTTGTCCGAGTCCATCAACGCTGCAGGAACAGAGCTAAACACAGTGACCAAAGAATCAGACTCTTGAGTTTTCAGTTCTAAATAGGCTCTGCAAACTCAAAGAAAATTGACTCCAAAGCCCGCATTCTGATTTGTGACGCTGGGCATTTTGATAGAAGAAAAGAACCGGAGCTCCCCGCTCTGTAGCAAGTCCCCAGGGCCGCCCGGGGCTTCCTCTTTCATTACACAGGACAAAATACAAAAGAACCCCCTTCCTGTGACCCTGTCTCTACCCCTCCACCTTTCCTCTTTTCTCCATTTCTTTCACCCAAAAATGCTGCACCTCAAAGTTAAGGATATTCTCCCACTGTTTTATCACAGCTGAGATTATAACTAAAAAATTCAGACAGCAGGATATTCCATGAATAATAAGACTGTGGACACGTTCTGTCCTAGGAGCAAGGAAACCGCCGTAGAGACACTGGGATAGAGGGATGGCCCCATTCCAAACATGCAGTATGTTCAAGAAGATCAACGCAGCCTCTCCCTCACATCCAATAAGCCCTAGCAATTCCAGGGAGAGAAGACCAGAGTTCCAGATGTGCTGAGAAATTCATCAGAGTCTCACTCAAAGCCCCGTTACACACATTAACACGACTGATTCTTACCTTTCTAGTTGATGAGCTGTTTCACTGCATTGGTGTCATGAAAACAAGAAGAGAACCCCACAAGGAGTCAGGCACCACGCAGAGTGCCCTTTTGCAGCTAGAATGTGTCTCTCTGTTTTTCAGGTTCTTAGAGGCAATGTTGTAGTGTGGATCTTGAGAGTCCCCCAAAGCGCATGTGTTGAAGGCTTGGTCCACGGGCTTGTGTTCTTGGAAGGTGGTGGGACCTTTAAGAGGTAGAGTCTAGTAGGAAGAATTCCAGTCATTGGGGGTGTGGCCTCTGGGGATTGTGGGCCCCTGGCTCCTTCCTGTTCTCTTCCTCTCCACCACGTGCTCCTGCCATGATGTGCTGTCTGCAACAGGCCCAAAGCACTAGGCCCATCATCATGGGCTGGAGCCTCCCAAACTATGATTCCAAAACAAGACTTTTGTCTTTATAAGTTAGTTATCTCAGGCGTTTGATTATAATGACAGAAAGCTAACTAATACAGGTACTCTCATTAATTTTCAGTGAGTCAGGTTAGGAGGTTACTCCTTTAGAAAAACAGAAATAGTTTGAAGGCAATGCTCTTGGTTTACAAGGTATCAGGTCCAGGTGGACACCTGCCCTTTCCCAGCTGCCTCTGTACCCTCCCACTAGTCCTATGGTCTGAGACACTATGGCCATAAATCAGGCAGAAGTCAGCCCTAGAATATAAATTTGTCACACAGGATTACTGGGTGGCTTGCTGTTACACCTTACCTCCTAGTCTCCCTGTTCTCTCCAAGAACAGTGCCAACTCAGAGGCCTTGACACCAGAGGCTTGGCTTTCAGTCAAACCCATCCTAATTGATAAAGATCCTATATCTAGAAACAGGTGAACTGAAGGGAAGAACGTCATATCTGGTTTGCCAGCCAAACTCTGGACTAAATCCAAGTCCTGGGGAAAGAAGGGAAGGTATTCTTGTTGTTGTTGTTGTATTACAATTGTACATAATGGTGGGATTTAAGATGGCTTAGGTTGTGACTGAATAATTAGAATGAATAATTAATCAGATGAAACTCATAGAAGCTGGACTGAAATTCCTATGATGGTCCTTAGAGTTCTGACACCCAGACTTGGGGAATGTTCTATCTGACGATTATGTCACTATTTGGGGGACCATGGATTGCACCACACCCCATGGATGGTTTCATAGGAACACATGTGGTCACAGCCCTGGGAAGGGGATGTTCTAGTACAGGGAATGGGACACTGGAATTGGATCTAAAAGAGAATGTTACATATCTCCTGCTCCCCAAGTACCTTAGGGTCATTTTTGCCCAGAGTTTGAGATAGAGAGATGCCCAGAGCCCTTAGAGGACAGGAGGGGAGAACCGCTTGATACAGAATCCTCGAAAGTCCTGGGCTTGTCCACTGACGATAAGTTCTCTCTTCTCAACTGTCAGTAAAGTCCATTACAAGGTCTGGTCTCTGCTGTCATATAGAAAATGAAGGGAAGGGCTGGTTGGTGGTACAGAGGGGAACCCCAAGCCTCACTTGGGACATCCCATCTTTGGGGGGCTGTGTAGTGGTCATATTCTGAGGGCCATTGGCAGTAGAGAGGCAGGGGTGGCCCAGAGGCAGTTGATAAAGCTGCCCCTACCTTGGGAAAGGAGGCCCTCCGACTCACCATGGACCTGGCTAAGTTCCTGTTCCTCCCACACAGCCTCTTGACCCAGACCACAAGGCCTGACAAATCCTGCCCCTCCTATTTGTGAGTGTGACCCAGAGTGAGTGCCTTTAATCTCTGCGTGCCTCAGTTTCCACCTGCGTGTAGTTAAACTCCTTCCTCCCGTGAAGAATGAGCATCCCACCAACTAAGGACACCAAGGACTTCTCACTTCCTCTTAATTTGGTTGATGGAACTTGGACTTGGGGTTGTTTTACATGAAGTCTCCAATCTCCTAACATTTACTCTCTCCTTTCTTTAGTAAAATTTTAAATTTTAGCTGGGTGCATGGATTTGCCCAAGATATCCCAAGCACGTGACCTGGGGAGCCACCTCCATACGGGAGCACCCCATTGCCCATGGTTGCGCTTTCCATGGTTTTAGTTACCCACAGTCAACCTTGGTCATGCAATTCACAGGTTTTAGACAACGTTTATGATAGTCTGTTATTAAAATTGCTCTCCTTTCTGAGGTTATTGTTAATCTCTCACTGTGTCTAATTTATAAACGGTATCATAATTATATATGGATAGGAAAAACATAATGCACTCATGCATTGGTATTTCAGGAGACCAGGAACCTCTGTGGATACCAAACTGCAAGGAAACTCAAATCTCTGATGTAAAATGGCACAGTATTTGCATACAATCAGCCACATCCTCCCTTGTACTTTAAAATCATCTCTAGGTAACTTATAATACAAAAATTACAATGTAAATGCTATGCAAATCACTGTTACACCGTATTGTTTAGGGAATGATAACAGAAAACTCATTTGTAGTGGTTTAGTTCAGATGCAATTTTTTTTCCAAATATTTTTGATCTGCAGCAATTGACTCCATGGATATGGAACCCAGGGGTTCAGAAGGTTGATTTAAATCCAGAATTTGGTACTATTCATGGCTTCAGGCATCTGCTAGGGATCTTGGAACGTGCTCCCCACAGATAAGGGGGGACTCCTACGTAGCCCAGACATGAACATGAGTCAGGCACAAGAAAAACCCATACACTGATCTGAGATTGACTGGAAATGTAAATAATGACGATGGTAATAATAATTCAGACTGTTTAATAAACGCTGTACTTTATTTCGAGACAGGGTCTCACTAAGTTGCTTAGGGCCTCCCTGCATTGCTGAGGCTGGCCTCCAACTTGCAATCCTCCTGCTTCAATGTCCTAAGTTGCTGGAATCACAGGTGTGCACCACCACCTCAGCTGGGTAGAGACTTTTTATGGGCACCTGCGTAAGCCATGCTCCTGGGCACTCCCAGAAATACACAGTGGGAGAGTTTTTAAGAGGAGAGTTTTCTTAAGTCAAAGGATGTGGTATTGAAAGTCAAAGGAGAGGCTACCCTGTGACTATAACGACTTTTAATGTGGGGATCCTACCTTCCAGAAATCTGTAGTCAATTTGCAAACGTGAACCAGAACGAACCTGTTCACCAACAAAATCAACCACCGACAGCAGGGCATGTGGGTGAACTCCTAGCAGCTGCCCCAGGCCCCGAGTCCCACAGGACTTCATGAAAGGAGCTGTGTGTGAATGGAAGAGGGCCAGGAGTCTGCACGGTGGGAGGCAAGCCCCTGCAGTCTTGCAGGCCTGGAGGGTTTCCATAGTTAGATAAAAGGGTGAAGGGTTAAGATGAGGAGTCCTACGTCTGCAGAAGGGCAGAGGCCAGTGGGAGCTGAGTGGCAGAGATGAGAAGCAGCCTCCACCACGCAGGGAGGTGAGCTTCCCCTCCGGCTCTGTCCTCTCCAAATTCCTCCCCATTCACCCACCCAGCATTTGGAAGGGGGTGAGGGCACCGAGGGGGACATTGCCCAGAGCACAAAAATGCTCTGAACAAAATCAGCCTGCAGAAAAAAAAAAAAAAAAAAAAAAAGACCCAGTGGTGCGTCCAGCCCCAGAATCCTGGGGCCTGCATCCCACAGCCTCACAATTCCCTGGGGAAGAGACAGACCCACACTCCAACTGCAAACTTATTCAGACTCAAAAACTCATTGTCCACCAAGTGCAGGGATTTGTCTTCAGGCTCCTTAATAAGGCTGGGGGGGGTGGGAGGGAGGCCTGGGCAGAGGGGCCTTAACAGGGAGGACAGGAAGGGCCTTTGCCTCCCAGGGTTTTGAGGTTTGTGGATTACTTAGGACAATCATGGCGGGGTATTTGTTTTGTTGAAGAAGAGCTTTTTGTGTTTGACTGGAAAGCACACAAAAAAGCCCACTGTGGAAAATCAGACGCTATTATAACATAAGTGCGCATTATGTAAAGCAAACTGGAGAGCGGGAGAGAAATGAGAAAGGATTTGGAAAGTACAAATAAATGAAGCAGCATGGAATGACGGGAGAGGGTAGGGTGACCGGAAAGGGCCCGACCTGGCGCTGCTGCTCTCTGCCTGGCCTGAGCCGAGTCTCTGCTCACAGCAGACCCCGCTCAGAGCCCTCCTCAGCTGACAAGTGGGAGATGTTGCGTGAGGCGGAGTCAAGGGAGAATAACAGGACAGGAGGCAAACAAAGCACCCACTCCCCAGGCCCTTTTGCACACATGCAGTGAAAGGAGGCGGATCAGAACAGCCCCTCTCCCATCTCCAGCAGTGCCCAATTACAGGGGCTTTGCAGATGGCTGTCCCTTACTGAAGGGGGACACCCTGAGTTGTGGGAGTTCTGGAGCCCAAGGACACGTCCACTCTGGACAGTTAGTTGTTGGCTTTGATTGAGCAGCTTGATTGAGGGGGACAGTCCACCCTCTATATCCAGTTCTGCAGATTCCAACAGCCAAGGACCAAAAACGTGTCAAAAACACAATGTCTGTGTTGAACAAGTACAGACCTCTCTCTCTCTCTCGTCATCTTTTCCTAAACAATACAGAACAACAACTCTTTACACAGCAGCTAAAGGGGTATGAGGTGGTTCAAGCCACACAGGGATGACTCAAAGCATAGAGGAGGCAATAGGGAGACCAGGGGCACATACTACCGCACCCCATATATGGATTTGGACTTGCAGGTGTCCCAGAGGGCTCTGGCATCCCCAGGGGGTTCTGGAACCAATCCCCCACAGATACAGAGACAGCTCTAGTTAAGAGGTAGTTCAACTATGGTACAATTTGCCCTCTGAAGGGTACAATTCAGTGACATTTACTACATGCACAAAAATAAGTGACCATCAATCGCCACAGTTAATTTTCATCGCTTCAGAAAGAAACCTGATGCCCGTTAGTTATCCCCTGTCACCTGCCAGCCTCCCTGACTCCCGGCTGAGGCTGATCTGTGGTCTATATGTATCTCCCTCTTCTGGGCCCATTTCAAGTGAATGGAATTGTGTAATTGTGGCCTTTTGTGAGTGGTTTCTTTTTTCCCCCATTTAGCACAGTGTTCTCAAGTTTATCCATGTTGTAGCACGTCATTGTTTTTATGCTGAGTAATATTCCACTGGGTGCATCTACCAGATTTTGTTTATCCATTCATCCGCTGGTAGTCATTTGGGTGGTTTCTACCTTTTGGCTCTTAGGAATACTGCCAAGAACCTTCACACGTGAATGTTTGTATGGAGATATGTTTTCATATCTCTTGGGCATGTACCTAAGAATGGGATGGCTGGGTCGTATGGTAATTCCATGTTCAATCATTGGAGGAATTACCAGATTGTTTTCCAAAATGACTTCATCATTTGACCTTCCCCCCGAGCAGCACACGAGGGCTCCAATCATTCGACCTCCATGTCAACACATTATTATCTTTTCCCCAGCCATTCCCATGGTTGGGAAGTGCTTTTGATTTGCATTTCCCTAACGACTAATAATGTCAGACACTTTTCACATGCTTTAGCTATTTGGACATCTTCTTTGGAGAAATGCCTGTTACCCAATATCAATCTTTTATTCATTTGAAAATTACGTTATTTGGCTTTTTATTATTGATTTGTAAGACTTCTTTATGTCTTCTTGATATAAGTTCCTGGGTAGAATTCTTTGTGGCACCAAAGGTTGTTATTTTGATAAAGTCCAATTTATTCATTTTCTTTGGATGGTGTCCTATCGAAGAGACCTGTGCCAAATCCAAAGTCACACTTCTGTTTTCTTTAAAAGTTTTATAGTTTTATCCTTACCTTGGGGGTTTCATCCTTTGTGAGTGCACTTGAACATATGGTCTGATGTAAGAGTCCAACTTCGTGCTTTTGAAAAATGTCTATCCAATTGTCCTGCGTCATTCGTTGAAAAGATCCTTCTTTCCTCATTTGATGGTCTTGGTGCTCTGTCATAAATCAGTTGGTCCTAGCTGTGTGGGTTTTTTATTCTTTTCGGGAATCTCAATTCTATTCCATTTCGACATGTCTATCCTAGCTCCAGTGCCACACTCTCTCAGTGACATTGTTTTGTTGTGAGTTTTGGAATCAGGCAGCATGAGCCCTCTTGCTTTGTTTTTCTTTTTCAAGATTGCTTGCACTCTTCTGGTCCTTTGCAATTCTATATGAATTTTAGAATCAGCTTGTCAATATCTACAAAAAAATTCATCTGGGATTCTGAAAGGGATTGACTGAATCTTTACATCAGCTTGTGGAGTACTGCAATCATAATGATGTGGAATCTTTCTCTCTCTCTCTCTCTCTCTCTCTCTCTCTCTCTCTCTCTCTCTCTCCCTCCCTCCCTCCCTCCCTCCCTCTCTCTTGCTCTGTGTGTGTGTGTGTGTGTGTGTGTGTTTGTTTTGTTTTGCACCAGGGATTGAACTCAGGAGTACATAACCACTGAGCCACATCTCCAGCCCTGTTCTGTATTTTATTTAGAGACAGGGTCTCATTGAGTTGCTTAGCACCTCACTTTTGCTGAGGCTGGCTTTGAACTTGCAATCCTCCTGCCTCAGCCTCCTGAGCCACTGGGATTACAGGTGTGAGCCACAGTGCCTGGCATGATATTGCATCTTCTGACCCACAAATATGCTTCCAGTTCTTTAAACCATCTTTAATTTCACTCAGTAACATTTGAAGTTTTCAGAGGCTGAGTTACACATTTCTTAAATTCACTCCTAAGTTATTCTTTTTGAAGATATTGTAGGTGGAATTGTTTTCTTCATTTCAATTTTTGATGGCTTACTTTAAATGTATAGAAATCCAATTCATTCCCATATATTGGTCTTGTTCCCTGTAACTTTACTAAGCTTTCTGATTACTTTGAATAGTTTTCTCTGGTGGAAAAATCCTTCTCCTGAGGATTTTCGATACGTAAGATCCTGTCCTCTTTAGATCAGGAGAGTTTTATTTCTTCCTTTCCTGTCTGGTTGCATTGTATCACTTTCAGGTCTGCCCTATTTCCATTTGCTGCTGATGACCTGCAATCCCAGCTTCCCAGGAAATTAAGGTCAGCAGATAGTGGATGCTCGGGGATTCAGAGCTGTGGCCCAGTGGGGAGTGGGCAGCAGCACCAGCCTGGGCTGGGCTACCGGGGAGCAACATGGTGCCCGTCGGCTTGTCTCGGATCCTGGCTCACTCCCCCTCTGGCTCATGTGATGGGCCACACTCCAGCTCACCTGGTCCACTGTTCCAGGACAAGGACTTGGCTTCAGTGTTCTTGGTTTATAGTATTTTTGTCAATGAACATTTTGAGTACGCTATCCCACTGCTTCCTAGCCCCTGTTGTTTCTGCCCAGCAGTTTGCCGGCACTCTTATCGGGGTATTGGTGTATTTCATTTCATTCATATATTTCAATTCCAGAAATTCCATGCATTCGTTAGAACATCTGTCCCTTTACTGATCGTCTCTATTTTATGCAACATAGTCATAGTATCTTGCTTTCCTTTAGCTCGGTGAATTTTCTTATAATGGATTTTTTTTTTTTAGTCTTTTCCAGAAGAATTTGGCATTTGCCGTTCTCAAAGGCAGTTTCTCTTCCTGCTTTCTATGAGGTATGTGGTTCAGACTTTCTTGTTTGTCTGCTTGCCTGTAATTTTTTTGGAAACTGGACCTTCTAGATCACATGTTGGAATACATCTGAGTATTGGTCTCTGTAAGGTCCTTGCTTAGCATCTAGATGACCATCTTAAGTGACAGCTGCCATCTTAAGAAGAAGCTTTGCTTTCCCACTCAAGGGCATTCCTGAGAAAGGCTCACCACTCCCTCATACCAACCCCACCCTTAACCATCACATTAGAACACCCCCCCTCTAATCCCTGAGCCTGCCCCATAAAAGTCCCGAACCCCAAGTTCCCGAACCAAGCCTGTGTTGCCTCTCTCCGTCTATGGAGAGATGGCCTTGATTTGTCAGCTCTGACAGACAAACTCTGGTGTGTATCTCTCCCTGGTCTGTCTTTCATTTCTCACTCGCTGGTCTCCCGGTTCTTTGCTCTCCTTTCACCCTCCTCAAGGGCTTGCTATTGTCATTCTTTTCATTATTTGTTTAATGACTGAGTTAATTTCATGAAATCTATTACGTGCACATGACACAGACACACAGTGTCAAGCCTCTGATATCATTTCTCAAAAATATACAGTTTTGGATAGGCCTCATCTGCTGATATGACAGTGGTTTTGCAAGGGCTCTTGTCACTTCCCTGACCACAATTACCTGCCACCTCTACTACTTGGTGGCTAATTGCTCTATTGTTTTCAGCCATGTCCTGGTGCACAACTCACTCTAAAACCAATGCAATCAAATTGTGATTTCTTTGATGAAATTGTCTGTGAGGTGTGCGTTTGGTATTTTTTTTCCTGATCTCAGGAGTATTACTCTCCAGTGATTTATTCTGGGTTCTTCCCTGCAAACTAACAAGCTTACAGTTTAGCTTGAATCTTGAATCTCTTCTCAAATGCCCGTCGCCATGTCCTTCACTGATATTCAGACACCCTTAGGCTTGACTTTCTCCAAGCTCTACTAAAGGCGAGTCAATTTCCTTGGGATAACATTAAGAACTGCTTTTATTTTCTGGCCCACTTCTCCCCTACTTTCCAGGAACTATCAGAGTTGGGGCTCAGGAGGAGCTGGGGGTGGAGACAGTGAGCAGCTTCAATCTGCGTGACATCTCCATTCTAGGAACCAAGCGCTGGTGGAGAGGTTGGAGGGAGCCAGATGTCCTCTTGGCTTGCATCTCTTCACATGGAACCACCACCTCGAGGGTTGGGACAAGTTTGACCAGAGCCACAGACTCCCAGTGTACTGCATCCATGATAGAGCCTCCATTCCACAAGTGGAGGCTGGTAGCAGAAGGGAGGCCTTCGCAGTCGACTGCACAAGACTTGGCACCAGAACAGGTAGCCGTGGTACCAGCACTACCACCCTGCTCTTCCCAGGACGGAAATCCCTTTGTCTGTGTCCTGGGGGAAGGGGGACCCCTAGGTTTGGGGATGTAGCCGTCTGGAGTAGAATCTCCACTCTGCTAAGCCAGGAGGGGTTCAAGCCGTACAGACTCACTGGTCTCAGTAAATTTGTACATTTTCTTGAATAGAGTTGTCTTCCTTTGCTGATTTTTTTCCTTTGGAACATTTCCAGAAGGCTTAAGTGGTTATTTTTATAGTTTTCAGCAGTTTCATTGAAGAGTTATCTCCTCACACTGTCTGGACAGAAGTTGATTTCACTCTGGGGAGTTTTATATTGAGTCTGAAGCTATTATGACCATTTCACGGGAGCCATAAGGAGCTTCTAGCCTGGGTCTTTTCTCGGTGACGTAGGGGATGAGGAGTCAGCTGGTAAAATGCTAACACCATATACCCGTGAATGGGAACGTACTAGTAGCTAAGTTCTCTGCAGATGTAATCAGGTAAAGATGGTAGAGGATCAGGTCTCCAGTCTACCAGCATCATCATCATCCCTTTTTCTTTTTTTCAATCCCATAATCTGGCTCCATGGGGAGACTGCATTTCTGTAAACTACTCTTTTAGTAGTTTCTTGAATTGGGGGAAATTCTTGGTTTCTAGAAAGTTGTTTTAAAGGTAACTTTTAACTGCCATACCCCAAGATTTATAACAGCCCCGGTTCACTGTTTAACAAGGCAATAATTAGTCTCCAAGTTGGTGTATCCTCCAGGCCTCCGTTGGGATTCTCTTCCCTTTGGTGACTGGGTTACTGCCTTATAAAACAGCCCAGCAGTGCCGGGGGTCACAGGGAGGAGGCCAGCCAGAAACCTGATTAACCAACACCTTTCCCCCCTACACTCAGAATATTTTTATTCTTGGAAGCAGTATATAAAACACACTGTTTGCAACATTTATATTTTTTCTAACACCTAATAATTTACTCTTATGGTGTAAAATCTGTTGGTCCAGATCTTTTTTCAATTTATTTCTCACATATCACATTTTTTTTTTGGTCTCTACAATATGGCTCATCCCAAACAGTGAAATTCAAGGATGTCCACATTGATCCATGTAATAGTGAAGAAAAGCTCCCAGGCTGGCAGTGGAGTGTCTTAAACAACTACAATTGACCCTCCCTCCCTTTTACCTGAGCATATATTCCAAGATGCCCAATGTTGGCCTCTATCCACAGATAGTACTAGATCCTACATAGACCATATTTTTTTTCCTACATGCTTTGCATCATGGCTACACAGCACCAGAGTTAACCTGTCCTTTCATATTTTATGCCTGATGCCTCTTTGATCGCTACTTTTGTGCTTTGGGGACAGGAGAATATGAAAGGAGAATAAGGCTTACTTGAACCCAAACACTGATATCACCATAGTGGATGTGATCATCTAAACAGATGCGAAGTGAGGAATGAATGGGCGGGTAGCATATACAGCACAGATACCCTGGACAAAGGATGGATGAACAGAGTGGATTGGTGCTGTGTTTCATTATGCTGCTCAGAACAGCATGCAAGTTAAGATATATGACTTGTTTACGTATGGAATTTTTCATTTAATATGTTTGAACTGCAGTTGAACCCATATAACTAAAACCAAATCGGGGGGAAACTACCATGTTGGTAATTTTTGTATCTTTGGGTAAAGGTATCTCCCAATAGTATTGAAAGTGATGACTTACTTAAGGCTGGGTGCTCCAAGGTGTGGAGAACTTTTGCATCACCTTGCACTTAAGGATACTGGACCACAAGGAAAAGTGAAAGAAAAAACATAGAAAGAAAGAAAGGAGGACATCAAAAAGAATGACCACTGAGGGGACAGTCTGTGTGTCTGGCCCATGTCTGTTGTACTTCTCCAAGGAAGAGACAACCTCCAAACAAAGAGAACAGGAATCCAAAGAACAAGGCAATCAGACATGATATGGTTGCTCTAGAAATCTGGGTGTGTGTGAGTTGGTGTGTCTAAGGGGTTCTGCATGTCTGTATGTGCCCGTGGGTAACTCGGTGTGTGTGTGTGTTGGTGCTGGTGTTGGAGCGTGGGCCTGAGTGGACATAGTCTTCTCATCCGGCTTCTATCTTGAGATCACCACCCTGGCTTTTCTTTTCCATCTCCTCTGCTACAATATACCACCCTTTAGTTAGAAGCCTACCAGACTGTCCTTCTGATGCCAATCAGCCACATAATTGTGGTTATATGGCTTACGAATCTAAGGAAGAAAACATGCTACAATATGTCTCCAGGGGGATTGCTTTAGTTTTCTGAGTTGTAGCGTTGTTTGAGTTTCCTTGGACATCTGTGTGGAACCAAGACACCCCACCAGTGGCGACTTTTCCAATTTTATCCTTCTTCCAGGATACTACTTCTTCTCAAACCACAGCTGGTTGAAATTCTTCTCTCCTTCCTAAAAGACAACAGAAGGGCCCAGATTGAATAACATATTGACTCTCAGCCTTAATGCTTTGTATATAATGTGGAAGCTTGAATTCTTAAAAAATTATTAATCTGGTATAGACCAGATGGATTGAGCTGAGAATAAAGTAGAACCAGAAGTTACACAAGGAGCCACTGAACGTCATCAGAGCAGGACAAAGTCGGGCCGGTGGAAGCCGAACGGGGAGGTGACTCTGCAGGACACCCATCTGTCAGTCTGTGACTGACAGACCTGGGGAGCACAGAGGGAGGAGCTTGGACATGAGAGACGGCAAGTCCAGAAATGCTCCTGTCAGGGGCGTGGGTCTGCGTTAGAAAAGTGCCTCCGAGAGCCCCCCAGCCTCAAAGCCAGAATTGCCTTTGACCTGCATAAATGTCACAGAGTCGAGAGTCCATTTCAAAGCCCTGGGAAGATTTTCAAGCACAACCTGTTGACTCGACTTTGAGAATGCTCAAAGGTGACTCATTTATTCCCTTGGCAGCTAACCCTCTCCTTAGGCACAAGAGAGTCACCAGGTTTGTTGGGGAGAAGGCTGACTCTTGCTTTTGCTTCTTGGAGGCTCTTGTCCCATGAACAGAAAATCAACTTGCCCTCCCTTTTCCAAGCAGAGCAAGTCGTCCATCTTTTCTCCCAGACTGACCCGGACAGGCAGGCCAGGATCATTTGCATTTTGAATGTCCTCCAAGGTCCATATATTAAAGGCATGGTCCCCAAGGGGTCTTTTGGGAGGTGGTAGAACCACTGAAAGGTGGGACTGTAGGTCCCTGGGGAAGTGACCTTGAGCGAGAGGGAAGCCCCTTCCTCTCACTCTCTTGTTTCTTGGGTGTGAGGTGAGCAGATTTTCTCCTCCACTCACTCTCCCCAGGGTTGCCATCTTGCCATTGGCCCAAAGCAATGGGGCCGACCAGTCACAGAAAGCTGACAAACACAGTCCCCATGCTTCACGGACTGGAGCATCACAGCATTGTCATAAGGAGCCTAGTCATGGGGATGGTGCCATTGGCCAGACTTCAGTCCTGACTCTGCTGCATGTAACAATTTGTCCTTCTACCGAGGCATGCTTAGGCCCTTCTTAGAAGTTATGAATTAATGGAGAATGTCCCATTCCTGACCACTGTTTGATCCTGCTCTTTGATTCTGTCCTTGATTACCTTTCTTTCTCCTGAATCAAAGCCCTCAAGGATCAATTAAGAACTAATTTCACAGGGGAAATAATTTGTGGGTAGGGAGACAGTAGTAGTGTGGGCTGGGAAAAAGAATTGGCCAGATCTGCATTTGAGTGTGAATTTGGAATCTCCGATGTGCACTGGTTCACCAGCCCAGCCCACTTCATCCGACCTTCCAAAAGTTCTTTCCTCGGTCATGCCACACGTCATGGAAATGGAACACAGACTTAAGACATTTGGAATGATATCCCTTTGTCCTCTCCCTACCGCCTTCCTTGTTTGACCAACATGTGACTTTTACCTGCCAGGACTGGTCAGCTGGGCAACTGAATGGACATTCAAATAATAAATCCAGAGCCTTCTGGTTAAACCAGTAAAATCTAAACACATTGCAGACCTGGACACCAGCTAAGTTCTCCACCTAGGCCACAGAAGAGCCAACATGGGAGGCGTCCACTCAGATAAGCGGGTCTCGGACATGAGGGACCAGGTGATACCTGGATCAACGGGATTCGAGAGGCATGACAGACCCGCTGTACCCACATATTGAGCCCCAAAGGATGACTTTCCCATTGCCAGTTCAATGACATGCTAATGACTTAGCCTGCCTGTTTTCCTATCCCTTTTCTTGTTTTTAAAGGCAAGTGCCTTTGGAAAAGTTGCTACTGAATGCAGATCTTTCCCCCTTAGTGTGAAATAACTTGTAGAAAACTTTCCAATATGATTCTGGCTGAGAACTGGCCCCGAGAGGAGATGACAAAGAACAGGGAAATTGACAAGAAGAAGAGATACAAACAAAGATGGACCACTCAGAGGGCTCGGTGGCCAACAAATCTCACAGAGAAGGAATTTACTGGAAAGACTTAAGATCTAAATTATTGGAAGGCACACCATGGAATGAATGGGCGGTCAAGAAGACCAGGGCTGGGAATGGGCAGGAACGGAGATGGGCTGCAGCCCCCAGTACAGTAACTCACCCACAGGGATCGCTGCTCCGGGGACCACCAAGGACTCCATGCCGTGGATGAGCACCACCAGGACACTGGCCCTGGGTGCCACACCTCTGGTCTCTGTTGTCACATCACAAATTCTTTATGTCACTCCTTGAAGAACCCAAGGCCTGAGGGAGAGTCTAGCTGAACCAGTCACATTGCCTGCTCCACTTCCAGAAAAGGAGTGGTTGGAAGATTTATCTGCACACAGTAGGACAGGCTGCTCTGTGTGCACCTGAAAAATGGCCAATGTCCCCTGTAACAGAATTGGAGAACGCACTAGGGGGCTGGGCCGTGGACTTGTTAAAACTTTTACGTATGTTGGTTCACTTAAGGTGCAGAAAGATTTCATTTCCTCCAGTTTTCTGGATGGCCAAGACTCAGAGAGGTTGCTGAGAGTTAGAAGGACACCAATGGGTGACTTCAGCATGACCTGGTGGTGACAGAGCCCATGCTGCTTCCAAATGGCCTCCCCTGAAGTCTGACCCACCAAGCGAGGAGGAGGACTGGGGGAGGGGAGGTGGACTGGGCGTCAGGCCTCTGTGGGGCAAGGCTTCTGCTCAGAGCTGGCCTGGGAGGAAGGTATCCACTTTACAGGTGACATAACAAAGTCCCACAGAGCAGATGACCTAGGCAAGAAAGCCTGTCTTCCCACAGGCCTGGAGTAGGCAAGTCAGGGATGGAGGCTGATGGGTTCTGAGGCCGTCCGCTGCCCGGGGTCGTTCTCTGCCCGCGCCTGGGTTCTAATTCCGTCTTCTTGTAAGGATGTCAGTCATGTTGGATCAGGGACCCCCTCGTGATCTAATTGACTTAATTGCCTCTTTCAAGACTCTGTCTCCACAGACAGTCTTCCTCTGAGGTACTAAAGGTTAGGATTCCAACTTAGGACTTGGGGAAAGGAGGGATGGGAAACCTGACTTAGGACAGAAGATATAAGGCAGGTATGGAAAAGAGACTAACAGGGAAAGAAAAAGAAACTGTGATTTTATTTATTTATTTATTTATTTTTATTTTTCATTTTTATTGGTTGTTCAAAACATTACAAAGCTCTTGACATATCATATTTCATACATTAGATTCAAGTGGGTTATGAACTTTTTACATCTGAGAAGCTTCCATGGGCACCCTCCCCTCTCCTCCCCAAGCCTGTTTTCCTCCAGACTTGAAATCTAGAAAGTCTTGACTCTTCTTGGGAGTCCAGTTAATTAGCACCTAGGTCCATTGCTAGCTTACATAATGTATTTTCTTTAGGCTAAATAAAGCCAAGGGAAAAGGTGGTTAGAGGCTTCTATATGGGTATATTCCAAATTCTATTAACTAGAAGATGTCACCCTAGAGATCCCGAAAGAACCAGAACACCGTGGCCCACCGTGCTCCTTCTCTCTTAGAGTGGACCCTGCTCCAAGGCTGCTCTCCTGAAAAAAGCCCCCTTGCTTTCCTAAATAAGTCTTTGTGCCTCTTTGAGGTGCCTTGAAGTTTCTCTCTGTGGTGTAAGTCAAGGACTTTCCAAGGTTGAATTGAGATCCCCTTCTCCATTTTGGAGGACCTTCTCATTCCCTGTCCAGTGACAAAATCAGCCCCAAGCCACAAGGGGACCAGCCAGGGAATCTCCCTTGGCAGGAACATGTTGGAAGATGGAGGGGGTGGGGCCCGAGCAGCCCCACCACCCACTTCACAGGTCTGATGCGCAGCTGCCCTAACTGCTCTCATCCTCGGCTGGACTGCTGGGTCTCCTTTATGATGAGCCTGATTAAACCTGAGGCGAGGGTGTCTGTCTTTGGTCCCCTTTATCTCTCTCTCCAGGCTAAATTACGGTCAACAGTGGACTCACCTGCTTTAGTGGGCTCTGTCCAGTGCGGGTCACTAATTTGCCAGACTTATGCTGGGCTACCTAGGTAGTGGGGTACTGCTGCAGACTAAACTGTGTTTGCAGAGGGAGCCTCCAGGACATAAATAGGTTTAGATTAGTGGCTTGTGATGGGATTGGTGACTTCATAAGAAGAGGAGCCATTGAATTCAGGTCCCACCGTGGGTCCAGGATGATCTTCAACCTCATCGTATTGCAGAGACTATTTCCAACACATTTACAGGTGTGGGGGTTAGGACATGGACGTGATGAGGACGTGACAAGGACATTTCTCTTCAGGGCCACTTTTCTGCCCACGCCTACACATCCCTCCTCTCTCCCCACCCATCCTGGGGCTCCCCCCCCCCCCCACAGCCCTGTGCTTCTGTCTTCATCTCTTGACCACAGAACCTGGGGCTGTCCAGGAACTAGAGTAGGAGGCTCAGACCTTGCCTCTGGTCCCCGCATCAAGACCCTCAAGACTTAGGGGGTGCATTTTCAGCCTCCAGTGTGAACAGAAAAGCAGCTCTTCAAGAGCCTCTCTGTGGGAAGGAGACACTTTGCCCATTGGGAAGGGTGCATTCAAAGACTTACCCAGCTGGCAATGTCACAGTTCTGGAGACAAGTTCCAACAGTCAGCTGTGCCTTGTTAGGAATTCACTGATTTCTGGTGGCCCGGATTCCACTGTCACCTATGATATGATCAGTGTGGGCCAAATTCCAAGAGCTTCCGGCTGTGCTCAGAGTACGGGGAAGAGGGACAAATTTAAATATCCCCCTATGCAAAATTTTTTCGTATGCTCCTGCCCTTCTTTTGCCCACTGAATAAAATATTCTGTATCCAGAGTGAGTCCATTCCCTCTGGTCCCTTCCCATGCCCACTGGCCTCCTGGGAGCCGCTTGGCACAGCATCGCACACGGGATCTGACGGGCACCCAGTTACAAGACTCAAACTCAGCCCCCGTAGTCAAGGGGGCAATGGCTTCTGCACTGAGCCCAGCCCCTGATCACTGTCTTCCGAGGGGTGACCGCAAATGGAAACCTCCCCTGTCCAGGGAGGAACGGGCCCAGCTCTCCAGACCAGTCAGCGCAACTGGGCTCAGGCTGGGAGGGCCGCAAGCCCTGGTCGGTGTGGCTGCCCACGTGTCCTCCTTTTCCAGAAGGAAGGGTGGGGCTTTCCGAGATCTCCACACTCCCACCTCCAACCCGCCTTTTCCTCCACCACAGCCAGAGAACAGGCTTTGGAGCAGGGCTTGGAGAGAGCAATGGCGGCCCTTTAGATGGGTGTGTGTCTAGAGTTGTTTCTAGTTAGACCCTTCCTTCCTATGGCAGAATTTAAACTGGGAGATCTCGCAAAGGCTTAGCTAACTGACCAACGTCTGGCATATTCTGTTACTTAGACACAGAGTGGCATCCAATATTCCAGAACCCAACAGGCGCGGCTTCATCCCCTAAGTGATTCTTCCCTGAGCCGGAGCTCCCTCCCTCTGCCTCTCAACCCCAAATGAAAGGCTGTGTCCCTGGAAGTGTATGGGTCAGCCAGGGGGTGACGGGGTCATCCCAGCTGTGGGGTGAGGGTGGAGGAGAGATGTACAGGAGGCTTCATGGAAATTGGTCCAAGCTGACAAATCAACACGTTTGTCCATTAACATGTCAAACGTCCCCCAGTAAAGTTCCCAATTAAAGTGACAATAAGGAGATCATAAGGTATCAAAGGCAAAGAAAACAGGGAAGATGTCACAGTACAGAGAGGTCAGTTGGATGTGAAATCTGATCCAGAGGGCATTACCTGAGCAGGCTTGAGACAGACGCAGACCTGGGCAGGCGGCAGGCTGGGCACAGCAGAGAGCCGGGGAACTCCTGGGAACAGACAGGAGGTCTGAGGGTACACTACAAACCTATAGAAGAAGTTCCAGATCCATGCTCCACCGGCACTGGACTTCGCCTCCCTCAACCAGAGAAGGTGGGGTGGGGTCACTCTGTAGGTGACAGGGTCACCCCAGGATGGAGCAGAAGCTCAGCAGTCATGAGCTCTGAAAGCCAGGCTCCTGGGCCCTCCTCGCCCCACCCCACAGCGGGAAATGGCAGAATTCCCCTCTAGGGAAACCGACTGGTGTGGTGTTGACGCCTCCTCCAAAACTCATGTTGAAATTGAATGGTCACTGTGTTGGTGTTGGGAGGTGGGACCTGTATGGATGGATGTATTGATGCCCCATTTCACAATCTCAGGGTTAGTCTGCCCAAGTGGCTGTGTGTAAAAGCCAGCCTCCACCATGCTGGGAGGCCGCCAGAAGACCCTCCCCGGGACCTTGGGCTCCAGGACTGGAAAAGACGGACTCCTGTTGCTTATCAACTGCTCCATATTCTGTTAAAGAGGCAGAAAACAGGATAAGACCTTGATCAACCCCAAAGACTTTCAGTAATGACATTTGAAAGTTTATCAGCAAAATAACCACCTCACCCAAAGAAAAAGTCTTGCACACAGAGTTTCCAATCACTTTTCCAGTCTTTCAATCTTAAATATAAATGAACTCTGATATTAACAGAGAATTGAGGAGCATCTTTATGAAGAAAGACAACGAAGCAGTTAGGATAGCTGGGCACACTGGCACATGCCTGTAATACCAGAGACTGGGGGATTACAAATTTGACAATTAAAGTGAAGACTTAAGCAACTTAGCAAGACCCTGCCTCAAAATAAAAAAAAAGCCAGACTTGGAGGAGCACACCTGTAATCCCAGCAGCTCAGGAGGCCAAGGCAGGAGGATGATGAATTCAAAACCAGCCTCTGCAATTTATAGAGGCCCCAAGCAACTCAGGGAAACCCTGTTTCTAAATAAAATACCAAAAATGGCTGGGGATGTGTCTTGATAGTTAAGTGCCCTTGGGTTCGATCCCTGGTATCAAAAAATAAAAAAGACTGGAGGATGTAGCTTAGTGGTAAACACCCCTGAGTCAAACCCCGGTACCAAAAAAAAAGAGACAGAGACACACATACAGAGGGGGTGGGGGGATGATGTAGAGAATAAGATTTGGAAAGAAAAAAACAACTCACTTTTAAGTGAGAAATTGCATCCATAAAGCAAGATCACAATACCATATAAAAAGGGACATATAAAAATGATACCATGAATTTTTTAAGACTTCCTTATAAAAGAAAGAAGATTAAAATTGAAGAAATTTTTTTAAATGAAGGACATAAAAAATGGGATTTGAAAATTTGAGAAAATTAGAAGATTTATTCACCAAATTTGAGAGCTAAACTTTGTTCACTCTAAAGGAAGAAAATTATCAAAGGATTTAAAAAAAGAGAGAATTTCCCAGAACACAAGGAACGAAGTCTCTGGGTGGCAAAGTCCCAGGAAGTAGGTACTTATCACAGTAAGTGAAACAAACAGAAGTGAAACCCATCAAAACACTCAGGGCACTGGGGGAAAGGAGAAGGCTCCACCTCAGGGGTCCCCTAATTTTTGAGCAGGGTGCATTCAATAGAGGAGACGGGAGGAGGGTCACTCCTCTTCCCATCAGCCCAGAGTCTTAATCTCTCCTTTGACACTGTTGCAAAAAATAAGCAACTGTAACATCCGTGTTTCCTCTCTGCTGATAAATTGGTCTCCCCGGCTAGAACCTCACAGGAGCAGCTCTCCGGAAGTCCTAGAGGTTTCTCAATCACTCTCCTTGGAGGACTTTCCATCCACACAGGACTTGGGCTCCTCGGGGCTGTCAGTCACAGCCCCTCCTCCATCAGGGGCTGCCGGAGTCTCAGACTGGCCAGAGCCCTCAGGCCCTGGTCTGCTTTGGGGATAGGTGAGCAGCTCATGCTTGGTCCCCTGGCTTCTGGAGAGCAGGGGTTGGCACAGGTGACTCTATTTTTCAGCTCTGAGTGGCATTTCCAAAAGCCGATACATATATTCCAGATTTCTGACTTTTCCAGAAAATGGGAGGATCTACCAGTTCTGGATTGTGTCCCTCCAGTGGCTGGCTCGGAATCCCCACTTGTCACAGCGCCCAGCACATGTCACATTCCTGCCTGGCCCATGAGCAGGCTGCCCTCACCTGGTCCCCAGGCAAGGAAGCCAAACAGTGGGAGTGTCTAGCCACCAGCGTCCCCCATGCAGGGAGGAAACTGGTGCCCAGTGGGAAAGATCAGGACCGATGCTGAGGGTGGCAGATCCAAGAAGCAGGAAGAGCAAACCCCAAAGACATCAAAAATGAGGGTGACGCAGAGCGATGTGCGGGTCTGTTGTCCCCAGCGCTGGGTCCTTCTCCTCGGCTTCTCCCTCTGCACAATGGGAGGAGGCTGGAACCTCCCTCTGGAGGTTGGCTGAGGTTAGATGCGTGAGTATGTGTGATCTGGGCTCAGGGCTCAGTGTATACTACTGTCACCTTTAGCCCTGTCCCTTTAGGAACCTTCCAGCTACAGAAGCCCAGAAATTCCCTTAGCTGCTGAGGCTGGGCTTCTGTCACTTTCAAGTTTATCAGTCATCCTTGCAGCCTAGAAATCATTGCCCCTAGAGCATTCCCATCCATCTCCCAGGCACACAGGGACAGCTTGCCACAGCTCTAGTGAAAAGACAGACCCCAGGGGCTCTGGTCACACACCTGGGTAGGGTTGGAGGCTCCTAAAACCTGTGAGTCTCTCCTTTTCTCCCTCCTTTCTTCAGATCACCCCTGTGACTTAAATACATGCAACATACAAATGGTATATTTCCTTCTCTTAAGAACAAATGGGCTAGGACAGTACAAGAGAAAAGAACCCTCTGCCTTCTCCTATTGCACGCTCTATTGGTCCTGGATGTCCCACCGAATCCATTTCAGGGCACACCCTGCTGCCGCAGCCTGCACGGCCTCGTGGTGTTTGGGTTTTCTTCTGTTTGGAAGCCAGTGTGTTTACGTGTGTCCCTCCTCCCCCACGTGGGAGCTGAGAACCAGCTCGCTCCATGGGTGCATTTGCAACTTCTCAAAGGAAGCAAAGACAGCCCTTAAAAGAAACGGGTGCTTTTGCTCAAGATGTTTACAGAGAAGTAACCCCTGTGTCACTTTCCCTTGCAGGGAGGTCCTTCCTTGATTGCTAATAGTCTGTGTACTTTAGCCCATGTGTGGTGTAACCATGGCTGAGGCCCTGGGAGCAAGGTTCCCTCCACCCTGCAGCTTTCTTTCAACTGCACAGAGGTTGTGCTGGCCGGGCCACCCAGGGAGCAGCCAGATTCCCATGTGGGAGGACCTCCCTACAGGCTCCTCTCTCCTGCCCGGCCACCGAGGAGGCTGAACAGCCTCCTGCCCTCCTGCCCAGGGCACCTTCTCATGCCCTCCTCCCCAGGCTCATGGTGCACGCCTCTCCCATGCTGTCTCCCAGCCAGCAAGTGGGGGGATCTCCCCAAAGGGCCCTGGGAATCCCAGAGAAGAAGCAGGCAGAGGGTGGCCACTGAGTGTGCTGAGCAGGGCTGGCATCTCCAGAGAGGGTGTCCTGGGGAACTAAAGATCCCTTGGAATAATGGGAAAATACCCGGGAGGCCTGCATGGCTGCCTGGAGCCAAGGGACAGGGAGAGGAGGGGGCAGGCAGGACACGTCAGCCTGACTTGCTGCAAAGACAGTGGGCAAGGCACTGATGGGGGGTAGATTTATGTGTCATGAAGATCCCCTGGGCCTCAGCATGGAGGCCGGAGGAAGGAGGAGCAAGAACAGAAGCAGGGAGCCTGGCCTGGGTGTCCCCCTGGTTCTCTGTGGAAAGAAGAAGGGACATGAAGAGGACAGGTATTATTCCAGGTGATTTCCAGGGATGGGTCAAATCTGCTGGTGGCTTACATTCTATGGGGTCCAAAGGACAACGACTCAATCATAATACAACAAAATATCAGATTGTGATAAGTTCTGTGAACGAGGGATAAGACTCATGAGGAAAACCGAGGGGTAGAAAGAAACAGCTCCCAGGATCCACTGAGGGTGGCAGTGTGGCCTGAAACCCCTCCTGCAGCCACGTCCCAAGCAGCCAAGGTCAGTGCTTCCCCAAGTGGCCAGGTGACAAGGCTTGTGAAAATACAGATCCTAGGGTCCCAGGTCCAGGTGGAGCCTGGCAGTGGGTGAGTTTCACAAGTGTCCCAGAGGACTCTGATCATCAGGACAAGCTGAGGACCCAGGTTTGTGGAATCAGATAAATGAGCTTCGGTGCAGCCTTCTTGACCTTGGCCCCTCCGCCTCGCCCTCCCAGGTCCTGCCTTCCTCTCCTGTAACATGGGAGTCTTGACAGGGCTGGCCTCGCGGGGTTGTGGTGGCGAGTAAGGATACAAGGTGCATGGACCACTTTGGGGAGTGCCTGGCATGGGGGAGGGACTTTCCACAGCATGATTTATAATACCTGGTTACATGTTATCAAGTCAATGGGTCAATATTAAACACGTCTTGGAGCCACAGATTTCCTTCCTCTTGCTCCCCAGCTAAACGCGGTCCCACAGATGACACCTCTAAGCAGCTGTCAATCAACCACATCTCGCATTGCCCTGGCCAACACTCCCCCCACCTCCCAGCCTTCGCTGTATCTTATTGCAATAGCCTCCAACTCGGGCATCCCCTGGCCTCCTCTGCTTTAGAAAGCCTTTTATCATCACTGTGACCAAAAGACCTGACGGGAACAATTTTAGAGGAGAGAAGGTTTATTTGGCTGATGGTTTTGGAGGTCTCGGTTCATAGAGAGCCAACTCCATCTGAGCCCAAGGTGAGGCAGAACATCATGGCAGGAGGGCGTGGAGGGCAAAACCAGCTCAGGATGTGGTAATCAGGAAGCAGAGCGAGCTCATCTCACCAGAGACAAAATGTAAATCCCAAAGTGATTTCCCCCAGTGACCTCCCTATTCCAGCCACACCTGCCTAGAGTTACCGCTCAGCTAATCCATGTCAGTGGATTCAGCCATGACTAGGCTATACCACTGGTATCCTAACCCCTTCACCACTGAACATCCTGGCACCGTGTCACACAGGAGCTGCTGGGGACACCCCCTATCCACACCTTATCCACCTCTGAACCTCACGTTCTCACCCTGCTGCGGCTCTTCATTGGACCGCCTCCCTCTCTCATGTGCTTTAATGGTTTTGCTCTTTAAATACCATTCAGTGTCATCGCCAAGGCTCAGCAGAGCTCACCCTGATGTGGCTCCGGTTTCACTCCTCCACCCTTCCCACGAAAACCTGCCCCCCGAAGTCCTAGTAGCAAATTGCACCAGCCTTATTCAGGAAGTCTTCAGACTTCATAACAGCCTTTTCTAAAACTCATCAGAGGAGCAATTAATTGTTCATATCCACAAAACCTAGGGTAGGGTCTGTCTTCTTAGAAGAGACATGGTATCCCATAATATTGGGATTAGATGAGATGAGACCTGCCGAGAACACTCCCTGACATGCGGCAGACACTTGCTGCTAACTGTCATCACATTTCTTCACTCTAGACCCGTATCTAGACAGGATGGACTCTAAAACCACTGGTAGATTGAAAACTCTTCTTTATTCTGCGTAGTATTGTGGCTCACGTATGCCCAGCCACCACCTCCACAACTGGGCTAAGAGTTTTAAGTAAATAACTTGTGTTTTGTGCAGAATTAAGACTAAAGAATGATTTGGAGAAGAGTCTGATTCCAGGAACAGAGAATGTGTCATCAAGTACAATGACAGGGGGCTGTTATGGCTTGGATATGAGGTGTCCCACAGAAGCTCGGGTGTTGGTGCAGGGATATTCAGAGGTGAGATGTCTGTCTGACTGTGAGAGCTGGGACCTGATCAGCCCACCCTAGTCTGAGTGGACTAACTGGGTGGGACTGCAGGCAGGTGGGCTGGAGGACCAGCAGGGTCACTGGGGGTGTACCTCTTCCTTGATGCCCCTTGCCCGCCCTCTCTCTGCTTCCCGGCCACCCTGAGCTGAGCAGCTTCCCTCTGCCGTGCTCGTCCACCACAATGCTCTGCCTCACCCTGGGTCCAGAGCAATGGAACCAGGGGACGGTGGACCGAACCTCGGAGACCAAGAGCCAAAATGAACTTTCCTCCTCTAAGTTTTTCTGGTCAGGTATTTTGGTCAACAGTGACATAAAGCTAACACAGGGACTGTTATAGAGTGACTTGTTTCCAGAATGCTTTGAAAGCACTTCTGGCTTTCAAGTTCTCAAATGTCCATTAAAATAATGGAAATACTGTAGTGTGATCTAACTCCTTTCCCTTCCCCTGGGGGCTGCTGAGTGCTGGACCAGGTCCTGTTCTCAGTGTATAGATGCGAGCGGGACCATGTAATGACTTAGGGCCAATAAACACCTTTAAATGGCTTACTGCCCCTGTGCTGTGGACGACTGTCCTACGGCAGAGTCTTTGAGCATTCTACCCGTGTGCTAGAAAGATGGCCACAGGCCAGCTCTGCAGCGCTCCTCCGAGTGTCCCTGATGGTAGAGTGTCAGTGGGCTGTGGGAGTCAGAATGACTCTGGACTCTCCTAAAAAAAAAAAAAATGTCTATTTAAAAAAGCAAACCCTATTTGAGGAAGCGTGGTGACCTCCCAGCCACCTGCTCCCACAGTAGTTGCTCCAGAGTGTCCAGCCGCTGGCTGGGTAGACCAGAAAGCCTGTCTCCTTCAGGTGGGCTGTCAGGGTAAAGGAGAGGTGGGTGGATCCAAATTCCCACCAGCAGCCCCTGAGGTTTTGACGTCGGGGAGAGTAGATGGACCATCTACAAACCCTTCTGCTTCTGAAGAGACCAAGACGTCGTCACTCAGCACCCAGGGACTTTCTCATCTTTTGGCCCCACACAAATGCCTGCTCCATGTCTTTGATCAAAATAAGCCTCGACTCCCTAGAACAAACCCTGTCACTGGGGACTTTGAAACCAGAGCTTCTCAAACTGCAACCAGCCTAAGAATTCACTGTGCATTGTGGTGAAGTGCAGGTGGTGACTCAGGAGGTCTGCCGTGGCCCCAGGACCCTGTGTGTCAAAGTCCCCCCACCCGGGATGTTGGGGCTTGCTAAGGTCAGCCGGTTTGCCATGGGGTGGGACCTGAAAGGTGACAAATGTTGCTTATTTCATTTATAAAACATTCCCCGCTTTCGATCACCAGTTTCTTTCCACCCGTGGGTTCAGCCTCAGCCAAGGCGGGGGTCAAATCGCGCTCACATCTTGCTGTGCTTGATCCGGCCTCCATGCCTCCTGAACTGGAAATGACGTTTCCAAACTTTATTAGCTTCCCATGGCCTTCCAAGACTCCTCTGCTGTTGATTTTTTTACAAAGAAAATAAGCAAACAACGGGGGGAGTGGGGTCGGGGGGAAGGAAGCTGGTTTGCATGGGGAATTCTGTTCCCTCGACTTTAAAACCTTGGTAGGATTTCTGCTTAAGCTCAAAATAGCTGCTGACCTTGTCCTCTAACTGCAGAATTTGCCGCAGATTCCCTGCCCCGCAATCCCGCCTTTGGAGAACATGGAGAACCACAGGCCAAGATGTTTGTGTTTATGTCCCAAACCCAGGATGAATAAATAGCTCCACGGTATTGAAATCACCTGTCAAAATACCCAGTGCAGCTCTGGGGCACAAAGAGAAGTCTCTCTGTGTGATTGGCTTGCTTGCTTGAAGAATTAAAGGCTGTTTATCTCATTTAGCCTTAAAAAAAAAAAGAAAAAAGAAAAAGAAAGACCTGTAATTACTGCATTTTGACCCCAAGGCAGCCAGTGGCTTCACAAAAGGCCTCTCCAGGAAGCCAGAGGTTGGCCTGGCTAATTGGGCTGACATCACTGCAAGCTGCTCTTATCATGGTGCCGATGGACCCAACCAGGAAGGGTCCTGCCAGTCAGAGGCGACCGGGGGTGGCACTGCGAGGCGTGCTGGCCTTTATTTTTTACTACTTACTTTTATGTGCTCCTTGAAGCACGAGCCCTTTCCCAGAGACAGACTTCCATCAAAAAGAAGGGGCTCCCAGACCAACCGTCTCCTTTATTGCACGAGAAGGAATCTGGGGGGGGGGAGAAGAAAGGGAAGCCAAGCACGGTTGTAAATTCTTTCTAACGTAAGAAATCATTCTTTAGGAAAAGGGTTTGTTGTTTCAGCCGTTTGGAACCGTTTCCCGGCCCTGTTTTGTCCTTGTGTGTTTTGGGGGTCAACTTCTATTGGGGTTCCACGAGGATGAGCAAATTAGGAGAAAAAGAGAGAGCCCGAAGCCTGTAGAATCTTCCCCTTCTGAAGACCTAGACACCTCCTCCAGCAGCCCTCCAGGGTGGGTTACACAAGCATCAGGCCCCAATGATACAGTGTGTCTGGTCCTTGCCCCTCAACTGAGCCTAAACGTCCTTCACTTGACCTTTAACGCCAGGACATCCCAGCAATTGAAACAGGGTCTGCATGCTGACAAGTTTTTTTGAGGACAGAAGGGGAAGAGGCCGTTCTCCTCCAGGGGTGCAGGCTTGGCAGGATGCCCTGGAGAACGGAGAGCTGGTTCCTGGGTTGGCGGTGGGGCAGGGGGGTCTTGGAAAGCAGAGGCAGCTCAGTCTCTTGGATAACTTTTGCTCATGGGTCAGAGTGGCCTGGGAAGGCATCTCGTGGCGCTCGGCCCCTGGTGGTGCTAAAAGGATTATTCTGACACTTGTTAAAACAATAAGAGAAACTTTACTCAGGACAATTGTAAGACCTTGGGCACAGAGGGGAGGAATCGGGCCCAACTCTGAAGGCAGTGAAGGCCGCTGGGCATTTCCAGCTGATGAAGAGCGAGGACACCTGTGGATAGAAAACCACAAAGAGGGGACATCAACGAGGGCAGGGGACGGCGGCTGCACCCGCTGAACCGGATTCTTGTTGAAGGCAGGCCAGCGTGATCCAGCACCCAGGGTAGGGGGTGAGGAATTCAATGGGACTTTAGGGGTGGTAGTCATGCACTGTGGTAGGATTTTTGCTAAAGTGGCTTAGGTTCCTTGGGACAGCTGGGTCATGCAGGTCCAAGATGGAGCCCAAGGATGGGACCCAAGGAGGAGAGCGCACAGACTACAGTTTGGTCACGGAGACAGCCTTTGTCAGTGGGAGGTGTCAAGGGTAAAGGCAAGACAAGTACCTGGGCCCGTTGCCTCCTGGACCCGAAGCAGAATGAAGCCTCCCTGAGCCGGAGACGTAGTTGCTCTTTGGAGTGGGGTGGCTGGGAGGCTCTGCTCAGGGTGGCTAGCGGCTCCTGCTGCCCAGGAGGAGGGAGGGCTCAGTCCTGTGGGCTGGTTCCCTGGCTCCCTGCAGACAGAAGAGTCAAGACCTTTGTAGCTAAACTCAACCCATCACTCCCGGACAAGCAGCGAGAAGATGGAGAGGCGCACTCTCACTCAAAGGCCTGCTGGGGGGGGCGGTGGATGACAGTAAAGTGGTGACTCCGTCTCACAGGGTGGACCATTTAGGGACTGATTACTTAATAACGTTCCAGACACAAGGTTTGGCCGTCCAGGCCCCGAGTAGCTTTCTCACCAAACTAATCCACGAACGTACTCAGGGTAAACTGGCTGAGGCAAGTAGAGCTTCTGTGTGTGTGTGTGTGTGTGTGTGTGTGTGTGTGTGAGAAAGAGAGGGATTTTTTAAAGTTGAAACTGCATCTCTTGGCAATATAAAGTGGACTTGTGCCAAATATTTTATTGCACTTATTAATTAATGGCAGAGTAAGGAAGATGTCAGAACTGGCTTAAAGGAAAATTCGAAGAATGAACACATTTATAGGCCACAGATGCAAAAATGGTTCTTTCCACCTTGGGGGAGGGACGTTCATGGAACCTCCACCCAACACACAATTCCTCGGCGATGCTCTGCGTTACCCACAACTGACAAAGCTGGGCACAAAGACCAGGCAAGAACAGAGACTCTGCAGAACTACAGCATCCAGAGGGGCCAGGCAGGGAAGGCCTCAGTTCCCACTGGAGGGACCCTCTGGTCTTTCTGTTCTGTTCCAAAGTCCTTCCCAATTCTCCCTACTGTATGTAGGCATGTGCACTGGACTGTCCCAGCTCGGTGGCTTTGGGCATGTTTCTTGGTTTTGAACAAAAACGCTCTTTCTCTACCTGCCTGCATCTAACCATCAAGCCCCTGAGGCAGGGCCCTCGCCTTAGCTTGATGTGGCTGTGAACCAAAGACCCCACAAGGACCATGTGGGGGGGCAGGTTTATTTGGGGCTCACAGTTCCAGAAGTGTCCATCCATAGACAGCCAAATCCATGGCTCTGAGGCCGGGGTGAGGCAGATCATCATGGCAGAAGAGTGTGAAGGAGGAAACCCACTCAGGACGCGGGAATCGGCACACAGAGCACATGAGCACTGGGGGACATTTCTAAACCACAGCCCGGGACTCTGCATTTCGACACCCATGTCCAGGCGAGTCTCTGAACATGGCCACGCTTGGCCACACTCACCCCAGAGGGCTAGGACTTGGTTAACTTCTGACAACTGTCCCCATTTCTTTTCCCCCTTCCCGCTTAGGAGCAACCAGGCACCCAACCAGTCCCATCGGAAGCTAGCTTCTGGCTAGCCTGCTGCAGCTCCCCCGTGCCAGCAGCCTGCAGTCGGAGAGAAGCCTTTCCTTTCCCCACTGTAACCCTTTCCCGCTGCCCCGCCTGCCTTTGAGTCTTTGCCCGGTTGCTCGCTATAGCAAGGTCTGAATAAATAGCTCTGCTTGTTCTCTTTGGGTGGTCTCTGTTTATTTCCACACCACCAACGGCCATCTACCTCCCGCTCATCCAGCATGGAAATGTTTACATCCGCAGACCTGCTAATGGGAACATTCAAGGTTATTTTTACCATTAATTTAATGGGCTTCAACCGCAGGTGGGAAATTATAATTGACATTGATTATTTCTGCATAGTATATATCCCACAAGTAAATAAAGTAATTCCATCAGGCAACTGCAGCCAGGGGGAAAAAAACAAGGTAAGAATTTAGAAGACCGGGTCCTAGTCTCCACTCTGCACCCTCTTGCGTGCTCTTATTTTTCCTGATCCGTGAGATCTGGAAATTGCAGAACCCAAGGGCTGAGGTCCCCGTCACTCTTGCCATCTGCAATTGCATCCAACACGCATCTTTCACTCTGGCCTTCCCTGCGCTCCTCTCAGAGCTCCAAAAGGTGTCTCCATTTTTTCAGAGACGGCCATCCTGCCCTAACTTTCATTCAAAAGTTTTTTCCAGATGTTTTAGAATCATATAGGGAAATGGATGGGCGGCAACTTGTTTTCCATCAGCTCCAAAAATGGATGAAGAACCCACTCGGACAATCACAGCGACCCACGATGTGGCCGCTCTGGGGAGTGGAAGGCTTTGGTTTGTGTCCTGAGGACACAAATTGGAGGAATCTGAAACTTGCACTTGCAAATCCTGAACACGGGACTGAACAAGAACTGAGGCCGGTGCAGAGAGGAGGGAGAGAAATCCCGGACGGCCCCCGGGTGGGGTGGTGGGATTGGAGCTGGATCTGGGGACAGGTTCCATGTGGACAGGTGGAGACAGAGCAGAGCACAGAGGTGGCCTGAGGAAGGACAAATGGGGCGAATCAGGGGACAATACGTTGCATTCAGAACACCTCGAGGGTCCAGGGCAGCCTGAGTGCTTTGAGGCCAGACAGGGAGACACAGGGCACAGGGCACAGGGCAAGGGACTTCAGAGGCGACACAGCTGCAAACAACGGGACATCTCAGCTTTTCAGTTCCTGCTCGGCACCTTTCCCATTTGGCATTAATTATTTTACTATTATTCTATTACTTAAAGTTAGAGTACGGCAGACCCTTCCTAGGAAGTGAGAGAATACAGTGAACAAGAGAAAGTCGCTCACGCACTTGCCTCTTGCTCATGTGACTATTTATCTCTACTAATGTTTGTCTTTTTAATTGTGGTAAATATGCACAAAATGTACCATTCCAGCCATTTTTAATATGAGGGTCAGTGTCATTAAGCACAGCACATGGTTGTTCAAGCTTATGTCACCAGGGCTTTTCATTATCCCACACTGAAAGCGTGTCCATTAAACACAGACTCCCCACTCCTCTTTCCTCTCAACCCCTGGCAGCCACTGTTCGACTTCCTGACTCTGTGGATTTGACTGTTCTCTGTACCTGGCATAAGTGGTGTCTGTGTCCCTCTGTGTCCAGCCTGTTTCTCTTAGCATCACGCCTTCAAGGTCCATCCATGTTGACACACGTGTTAGAATCCCATTCCTTTTTCAGATTGTATAATATTTCACCACATGGACACACCACACACATTTATCCATCCATCAGTTGAGGAACTTTTGGATAATTTCACCCTTCAGGAATACTCTACTGTAAATGCAAATGTACAAAAACCCTGCTTTAAATTTCAGGGAGTACGTAGCTACAAGTAGAATTTCTGGGTCATATACTAATGCTATGTTTAGTTTTTTGAGGAAACACCACACTGATTGCCACCCTACGGCACCGTGTTCCAACTCCTCAGCTACACACAGAGGGTCCAGTTTCATCACGTCGTCACCAACACCTGTCATTTTCTGTTTTTGTTTTTATTTTTATTATTTTTTTCTTAATAGCCATTCTGAAGGGGTCTTGGAGAATATGAAGCAGTATCACATTGTGGGTTTTAATCTGTTTTTCCTCATAATTAGACGCTGAGCATCTTCTCTTGTGTTTGCTGGTCATTTTTAGAGATTGTCTTTGAAGAAATGAAAAAATTCAAGTATTTTGTCCATTTTTTTTTTTAAACCAGGGGTTGAACCCAGGGACACTAACCACTGAGGCACACCCCCAGCCTATTTTATTTTTTATTTAGAGACAGGGTCTCGCTAAGTTGCTCAAGGCCACACTAAGTTGTAGAGGCTGGCTTTGAACTCACGATCCTCCTGCCTCAGCCTCCTGAACTGCTGGGATTACAGGCAGGTGCCACCGCGCCCAGCTTCTTCTGCCCATTTTTAACTGGGTTGTTTAATATTGTTCTTGAGTTGTAAGAATCTTTGCAGAGTGTGAATGTTAACCCCTTACCAAACAACTGATTTCTCCCATTCTGTGGTTGCCTTTCCACTCTATTGATGGTATATATGTTTTATTATTATTATTATTATTATTATTATTATTATTATTAGTTTAATGAATTCCAATTTATCTATTTTTTCATTGTTAATCCAAGAAATCTCTGCCAAATCCAATGCCAGAAAGCATTTCCCATTTTCTTCTAGAAACCTTATAGTTTTAGCTTTTATGTTTACATCTTTGATCCATTTTGAACTAATTTTCACACATGGCGTAAGGCGGCAATCCAGCCCCCCCCCTTTTTTTTTACATGTGGATATTTGGTTTCCCTGGTGTTCCTCATTGTAAGGACAGTCCTCTCCCTACTGAATGGCCTTGACCACATCCGTGTGGGTTTACTTCTCAGTTCTCTGTTCCACACAATGTATGATTTTTCAAGTGCTTTACAACCAACATAATTTTTGTTGAGAAAACTAATTTGGGAGGCTGAGGCAGGAGGATCACAGATTCAAAGCCAGCCTCAGCAACAGCGAGGTGCTAAGCAACTCAGTGAGACCCTGTCTCTAAATAAAATATAAAAGGGGACTGGGGGTGTGGCCCAGTGGTTGAGTGCCCCTGAGTTCAATCCCCAGTACCCCCTGCACCCCCAAAAACCTAATCCATTACAAAACAGACAGAAGTCACGTTTCTCATAACTATGATGAACCCCCAGTGTGATGGCATGGTTTGGATAAGTGTCCTCCAAAAAAATCATGTGTTAAAGGCTTGGCCCCCTGTCGGTAGCTCTATTGGGAGGTGGTGGTAGGACCTTTGAGAAAAGGGGCCTTGTTAGAGGAAGTTGGCCAGTGAGGGGCACCCTCAAAGAGGACTGTGGGACTCCCATCTTTTTCCTCTCTCTCCTTCACTTCCCTGCCAGGAGATAAATGGGCCTCCTCCACCACAGTCCCTCCATGATGTGCTGCCTTGCCACAGGCCCAAGGCAAGGGCTAATCAGTCCTAGACTGAAATCTCCAGACCTGTGTGCTAAAATGAACCTTCTTTCTTTTTAAGATGATTATCTCGGGTATTTGTTATAGTAACAGAAAACTAACGCAGTGAGAAATTCATTTCCCTAAGTTACTTATTTTTCTCTTCAGTAACTCTTGTTTTTACTTTTTATTTTAACATAATTATAGCTTCACAGAGGGCTGTAGAAGTATAAATATCTTGTGCACCTCCACCCAGTTTTCCCCAGTGACAAGATCTTAGCAATCTATAGCAAATTATCAAAATCAAGAAACGGTGGAGGTGAATATGTGGCTAAGTGGTAGAGCATTTGCCCAACACGCAGGAGGCCCTGGGTTTGATCCCCAGCCCTACACTTATATCACCACCACAGCCAGGACGCAGAACAGCTCTCGCACCACGGGATGCTCATATGGCTTCCTGCAGCCACACCAGTGTCCCCGTGTCCCCTCCCTGAGCCCAGCAACCACTGACCTGCTCACCATCTGGATGACTTTGCCATTTCAAAAATGTGACATGAGCAGAATCACGCAGCACGCTGTTCTCACGGGGCCTGACTCCGTGAAGGTCTGTCCCAGTCGTTGTACCAGCCGCCATTTCTTCTCCTGGCTCTGGGGATCGAAGCCAGGGCCCTGGGCCTGCTCAGCACGCGCCCTACCACCGAGCCACATCTCCCAGGCCTCAACGGTGGTGTTCTGTGTGGAGGAGGATTCCACAGGAGATAGGGGATTCAGACACCCTTCCCTGAGTGACACCTGGGTTGTCACCGTTCTCACTCATTACAAATAAAAGGGACATGAGCATTCCTGACGTGTCTTTGTGTGGACATACGTTTAATTCTCTGGGACAAACTCCCTGGAGCGCAGCTGCTGGGCCCTGTGGCATGCTCAGGTGGACAAGACGCTGGACACGTTTCCAGAATGGTGACATGTGGCTCCTCGAGTCACAACGGGGCTGTCCCCCTGTAACCCTCATGACTGAAACCGCTGTCGGTTGAAAACCAATTTATTATCCTCAGCGACCAAACACCCTGGCTTAACCCTGGAGAGTGTTGGTGGCGTCCCTGTGACCTCGTGGCGGGCTGAGAGCCGGGGCTGCTGCTGCCCAGCACAGGGAGAGAGTGTGCACCCCGGATCGTGAACCAGAGGAAGAGCAGAATTCAGATTTTGAAGTGCGGTTTCTATGGAACATTCTCACTAATATTTGGGGGGGGCGTGGTTTTTGTTATTGGGGGTTGAACTCAGGAGCACTCCACCACTGAGCCACACCCCCAGCCCTAGTTTATATTTTTATTATATTTTATTTAGAGACAGGGTCTCACTGAGTTGCTTAGAGCCTCGCTAAGTTGCTGAGGCTGGCTAGGAACCGGCGATCCTCCTGCCTCGGCCTCCTGAGGCCCTGGGATGACAGGCGTGAACCACAGTGCTTGGCCACACTTCTGGCTTTTCCACCGTTGTAGGGTCACAAGGTTGTGAGTTGAACGTCGGTCCCCTCCTGAGTGCCAGACCATCAGCACCGTCTTACACATCCCCCCCACCCCCCCCACACACAGGAGAGAGCGACTTCACATCATCACCTGCATTTGATGTGGTTGCTCTTTGTTTGTTTTAGCTGCACTCCAGTGACTAGTGACATCTCGTGGTGACTTCTCAGGGACGGTCCCCGTCAGTTCTATTACCTAACACTTCTCCTCAGTGCCACACGAAGTGAAGCTCTTCTCACGTGTCCCTCCCTTCCCTCTTTGTCATTTCTCGTGGCACTAAAGGCGTGGAGAAGACGGTCTCCTCTTGTTCTGGACGATCTTGTGCTAAGAGGCTGGGCTCCGCCTCCCACTTGGGCCCTTGGCCCTGAAGTCAGCCGAGGAGGAGAGGGAGCAGTGGGCAGAGGGCCCGGGGCCGGATGCTCCTTGGGCTTCTCTCTGTTGTTTTCCAGCTCACCTTGCTTTGCCCTCGGCTGCTCAGTGGGGGAAATGTCAGTGTCTGGCTGTGGCTGAGGCCTCCTGTCCCTGAATCCTGTCGGAACCCCTTCAGCGCTCCTCCAAGGTGACCTACACATTTCAAAAAATTTTAACTTAGAAGGGGCCCTGGGCGAGGCCCTCAGGAAACCCTGATAATGCGCCCACTGTGTGCCTGGCTCCCCAAAGTCCTCTGGGCCATTGATCTGCGTACTGATAAGCCACCGTGACCTCCCCCCCAGAGCTGGAGGCCCCAGTGGCTCACTCACCGCCCGGAGCCAGGGGCTCAGTCATCGGCTCACCCCCCGCTCCCTAAACCTGACGAAGCTGAGAATCACGTGTGGTGCCTGCTGAGAACTTCTGTTGTGAGCCCGGACACGCTGACCAGAACGCCTGGACTAAGGACCTGGGTGTCTTAAAAAGAGGCCCCCACACACGTGCTATGTACTAACTGGTGTCCCCCAGAATCACATGTGAGGTCTGAAGCCCCAGTGGTGGGATCCTTGGGAGGTCACTAGGTTTAGCTGAGGTCATGAGGAGGGAGCTGGCCCCTGTCAGGGAATTAGTGCCCTTCTACATAAAGACACATGGACACACAGTAAGAAGGTGACCATCTGCCAGCCAAGGAGATACCTCAGGAGAAACCAACCCTGCTGACATCTTGATCTTGGACTCCCGGCCTCCCAAACCCGCCCACCGAGAAATCAGCCATCCGTCAGCCAGGAAGAGGGTCCTTTCCAGGAACCAAGGTACCAGCATCTGGATGTTGGCCTTCCTGGCCTGTGGAAAATAAATTCCTGCTGTTTAATAGGACGTGTTCTAGAGCATTTTGATACAGCCTCTCAAGTAGACTCACACAATAGATCCTCAGTCTCATTCCAATTGAAAAGGCCCAATGGAGCCCTCTCAGTACAGGGAGGGAAGCCAGGCTGAAGGTCACATCCAGCCAGGCACAGTGGCCCACACCTGTCATCCCAGTGGCTCTGGAGGCTGAGGCAGGAGGATCACAAGTTCAAAGCCAGCCTCAGCAACTTAGGGAGGCCCTCAGCAACTCAGTGAGACCCTGTCTCAAAAAGTAAAATGGGCTGGGGGTGTGGCTCAGGGGTTAAGCACCCCTGGGTTTAATCCCTGGTACCAAAAAACCCTATCTCCTGTGTCCCCAAGTGCGGTTAAAGGCCCAGACATGATTAAATCTAGGTTCTGTGACCTTTAGGCCATCCCCATTCCAGCGACTCAAAGATGACAAGTTGGCTCATCTGCACAGCTCTGGTTCCATGTGGTGGCTGCCAAGAGGACTGTGACCGGAGGATTCTGAGGACCAGTCCAGGCCCCATGACTGTCAGGGGAGTCCTGAGGGGTAGGAAGCACCACAGTTTCTGGGCTTAGACTCCAGCTGCTCCAGGTGAATGACGTGACAGGAGTGTCACTCAAGCTCGTGTGAACAGTGAACTCGAGCTGTGGTCCCTGGACAGGCAGCCTGGGCACCACCTACAAGCAGATGCGCACCAGGTCCCTGCCCTGGTGTAGGTCCTACGTCCCTGGCTTGCTCTGTGTGGAGGTCAAGGGGCGCGTGCTGTGTCCAGCCTTCCCTCTGGGCAGTGTTTGTCCCTCTCAAAGTCTCCTTCTCCTCTGGATGCGTGTGGAGCAAACAGAACAGCTCAGGGGTGTCTTGAGACACCGGCCAGTGTCTTGTGACCCTCATCCCCCAAAGCCCAGGGAAAGCGCACCAGGCTGTGCATCTTTAGTTCAGGACGTGGGCGCTTGCCAGCCCCGGGGCCGCCCTCTAACCCCGTGGTCAGCGTTATTGTCCAGCAATGCTTGCTTCTAGGACAGGCCCTTCATCTCCTTTTAAATGGCATGTTTGGACGCCTGGGTGGATCAGCGACTGAGCATCCGAGTGCTTACATTAGCCTCGTTCAAACATGGCTCGCAGCCCAGGGCAGTTTATTTATTGTTACGTGGTGCATTCATTCCACTGGGAATTGGCCGCCGCCCTCTCCCCCTCCAGCTGCCACCCTTTACCACCCACCCCGGCCACCCTTCTTCCCAGGCCTGCCTCTCCTGTGCCACGGGAACTGTGTGGACCAGGCCCTGGCAGCAGCCTCCCAGCCAGAGGCTCTGCCTACCCCAGTGCGGTTTGCTGCCTGTTCAGCCGCCACCCACGGCCTCAGCCCGGGGTGGGGACCACCTACCGAGAGCCCGTGGCGGGCCTGCACTTTCCAGAGCTTTCTCCTTAGGTGTCCATGTAAGCGTAAGGGTGGGGGTCTGGGCCCCTGCAAAGGAAGGAGGGGCTCCAACAAGAAGCAAGACCACCCACCCATTTTTTTTTTTCTAGAAGCCACCCCAACCCAGACACTAGGATGGCAACAGGTTTCTGCTCACCTTGGCCCTGGGAAGGAGAAAACCGTCTCCTGGCAGCGACAGAATCAATATGCCATTGCAGGTCCCTTGAGCCCAGCTGCCCCCCTCCCGCCCCTGCCCCCATTTGCAGAAGCAGCCTGTTCTGCATATGGATGGAAACTGTGTCCTGGCAAAACACAAAAAGTAAATATTTAAAGGGAGAAAAAGCACACACACAAGGAAACAAAATGCCTTGCGCTTATGTTTCCCTGGTCTGTGGCCAGGCCCCCCCCCCCCGGACCCTCCCGGCTCCTGCTCAGCAGGCCATATGGTTGGACAGCCCTGGATCAAACCCTCCAGGGTCCCGAAGAACATGGGCCCCCTGGGTCTGGCCTTTCTCGCCCGCATTTGTTGTTCATCTGTGAGTCTCTCGCGTCCTGGGCTGACTGCCGTCCGTGTTCCCAGGGTTTAGGTTTCTGATGGGCCTGAAGCCCTGTGCCACCCAGGGCCTGAAGTGGACTGTGTCCAGGAGAAAGGGAGGACACAGGACCCCGGGACGCGGGATGCAACTGAGCTCACTTTCTGATGTTCTGATGATGAGTATTTCCTCCCCAAACTCTGGGCAAATAAAAATATATGAAGGGGATTTTGTGTGATCGCCATACTGTCCTTGACCTCCCGGATGTGGCTCATCCAGCATCTGAGAAGGTGGATCCCGGCCAGGAAGGGGCGAAGACTGCACCACAGTTAGGGACAGGAGAGAGGGTGGGCCATGGGCCAGCTGAAATGACCCTACCACCCGCAGGCAGACAGACCCCTCAATTTTCACATTAAAGAATGTCATAATACACCATTGAAAAAACTGAAGTTCAAATAATACTGTGCAAGGTCTGATTGTTCTGGAGGTGGAGCACAGCACTAATGTGACAATTCTGGGAACCAACAGATACCAGGGCGCACCGTTCCTACAAAGTTCAGAGAAGCAGAGGAGAGTGGGATCTGTGGGTCTGGGTTGGGTTTCTAAGCCTCTCATCCCTAACTTTTGACCCACAGTCCTGGTGACATTTCTGGAGACACATCCAGATGGAGAAAATTCCCTTCCCATTTCTCACTCAGTTGTCTTCAATTCTCGCAGGGACTCTGTTTAAAACGATCTGGGCCCTGTAACATATTTATTTGGTTGTGGGAGATTACTTAGCAGGATTCGTAGGCGCCTTTAGGCTGCGGGTATGTGCGGCGGTGAAGGGCCCGACAGATGTGTGTTCCTCTTTGAAGGGAGAGGAAGACATAATACAAAATCGTTGCATTCATAGCTTCTAGCCTGGGTTCACAGAGAGGCAGTCACCGTTCTGACTTGGAAGGACGTGAACGACACTGTTCATTATAACAAATTCTGTCTTCAAGTTGCATGATTATTAAAGCAAAAGGCTTTAGGGATCTTAAAAAGTTATCGTGCCTACGCTACCACCCAATCCCGCCCCTTGACAATTAATTTCAACTTAGATTTTTATAGGACCTTTGATTGAATGAGATGTCTTAGTGGGTCACAGTATTTATAGTTATTGATGTATGTGTCTGCTGTTCCTAAGACCAGAAATGACTTTCCCAAGGTGATATCACTGAAGAAGGACCCACCCAGGGTTTACCCACTAAGCCTTGGTGTATCCTAAGAGAGACACAATCTCTAACTGGATATCCATCAGGAGCCCACATCACAGACCAGAGCTGAGCAGGAATAAAGCAACGTTCCATAAAACAAGTAAGTCACACTATGGCCCCGAGAGATGAGTCAAGCAAAACTCCGGAAGCAGCCCAGGTCTGAGGAGTTGACCCACTTTGATCAGAGCTAGAAAGTAGCCACCTCCCTGGTGTCACAAAGGATCACGGAATCTTTACGTGATACATGTCAAACGGAAACAGAGTGTCAGGTTCTTTGCAGAAATACTGACGTCATTTTAAGGCCACACATTTTTCTCAGAGTACATCCTTTGACTACACCTCGTGGGTTTTGAAAGGATGTATTTTCCTTTCATAAATTTTTAGCTAATTATTTCAAACTTGCCTTTTTTAAAAATCTCACTGAGCTGAGCACCTCAAGATTATTTTTTTCCAAGGTCGATGCCAATTCAGAACCCCCGTGAGGTACCAGTTTCCCCCCACCTTCAGGGGCCCTAAATATTATCATCTTTATTTTTTGCCAATCTGATGAGTAAATCATCAGGTCTCTTTATTATCGCTCATAAAATAATATCATTTCCTTATTATTGTGAGAGCTGATGATTTACTCATCAGATTGGCAAATTAACATTCTCCCAACTACTAGTGATGTTGAACATATATTCAAATATTTGACATTCCTTTTTATTTCAATTTCAGTAAATTGTTCTCTTTTTTTGTTAATAATTGATAAGAGCTTCTCAATAGGAGAGGTATTAATCTTCTTTCAAATATTTTCCTTAGTGCATCTTCTCTCAATATTTTTGCATTTTCTTTTGCCATGCAACTTTATCTAATTTTTTTTTTTTAGCCAGATTTGTCAAACTTTCCCCTTAAGGTTTTTGGACTTCCTGTCTTATTTTAAAAAGATTTCCCTCAAAAAAAAAAAAATCTACTCAGGATACAAAATTCTTGAGTAGGATTTCTTTAAATAAGTGATTAGTTTTGGAAGTTTCATGTGTTTATGATATTATCTTATTCTATGGTGAGGCTAACTGTGACATGCACACCAACACCAGTATTTTTAAAGAAAGTTTGTCACATATTTTCTGGGACTGCTCCTGTAGCACAATGTCAGTGTAGAATCATAGACACAGAAACTCTCTGGTTTGTGCAGCCTAACATATTTAGTATTATCCCACTTTTTATTTAAAAACATTCCATCAATCCTTGCTACATGAAATCTCTAAAGTCTCTTTATTCTTCAGACCCTACCTTATTTCTTTCAATAATGCTTTATAAATGTTTTCATCTTTAAAAGGCTGATAATGATGGGTCCTGCCTTATTGTGAAGGGAAATTAAGATAATTCACATAAAATGCTGAGCCAGCCTTTTTCATGCCTGGCTCATAAAAATCTCTCAAAAAATAACAGCCGTTGTTTACGCCGGGTCAGGAGGGCCAGCAGACAGGGAACCCGGCTCCTGCCCTTCTGAGTGTCTTTGTTGGTGAGGATCCTGCTTGTTGTTCTCAGCGGGCTTATTAAAATTACTTTTCCTGATAGTGAAATTCATACAAATTCATTCTGGATACTTTGGAAGTGAAATAAGAATAATGAAATTAAAACGAGAATCTCCCCTGCTCCCTCTCCCCAGAGAAACCAGGGCCGCTGTGGGTCGTGTACCTGGTGTGGGCTGGTTTTGTAGGCACGTAGGGTACGTGTCAGGAGTGGGTTCCGTGCCGTGTAGAAAGGACATGCTTCCATTTTCCCCTGGGATGCCCAGCTGATAACGCAAAATAAAAAGACACCAGTTGAGTTTCAATCTGAGATGATATGATCGTGCTGTTTTGCTGCCTCCTGTTATTTAACGAATGTAACACAGGTCAATCTCCACATCTTTAAATGACCTTTAGAATGTTATCTTACTCAGGCAGATGGCGCCCACTTGTGATCCCATGACTTGGGTAGCTGAGGCAGGAGGATCACTAGTTCAAAGCCAGCCTGGGCAACTTCACCAACTGTCTCAAAATAAAAAGTGAAAAATAAAAGGGCATGATGTAAGTTGGTGGTAGAACACCCCTGGATTCAATCCCCAGTGCCACAAAAAAGTTATTTGAATGAACATATACAATGTATTATATGCATGACATTATGTACACAGAAGCGTGTGCATACCTCCCAAACCAGAATCGTTTCTCCTGAATTGTAGGAACGTTCAGACATTTTGACTCAAAATCCAATCTTGGATTTTTGCCAAAATTTGCTATTCAGCTTCGGCTTCAGACTGTGGAAGGTGTAAGAGCTGCAGTCGAACTTCAGCATCAGTTCTGGTCTCTCCACACTTAGGTGTGATCAATAACTGTAATATCCCATAAAGTCATGTCCTATCTAATCCACACACCATAGCAGCAGAGGAGCACCATGACCCACCATGTAAACTGGTTATTAATAGCTGATGGTCCCATTTCAGATCAGGTAAGCATTCTGAATACCACACAGAGTGAACCTCCTACTGTGTCTTAGATCTTAAATTCTATCAGCCAGTTAATGCATAAATGAATTACTACCACTTCAAGAGCAAAGTGCAGGCATAAATTGTACGGCTTGTGAAAACTATTCATTTCACATGAAAAACAATTTCTAGCAACTTTCCAACCATTAAGTAAGAAACAAATGATTGATACAAATATTAAGAGAATCTAGCTAAGTAAATTTAGAATGAACATTGTTTCCTTTTGAAGCCAATAACCATATACCAATAATTTAGAATAAAATAATTAAAAAATAAAATTATAAAATAATTTGCAATAAATCATAAAGAATAGAATCATAAAAATTTAATCATATAGAATAAAATATCAATCAAATCACATCACAACTATAACATTTAGAGGAATATTTGGAAAGGAAAGGAAGTATATAACTATATGAGTCATATAGTTAATAATAAATGTCTAACAGTATTTTTGGTCCACATGGGTCTTGGTCTTTCTTGAAGCAATCCTATATTCTCACAAATCAATTTCAAATCGACAGACTTCACATTTTAATTCCTTAAAAAGACAATACCTGGAGGACTTTGGGTCTACAGAAACTAAAAATTTGTGCAAAAAAAAGCTTCTCAGAATGTTGTTCTACTGAAAACTGATTTAATACTTGCAGATGGGAGACATCCGTGGTGCACTCCAGTGGCAGGTGCACACTCTGCCTTCTAAATCAGTGTGACGGAGAAGCTCTCTGCCTGCTACTCTGCTCTGCCCAGAGCTCGACAGTGTTGTTAAACGTGCGACTTGTGCACATTTCCCGTCAGATCAACAGCGTGGTCAGAGGATCAGTGCAGCCAAGTTCTCTTCATCTTTATTTCATTGCCAACAGGCTGTGGTTCTTCCCAGAAGGACAACTCTAGGGGAATAAATATTTGCAAAATGAAAAGTCCATCGAGAAAAGTATTGAAGCCGCTGCAGTGGCCCACGCCTGTCACCCCAGCAGCTCGGGAGGCTGAGGCAGGAGGATCGTGAGTTCAAAGCCAGCCTCAGCCACTTAGCAAGACCCTAAGCAACTCAGTGAGACTCTTATCTCTAAATAACATACCAAAAAGGGGTGAGGGATATGGCTGAGCCCCTGAGCTCAATCCCAGGTATAGAAGAAGAAGAAGAAGAAGAAGAAGAAGAAGAAGAAGAAGAAGAAGAAGAAGAAGAAGAAGAAGAAGAAGAAGAAGAAGAAGAAGAAGAAGAAGAAGAGGAGGAAGAAGAAGAAGAAGAAAGAAGTGTCAAGCAACTGTCTCTCAACAACATGTCGGAGGTTGCAAATGATGTACGAATCACAAGCCTTCAGTGTACTCACACTCCTCAGCTGTGTGTGGAGACAACACTGGGGCACAGAGGGGTTGCCTGGGATCCCCGGAGGGTGGGTCTTTTTTTTTTTAAGAGAGAGAGAGTTTTAATATTTATTTTTCAGTTTTCAGTGGACACAACATCCTTATTTTATTTGTATGTGCTGCTGAGGATCGGACCCAGCGCCCCGCACATGCCAGGTGAGCGCGCTGCCGCTTGAGCCACATCCGCAGCCTTCACCCTTCTTTTTCATGAACTACAAGGTGTAGAAGAGGTTGGGGGACTGCCTTGTTGTGTGATTTTACAAAATGTTCCAAAAGATTGGAACGGCAGCTATTACGAGTTCAAAGTCCACTTGAAGAAAAAGGAAGCCTTAAAATCTCCCCATCCAGGAGGCGATGTCAGCTCTGCACCGTGGTATTAACCACCAAAGATCCCTTGCACAGCAAGTAGCTCATTGGCTGGAAATGTGCAGAGGGAGAGCCTGCTTGACGGGCTTTGGAAGGTAAAGGCTTCATTGGTCAACCTGCTGCATGACCCTCCTGTTTGCCCACTGCTGAAAAGATACTGGAAATGGCCTGCCTCCGAGGAGAGCTGAGGTGCAGTGGAAATTCAGAGATGCAATGTTAACTGAGAAGCCATTCCAGGGTTTCACTGCTCCATTTTTTAGATCTAATGTTTAAAGACAAATTTTACCTCAAGCACAGGCCAAAATACTGGAAACAAAGATGGACCAAAGGTATCAGTCAGGTTTTCATCACTATAACAAAATAGCTGAGATAATTAACTTATAATGAGCAAAGGTTTATGTTGTCTCACAGTTTGGAAGGTCATTTGTTCCTGTAAGATTCGCACTGACTATCACACTCTGGCCCAAGAAAATGACAACAGCTCATTCAAAAGCGAGTTACCTACTATCAGTACCCAGTGGCTCTCTTCACCTTCTAACATGTATTTAAATGATGTATGTGTCATAAAATAATACATACTCGTGTATTTTATAAGCATATCACATGTACTTATTTGTTTCTTTTTCTGTCCCCATTGTTCTATCCCCTATTTTCCCAAATGTTCCCACCCATTATTAATGCAGGCTGTGAAGTTTCATTTCCTGGAGAACTCTAAAAGGAAAGGGCAGCAGGGCCCTATCCAGCTTACTGATAAGAGTGTCCTCATCCTGTGATTTTATGGCCTCTGGCCAGTGGGTTCCGCTCAAGCAGGCCACCCACGATACTGAGACCCTAGTTCAAAGGCTGACCTCCCTTACAAATGATAAGCCTGGTTCAGAAATGTGGAACATCCATCATAGGCGGATCCCCTCTGTCCCCGTCATGGGAGAAAATCTGCACTTGAACATAGACCAAGGCACCCAGGTCTGCCCAGGACTTTCCTAAACCAACAGCAGTGCAGCTACGGTCCCTCCAGGATCCCGGGGACCTGCCACCCGTGGGACCCACCTGCAACATTCAATTGGCATTTAGCTTATCCATTCTGCCCCTCCTTTCTCAGCACCCCCAAAACATGGTGAGAGCTGTCTCTGTTTGCTGTTGTTGTTTTGAGCAAACCCTTAAAGGAAAACAAGCTTTTCATCTTAAAAAAAAAAAAAGAGAAAAGAAAAGAACAAAAAAATTCCCAGTAATCGCCTCTTACTGATTTTTAAGGGAATCACTTCAGAGCTCAGCTTTGAGTTTTGGACTTTGCTCCTTTTCTGATCTGGCGATATTCGGTACCTTACCCTCTTGTGCCTGGGCAGCTACAGTTCTGCAGCAAACTGCAGCTGCCAATCAACCACACGATGGTGAAGGGAAAGGACCATCATGGGGTGTCCTGTTGCTGAGCCACGAGGGGCCGTAGGTTAGGTACGTGAAGTGCATTTTTGGCTTATGTTTTCAGCTCACAATGAATTTATCTGGACATAACCCCATTGTACATGGAGCAAGGTCTATGCACGCTGCACCCACTGGTCACTGTGAAGTCATTTGGTTCTCCTAAAATGGCCAAAGCTTGACATTACTGTCAGCTCAGCTGACCAGCACCCCATGGAATTTTTGGCCCTGGAACCTCAGGTGTTGAAGTTTCCAGCGTCCCTTGGCCTCCCTGAATACCAACAGCGCTGGGTGCAGGTCAGGGGCAGCACAAGAGCCGATTGCTGTAAAACAGTGGCCAGCCTGTACGTCCCGGGCGTGTGGGTTGGGCCACGTCAGAATGGCCTTTCTCTTTTCATGTGCAGAGTTCAGTGCTGGATTTGATGCTTCCCAAGAACTAGGTGGGAGTTTAAATAACCCTGTTTTCTAGCTCTTCTCCCCTTTGCACAGATGTCTACAATACAGTCCCACTAATAAAGAGTGGCCGCCCCTGGCTTTCCTACTGGCCAAGACTCGTCCTGTAGGTCCAGGTGTGTCCAGCCCTGAGCAACAACCCAGGTTGTCGTTTCCTCCCAGACCCCCTCTGTCCAGAGCTACGGCTCTTTTCTAAGGCCAGCTGGCGAGGGCAAGAGGCGTGGTGGACCGTGAACCAGGGCCAGGACAGGGCTAGCGCCTTGCCCTGGAGCCGGGGCTCATGAGGGACGGCCACGATTCCTACCATGTTCAACCTCAGGACTTCCCACAGAGCTCCCCTCAAAATAAAAATGCTGCTGCTTCTCCAAAATAAGTAAGTAAACAAAGCCAAGGGCAGAGAGCGGGAAGTCTGTGTGTGTGTGTGTGTGTGTGTGTGTGTGTGTGAGTTTCTCAAATGGCTTTTATGAAAGCCCAGGAATTTCTTCTGCCTCAGGCAACAGATGACGTCTGAGGCTTCTTTACCTCCAGGAGGCCGGGGCATGTGGGTGGGCCCAGTTCCCAGGCTGGGTAACCTGCAGAGGCTCCATCAGAATGAGAAAGGGCACCCCCAGTCGCTGGCACAGTCCCTGAGCACAGAGAAGTGAGCTCCACCCTGGAATTTTGGTGGGGTTAGGGTTAGGGTTAGGGTTAGGGTTAGGGGTTAGGGTTAGGGTTAGGGTTAGGGTTAGGGTTAGGGTTAGGGGTTAGGGTTAGGGTTAGGGTTAGGGGTTAGGGTTAGGGTTAGGGTTAGGGTTAAGGGTTAGGGGTTAGGGTTAGGGTTAGGGTTAGGGTTAGGGGTTAGGGTTAGGGTTAGGGGTTAGGGTTAGGGTTAGGGGTTAGGGTTAGGGGTTAGGGTTAGGGTTAGGGTTAGGGGTTAGGGTTAGGGTTAGGGTTAGGGGTTAGGGTTAGGATTAAGGGTTAGGGGTTAGGGTTAGTGTTAGGGTTAGGGTTAGGGTTAGTGGTTAGGGTTAGTGTTAGGTTTAGGGTTAGGGGTTAGGGTGTGGTGTGGTGCTCAAAGGGCATTAAGTAGACAGGGAATTCAACAAAGGGAGAGGGAACAGCTTCTCTATCAGATCACATTGCTACTAGCCAGGATGCCCCCACTGGTGTGTTGCAAAGAAACCACTCCACTAACCCTTAGCTACACCCACAGCCAGTGGGGATCCAAGTCCATGTCACCCTGAAAAGACTTCGTAAGGTCAAGTCAGAAGAGAAATAAATGTCTCTAAGGTGAGACACCTCACCACTTCCCAGGGCCTTGGAGGTGACTTAACCACAACTCCACAAAGGATCCCACCTCCACCCTTTGGAGCATCTGCCCCAAGAGCCTTGGCCACAGTCGCAGTGGGATTCTGTGTGTGTTGGTGTGGTCTCCAGGGGGAGAGGGCAGCTCAAATGGGCAGGGACTAGACGGCAAAGACGCTCTGTGGCTGTACTGAACCACTCCCCTTCAGCTCAGAGCCCGCACAGGTCCTGGGACAGGTTCCCTGCTCCTCCTCTGAGCCCACTGCTTCTTCTAGCTTTAAAGCGTAAGCCATATTGAAATCCAGCTCCTGTCCCCAGGTGACACGAGGGTGGGGCACCTTCACGTCACTAGAAACGGCAGTTTTTTCTTCCCTTGGGAGCTACACCTTATTTTTACAGCCTGTTTAAGACTCTAAGGGCTAAATATGCTGATGTACTCTTTTAGGGAAAAAAAAAATGGTTATTGCACCAACCTGTCAAATCTCTCCCTGACCTTGACCTTCTTTGTTAGCGCTGGCCGGTGAAGTCGTTCTCTCCAAGTCACCCCAAAAGCTCCAGATAAAGGGTTCTGATCTGTCCTGTGGTATAGAACTCTCCCAGGAAAACACAACTGGTCTCATGACTGCACAGCGCACAGTCACGACCACTGCGCAGGTGACACCTGAACACCTGGATGTGAGAATCTTCATCTGGGGCACTGGAGGAGGGGGCAAGGTCACTAGGGGGTCACTCCGTCTGAGCCTGCAGGCAGAGATGGGTGCTTGCTGAGAAGTCCAGGGCACCCCGGCCACAGGATGGAGCAGGGGAAAGACAACAGCAGGAGGACTTGTGCGGAGGCACGTCCACCCACAAGGACCTCTGACCACTAGTCCTTACTGGAGAGAGATGGAGATGGAGGAAGGGAGGGGGGCAGGGAGGAAAGGGAGGGAAAGAGAGAGGAAAGAGGGAGGGAGGGAGGGCGGGAGGGAAAGGGAGAAATGCTTGAGGGTAGGATCACCTGGGCCAGCCGGTGGGAGCAGATGCCACAGCACTCAGAACAGGCAGAGAGGTCCAGGCCCGGGGGTGGAGGCCTCATGTCTGGGAGACATTCTGAGAGGGACTGGAAGGTCAGCGCAGGGTCACTGGAAGCCATACGTTCGTTCCTGAGAGCCCGCCGTGAGCAGGGCCTGCTCGAGGCGCAGGGTACGCAGCAGTGTGCAGAGCCCCCGGGGTCCTTCCTGGGCTGGCCTCGTGGTGTGGACGTTCAGGCAGAAGCGAAGAAGGAGATGAAATATGCTGTGTGTGACAGGGTGGTGAGGCCTCTGGGGAATGAAGAGGGTGGCTGTCTCAGTCCATTTTGTCACCACTGTGACCAAAAGACCTGACGAGAACAACTAGAGGAGGAAAAGTGGATTGTGGCTCAGGGTTTCAGGGGGTCAGTCCATGGCCAGCCAGTGCCATAGCTCACCGTGGACAGGCAGGAGGAGGAAAGCGGTCAGCACATGGCAGCCAGGAGGAAGAGAGAGAGCTCCACTCACTGGGAATCACCCCAAAGTCACTCCCACCCCCTCTGACTGCCCCCGACCTGCCTACAGTCACCAGCCGGTGAGCCCATCTCATGGGTCAATCCACTGATTAGGTTCCGACTCTCCCAATCTCATCATCTCACCTCTGAAATGTCTGCGTTGTCTCACGTGAGCTTCGGGGGCAGCTCATATCCTCAGCAGTAGCAATGGAGGAGCCACGGGCAGGGGCTCTGCTGAGCCAGGGTGACCCGGGGGCTCCCCGATGCGGTGGCACTTGGGTGGGAGAGAGCTCCCAGCACGGAGGACAGGGGCAGGAGGAAGAGCACTGAAACCCTGTGAAGAGGCTCATGCTTGTGCCACGGAGAATTCAAGGGGCTGACGCGTGGCTCCTTTGGGAGGGGTGAAGTTCAAGTTCAAGGCTGGGCAACCTGGAGCTCGGGGGTCTCTGGTCATCCACCACCAGGGTCTTTGGTCTCCCTCAGTCTTGAAGTCACAGCCTGAAGCTGTTTGGGAGAAAGCACCTGAACCCACGTCTCAGCTGGGGCTGTCCTAACAAAGTGCCATAGATGTGGTGACAACTTACAGATGTGGTGACTTACAGTCAGTCCTGGAGGCTACAAGTCCGAGATCAGGTGCGGCCTGGTCAGGTTCTGGTGAGGGCCCTTCCCAGTGGCAGACGGCCAACTCCTCGTAGCCTCGCACAGTAGAAAAGCCGCGTAGCTCTAGGGCCTCTTCTTCTAGGGGCTCCACCCTCGTGACCTAATGGCCTTCCAAAGGACCCTCCAGATACCAGCACATGGGGTTAGGGTTTCAACAGTTGAACTGGGGGAAAACAAGCATTTGGTCCATCACAGAGGCCCAGCCCCTCGCCAGCCCCCATGCAGCCCACTCTGATCTCCACTAGAAGCAGAAACCTGCCTTCCCGCAACCCTGCATCTGTCTCTAGTTTTGTTCCCTGAAGCTTCAAGAATAAGTGGGGTCCCCTCTCTTGCATGAAGGCCCTTCAAATATCTGAAGAGGCCACGCATCCTCCACAGGCAGAGCGGCTGCCACGGGAGGCCACACTGGCCCCTGGTGCACACCCAGCACCACCCTCCCCAGCCCCAAGCCCAACCTCAGAACCCGCGGCTCTCACCCTTCTAGATGGGCTGGCGGAAGAGTCAACGAGACCCTTTGGATAAGGTGCCCAGGCCAGTGGCTGGCACACAGAAGTGCACAAGAGATGGAGTTTCCTTCTCCCTGTATTAGTATGTTTTCTGGTACTACAACAAAATACCTGAGGCTTGGTACCTTATAAAGAAAAGAGATTTATTTAGCTCCCAGTTTGAAAGGCTGAAAGAACAAGATTAGGAAGCCCCATCTTTTCAGCCTTGGGTCAGAACCCCATGGCTACATCACAACATGGTAGAGAAACAGAAAGGGGGAAAATGATCACATGCAGAAAGGGCCAAGCACATGGGGTGGCCTTGTTTTTATAACTCTTGAGAGAATCCACTCATTCTCTGAAACTGTCAGTAATCCCTTCTGAGGGTGGCACCCCAATGACCTAACCACCTCCCATCAGGCCCCACCTCTTGAAAGTCCCACCCCCTCCCACACGTCACCACACCTCAGATCCAGCCTCCAGTGGGTGAACCTCGGGGGACACCCCAAAGCACCTCCAAACCACAGCACCTCCTGCGTTCAGTCACTGCCACTTCCCGACAGGTTCTGATCCGTGTGTGGCCCAGAGCTCTGCTGCTGTAGATTATCCCCTGACTACAGCTCAGGAGGTAGCCCTCAGTTCCCTGAAGTCGCCTCAACTACACCCTCCCTCCCCAGAACCCAGAACCAGAACTCATTTCCGGGGGGAATTTTTCCTTGAAAGCTACAACTTTCTAACGGCCATTCTGAACCAGCTGTCCTTCACTCCCACCTCTGGAAGCTGGCTTAATAATCTCCAGAGGTTCCCCCCCACCCCCATCAGGTAGTTAACCACAACAGCAATGACAACGTGCTAGGCAATGTTTATTGAGCACCTAGTACGTGCTGGGTGTTGTTTGATGTGCACGGAGTAGGCTCTCTTGTTATGTTTCACCAGGTCTCCCTAAGGAAGGGGCTACTCCTAGCACTATTCTGCAGATGAGGAAACGGAGGCTTTGAATCTGACAGCTGGCAGGGGAGCTGGAACACTTGCAGGCAGTGTGACTTCAGAGCGCCTAACCTCAAAAACCTACAGACCCCTCCGCAATAAGATCCCCCATTGGATATAAATGTCATGATGGGTTGGGGGCTTTCCTAGCCCCTTTCTTCAAGTGAAATCTTGCACAGAAGCTCAGAGTCCACTTTACACAGATAACACGGTTCTGCTCCTCTGGAAGACTGCACAGCTGATTCTTTCCTAAGACGGCTGACACAAACTTCATCAGACATTTGGACGTCTGCTATGTAAAACGTGATAGAATAGTGACCAAACTACCTTATCAGGGGCTGACCAATGGCAGTAGCATCTCAGGTAATAAACCAAACATTTTTCCAAATGATCGAAACTTTGGCAGCTTTTGACCCGGGTGTTATTACTGTATTTAGGATTGTGACCTTTTGTTTCCCAAGAGAATTTTCAAAGAGATTTTATTTTCAAAGACTTATTTTCTGCCAGGTAATAGCTGGGTTTGTATGCTGACTGCTCATCTCTATACGTATTAAATATCACGAGCACGACCATCATTTTAAGAAGCGTCAAGTCAGGTAGCTGTTGTTAAGGAAGAGCAACCTCACGTGCCCTATTTGCTAGCTGCAAAATATTCTATCTGTTCCGATTTCCCAGCCTTGAAGGAAGACTAGGAAATAAGAACAACCATGGTAAAAGCCGCTCCCCCTGGTCCTGCTCCTCTCAGGCACAGCACTACCTGCTCCTGCAGATCCTTCTAGTGCATCAACAATTCTGTAGGCAGGAAACCGGCTCAGAGAATTGGGGTAAGTTCAAGACCACACAGAACGGTTCAAACGGAGCCCATGGGCTTGCAAACACATCTGCTTTTTCAAATTCAAAGAAATTGAGTTCTTTTTCCCAGTGGGGAGCGTGTTCCTCCCCCAAGACCTTGGACAGGGTGGGACCAGGCAGGGTAAGAATGTTCCTAGGAAGTGAATGTTGGTGTCCCCAAAATTCATTTGTTAGATCCTAACCCCAATGACGGTGTCAGGAGGGGATAGGCCATGGGGTTAGTGCCCTCGTAAAGAGACCCAGAGAACCCCTCAGCCCTCCTGTCCAGCAGGGAGGTGATGAACCAGGAACAGGCCCTGCCCAGGTGCCACATCTGTGGGCACCTTGGTGGGGACTTCCAGCCTCCAGAGCTGTGAGAAATAAAACTCTGAGGTCTATAAGCCTCCCAGCTGTGGTGTTCTGCTAACGCAGCCTGAACGGATGGGGACAGAGGCTGACCCAGGTCAGCTGTGTAAGGAGGATCCCCCGTCCTCCCACCTCCCACGTGGGTGACCATCTCTCCTCAGTGACCATCCTCCGGTCTGCTTCCCTCTCCCCCAGACACCACACCATGCCGGAATCCAGCCAGTGGTGTGGCCTGCGGGAAGGGCGGTCCACTTTCCCTAGCCGTCGTCGCTGCCCCATGCTCCCCACGAGCGGGGCTGGCAGAGCTAGCCTGTCACTTGAATCGGACGCTCTGGCCAAGGGATCCGATCCTTGAGGCTGGCGAGCCTCAGTGGGCCCAGCCCCCGCGCTCAGCGGGAGGTTCTCAAGCAGACAGGAGTGTCCACCTTCACTCCCTTTAGAAAACAGTTCAGGGCCCCTTCTGAGGACCTGGCTTGGAGGGACCGACTCAGACTCACACTTGCAAGGGACCCAGGGGACACTCGAGGGCTCCCTCTCTGTGGTGCTGCATCTGCCGAGTCGGACACGGCTGAACACCCCGTCTGGACATCACGGCTTGTGCCCCAGGCCTCTCCTTAGTGGAGGGGAGTGACATCAGACAGCCTCATGATGCCGGCCTCCGAGAGAACCTTGTCTTTAATGTTCTAGAAGTTTCCTTGGCTCTAGCCAAAGGTGTTCCCAGGGGCACCGCTGACATCGCAGGCCAGACGATTCGTTCTTGTGAGGGCCGTCCTCTCTGTTGTAACATCCCTGGCTCCTGCCCACGAGACCCCTGTTTGTGATGTCACCAAAGCCATCTCCAGACATCGCCCGATGTTGCCTGGGAAGCAAAATCTTCCTGTTGGAAAATCACACACCCCAATGGCCTAAGGACCTCCCATGAGACCCCACCTCTTAAAGGTCCCCTCAGTAGCACCAAGCCTCCAACACATGGGCCTTTGGGGGCCACTGAAGACCCAAACCCCAGCTCTGAGGAGATTCAAGGATACACCTCCGGGCACCCCGAAGATTCCAGAGTGGACTGGCTCCTCCCGTGTCCCCCAGGCCTCTCTTCCCCACCGTGTGGTTCCAGGCTCCCCTCAGCCCAACCAGGTGCTGCAGGACATGCCCTGCTGATCGTGTTTGACCCTCCGTGTGACCTTGAAGTGTTCAGGTAAAACAGAGGATGGGACTCGGGTAGAGATGGAAGGTCCATATCAGGTATTCTCCCTCACGGCTTCTGAACCAGTGGCGTATCTTTGTTCAGGGATCGCCGCCTCCTCCCAGTTGTCTCTGTCCCCAACCTCTGGCCTCTCTTGTGCCACGTGAATGCCATTCCCTCCCTTGCCCTCGATCCCCACCCCCAGGACAGTCAGAGACACCTCTGCCCCAGCGATGAACAGCACTTATCCCTCACTAAACAGAGCACAGAACATTCCAGGCTGACGTGTGAACCAGCTGCATCTGGCCACCTCTTTGGCAAGATGCCCACAAGGACAATGAGTAGGTGTTTGATGTGCAGCTTCCCAACAGGGACTCTGTCCCAAAGACGCAGTGGACCCCAGGAAGCAGTTGTTTGAAAACCACCCACCCCCCTTCCGTCTTAGCACCCCCCGGGCTACCGAGATCCACGCTGAGACACGGCTTCTGCTTTTAATGACTTCAATTCTGTGGAACTGAGATGCCAAGAAATGTCTAGTCTTGATCTTTGTCCCATAGAAACATCCTCGGCAGGAGCAGCCGGCCCACTGCGCCACCTCCATCCAGAAAGCCAAGCTGGAAACATGGTTTTCAAACCCCGGGGGTCACACAAGTCCTGCCACAGCTTCTGTGGGCCATGGGACCAATGACCCAAGGTGCTAGCAGAAGGAAGGCTGACCTTGGAATTTGGTATCCGGAAGTCCCATGTCAAAGGTTAAAGAAATTGAGGCATGTGGCCCCGTCTCCACTGGCTTAACTAGTGCCAGACTCCATGTCGGATCCTGGAAGGGGAGGATCCACGCTGACGGGTAGAGCCCTGTGTTCCTGGGTCACCTTTCCTCCCTGCTTTCCTCTCCACCTGTGAGAACAAGGCTGCAGCTAGGAGGTACCTGGAGGGCCTCCCAGACCAGGGTTCTTCAACCCCCCCAATGATACGTGGGGGCCGGGTCCTTCTCGATTGTCCTGTGCACTGAGGAATGTTGAGCAGCCTCCTGGGCTTCCACCCACCAAGTGCCAGTAGCACCTTTCTCTCAAGCTGTGACAACCAAAAATGTCTGGGGACATGGCCAGCCCCACTGGTCAGCCAGAAGGCACCTTCCTTTGAAAAACCAGCCTCTACCTCAGAGCAAAGCTGTCCAAGGGAGGGACATGGCCTTTGTCCTTGGAAAGACCCACAGAGCACTCCTAGGCACATCCCCACCCTGCTGAGTTGTTTATCTACAAATAACAGGAGAGATCTGCTGCGCCAGGTGTCCCTGACTCAGTCAGGCTAGGTGGGGACCCACAGCAGCCCCCTAGCAGCCACCAATCAGCATGAGACAGGGAAATACCTGGGATGCCAGATGACCCTCCCAGTGGTTTATGGTGGTTGATAACAAGTTGGGAAACCATGTAGTTCAGCACGAACACCCCTCTTGGCTTAAACCAATCAGTTCAAATGAATACCCCTTTTGTACTGACCAATCACCCCTACCCAACTTGTTCCCGCCAGTGAATGTGCTAATCATGTTTTAGAGTTGGTATTTGATTTTCCCGCGGTGTGTGATGATTTGCTAAGGGATGCTATGATGTATGTGGGGGTCCCTGCCTTCTCCAAAGAATGTATAAAACTGCTGCAAACCCTGGGCTCGGGGCCTCTCAGCGTCACCAGTTGCTGTGTGTGCACGCGGAGGACCGAGCTAGCTCGCAATAAACACCTCTTTGCTGTTTACATCGATCTTGGGTCTCTGGTGGTCTTTGGGGGTCCCGAATTCGAGCATAACACCTGATCCTCCAGAAACTTGGCTCCTGCTGGAAGAGTCAGAAGGAGACAGGCTGAATATGGCGGGATGCTAATAGCAACACCGGACAGCAAGAGGTGACGTGGGAGGGCAGGAGGGACAGGAGAAGGGAGGCCTCGGGAGGGGCTTCTGTCCTGGTAGCTCCAGGCACTGGTTGGTGTTCCTTCATGTCTGCTTTGTGGACCGCAGGCGGCCCCAGCCCTGTGCCTGACCCAGTGTCGACATTCGGCAGGTGGCCAGCCTGGCGCTGGGGCAGACAGGCAGGAGGAGGAGAGCACAGAGGGGCGCCTGTCCAGGGGGTTGCTGGTGTTGACAGGCACTCAGGTGGGCTGGGCACCCCGATGCTGGCCTGCACGTTGTCAAGAACTTTTGAAGTTTGATTCGTTTTGTTTTTATTTTATTTTTTATTTTTTTGGTACCAGGGATTGAACCCAGGGGCATTCTACACTGAGCCACATCCCCAACCCTTTTTATTTTGAGACAGGCTCATGCTAAGTTACTTAGGGCCTCATTAGGTCTCTGAGGCTGGCCTCAAACCTGCCATCCTCCTGCCTCAGCCTCCCAAGTTGCTGGGATTACAGGCATGCACCTCATGCCCAGCTTGAACTATTTTAAATTTAAATACACACACACACACACATCACACACAGGTCTGAGGGGGTGCCGGGAAGCCAGAGAGCCAGCCTGTGCGTGTGGCAGTTCAGCAATATGCAGGCCACTTGTGCCTTAGGCGGCAGTCTTGGAAGCAATCTTTCCACACCCCACAGCCCTCCTCTCCCTCCATCCCCAACTTTATCTCTGAATTTAATCCCCACAAAGGCAAGAGGGTTGCAAAACAGGTGGCCAAGCCAGGAGTCCTTGGGCCAGAGGGACAGGGTGGGGCAGGGCAGAGACTATGCCATCTGTCCACTTGCCTTCCACCTTCATTGTTTGTTTATTTGTAGATACTTATTGAGCGCCTGCTGTTTACTGGAGAGCATCAGGCTCCTGGGGATCCAGTAGGACAGAAGAGACACTGGGGACAGTGCGTGTCCGGCTCCCGCTTGACCAGCTTTAATGTGAACCTGGTTAAACACAGATCCAAGCCCTTCGCAGAGCGGATTCCCTGAGGATCTGGTGTCCCACCCGGCTCCGGGTGAGGCCTCCCCTGGGTCCCGGCCACCCCGGAGCAGCTCCCCACTGAGGCTTGTGAGCAAGAGACAGGACTCAGCCTCCCGAGGAGTTTTGGTCCAGAGGTGGCTCAGGAGGAGAACCTGATGGGACATCAGAAATCACAAGGGAGGTGCCGGAGCTCCTCCCTGTGACAGGGACAGAGGTGGCTGGGGGAGGGACGGCAGCGGGAGGCCACTGGGACCCAGAGCTCTCCCTTTTCTCCTGCTTCCTGGAATCCAGGGAAGGCCCTGGTCACTTCCCCCGCAGTGACACACTCAGCTGCCTGGAATAACCAGGCTCTGACCACAGCCGCCTGGCTGCCCGGCACCATTTGGTCGGACGAGGAGGAGGGCGCTTCTCAGTGGGTGGCATTGGGTGGCCTCTTCTGTTGGGGGCCTTGTCCCTGCTCGGCTGGCCTTGTGGGAGGGGGAGGGAGCCTCCCAGCCCACCCCGGCCTCAGACCAGTTTATTTACTTAAACAACAAACATCCCTCCTGCCGCGGGCCAGCAGAGCTGCAAGGGCAGTTCCTGAATGGGACAGACGCTGTGTCTTCAGAGGCCACCCACGTCGCCAGGGAGGGCCAGGGCCTGCCTCCCTGGGAGGAAATGACAGGCTGTGTGCTGGGCGGCCCAGGGCTGCCCGGGAATGTGAGATGCCAGCGGGGCTGGGCCACACCAAGGGCCACATGGCCTCCCCTCCCGTCCTCTCTCTTTATTTTGTCTCTGGAGTTTTTATTCTTCACATCTGCGGTGGTGATCAAGAAAAGCAGATCATAAAAGGAGGAGAGACGTGTCCGGCTTTCTCCCTCGGAAGGGAGGGAGAAAAGGTCTGAATAAACAGAGTGTCGCTGGAAAAGCAAACAAACAAGGCTGTTTTGGAAAGAGCCAGATGGACGTCCAAATGGCCTGGATCATCGCGCCCCCAGGGGGGAGCGGGGACTGGGCCTGGGTGTCCAAGGCCTCACCAGCCTGCAGTTGAGGCCCCAAGCCCCGGGGGTCAGCCTGTGATCCCATGGGCCACCTCAGCCTCCAGGAAGGATGGAATCAGTCACCTGGGACTTTTGCTGCTGTAGTTCTTCAGTGTCCCATGTCACTATGTTTTTCTGACTGATGACCAATGTCTTGAATAAGGAATTGCTGACCAGACTTTTTTTTTAATTAGGGCAAGGTTGGGGGCGGTGTTTGTTGGGTTCCTCCCTCCTCTCCACGTTTCCCAGACTCGGCCATGGCCATGTTTTTCAAAAATGATATCTGACCAATATCCAAATTCCTCTAATAATTTCCCAGCAGCAAGTGGTGGGGAAAACATCTGTCCTAAAAACGCATGTTCCCATTCTCTAAGGATGAATTCCTTTTCATCGTAAGTAGACTTTAGAGCCGTTTTAGGTTCACAGCAAAATGGAGTAGAAGGCAGAGTTCCCGGGTGCCCTCTGTCCCCACCCACACAGCCTCCCGCCGTCAGCCTCCCCACCCAGACAAGCTCACAGGTCACAGTTGATGGACAGACGTAGACACACTGTCATCACCTGAATTTCACAAAAGGGATCCCTCCTGGGGTGGCCTCTCGTCCCTGGGTCTGGGCAGTGCATGAGGACCGGCCACCATCCTGACATGACGCAGGAGGAGTCTCGCTGCCCTGGATACCCTCCTTCTCCCCCTAGACAAATCCTATCTTTCAAAGACCATCAGCTTCAGTGTACGAATGCTCTGCGGCTCGGCATGGGCTCACCACTCATCCACTTGGGAAAAAAATTCTTTCTGATGGCATCTTTAACTGTGGGGAAGGGGGCAGCTGCCTTACCTGTTAGGACGGAGCCGCTGGGATTTCCCTGCAGAGGACACAAGTGGGGGTGTCGTGGGGGGCAGAAACTCAGGCCCCGGTGTGAGTGGAAGCTCAGGCGCTGGCCCGGGGATCCTTCTAAGGGGGGCAGCCTAGTGTCCTCAGCGCCAGGCCTGAGGGGAGAAGGAGGGAGGGAAAGAAGGACAGAGGGAGGGCAGAACATAAAGCTGACCAGGCTCTGGGCAGCACGGGTAGAAGAGTCTTCCGGCCACAGCCTGGTGCTGGGGGAGGCGGTATTATCACCCTGGAGCATCCGAATCCTGCCTGGGCGGTAGTTATGAACCAGGGGAAAGGAGAGCACTCTTCCTCAGTGCTCTCCAATGTGTTCACAGTAAGATTGAAATGTGACCTCATGGATGAACAATTCCAGAATTTCCTAATATGTGGCCCAGCTTCAGAGGACAGAGTGACATTTCACCAAACATGAATGCATCATTTCCCTGGGGTGGCCTCGTTTCCATTGGCTGGCGAAGCTGGACCGAGGCCTTTCTGAAGCCGTTGTGTGTCAGCACATTCGATCTCCTTGCCAAGAAGGAGCGGAGGCCTGGAAGCCGTGCCCATTGGTTTGTTCAGTGCCCGTCTCCCACGCTAAGACAGTCGCTCTCCACACGTGGGGCTGAGCCAGGATGACCCCAGGGCTTGGTGGACACAGATGCTGAGCCCCAGCCCTGGATTCTGCCCAGCAGGTCCAGGCGGGCCTGAGGGTGGCATGTCCCCCATGTTCCTGGGCGAGGCTGATGCTGCTGGTCAGGAGACCACAGTTAAAATCCACTGGCCTAGAAGCCTTGGTGTCTACCAGGTCCCCAGTAAACATGTTTTGGCTGAATTAAAAGACAGCTTCATTCATGTTTTGGCCATGAAAAGACAAAGAGGGCTGTGTGCGGTAGATGATGTTGCTGGGTTTCTGGAACTAAGAAAGAACCTTAAAAGTCACTGGTCCAACCGCAGCCAAAGGTAGAATTTTCCTTAAGGTCAGGTTTCATGAATCAAATCTACTCGGTGTCTAAAAAACAAGCAATAACATTTCAATCCACCTTGCCTTCCGCTCCCCCATGCTAGTCCACTCTGAATGCTTAACCAGAAGTTCTCTTCCTACTGCTCAATTTCTGTAGCCAGGGCTGGGTAGTGTTCATGGCCAATGTTGCATTCACTCCTGCTGTTAGGTAAATTTCCTTGGACGTTGTATTCTAAGGACAAAAGGATTGAGGTATTCAACTGAGACTTCGAGACCTACCCCACAGCTATTCTAAGAAGTCATGGCCCCAGGCCCACAGTGGGACAGGCGGCTCCTTGGCCAGTAGCCCTCCATCACTTGGCCCGGTGCCCACGGGTCACATGCAGCTTCTCTGATGAAGCACAGGTGCTCCAGGTCTAGGGTGATAGATATCAAACCATAAAAGTCTTCCAGCCATTAAGATAGAAGAGCCAGTGTACAGCCTGAGGGCCCAGCCCAGCCAGGGAGGACCCTGTTCCAGGAACTCTGGGAACTCATTCCAATGCTCTGAGCTTCAGACCCCCCACCAGTCAACGGAGAGAATTAGATACAGGTCACCTAAGGCCAGTCTTCCCACCTCTCCCCTCCTTCTACCATCCTGTAAAACAGGTAATTCATTAATTTTTCAGCACCAGGTCATGATGAAGTGACCCCAAAGGTGAGCCTCAAAGCTGTGCATCTGCTAAGGCTCCAATAGGATGGTAACAATGTCAAGGTCTCAGGTTCAGTCCTGCCAGTGCACGGGCTGTGTCCATCTGCTCACACCACACAGCCACTGCCTACGCACAGTAGGCCCTCAATATGCTCTCATCCAGTGAACTAACAACTCACCATCTCTCAAAATAGAGTGTGATGCTGGTGGATCTCCACTGATTTAGAAATCAGACAACCTCATTGACTAGTAGAATTGAAATCAACTGAACTATGAGAAGAAAATTCAATTTGTATTCACCAATCTCAAAACTCATACAATAGTTCAAAGTAGTTTCTTTCTATGTTTGAAACACACTCCTAAGTAGATTTGAAAAAAAATGACAAATCTACACTTTGATCTTTACAACTTTTTTTTTTCCAATGCTAGGGATCGAACCCAGGACCTTGCACATGCCAATCATGTGCTCTACTTCGGAGCTTTTGATCCCAAATATGCAAATAATGAACCCGATGATTAATGTGAGGGAAAAAAAAGCCTATTGTATCAGGATTTAACACTTTTTCACTCTTTGGTTTAAATTTGTTTTTAGCACAGAGTATGACAAGGTGGAGATTTTTATTTTAATTCTAAGCTCTTCAACAAGAAACAGAAACCAGCCAAGAGCAGAAGGCTAATCTCGTCCTGGCAGAGATTTCGAGGCACAGTAGAGTCACTCTCCTCTCTGTCAGTCAACAGGGAAGACCCAGGACAAGAGAAGTTGGAAAGGGCAAACAAAGCACCATTTTAGGAAATAAAAGGTACATAGCTAACCTGTATCTATCCAAGAGAGAAAAGGAGCCCTCCTAATTCTTGGAATTTAGAGATCGCTAATCAATTCTTTCCTAGCATTAACATAAAGCACTTAGAGATTGTCCAAGGACATCCTAAAGACACAGACAACTGTAAGGGCTGTAGAGATTTCAGGATGTCGAGCTGCGGTACTGCATCTCAGAGGAAGAACTAAGGACTCTTAACAACATAGGAAAATGAGGAGGAAACTAGTAGCTGTCAAATCTTACTTTAAGATTTACACTGAGGTGCTTGATTTCCTTTAAATCTTGCTCTAAAACAAGTTATATTTTAAAGGGTATTGAAAAATTCTTCAATATCTATATTAGTTAACATTCTGGTTTTTTGTTTTTAAAAAAGAAGCCGTATTTGATTAAGGGAGAAAAATGTTTAATCAAATAAGAAAATGTTCTATATTCTATTCTCCTCGGTGGACAACTCCCACCACAGGGTAGCCCCCTCTTTGGACCACAGAGGTCCACTCAAGAGCCCCCATTCTCATGCATCAACATGCAAAGAAAATAAAGGTTTCCCCTGACCACATGTCACCTGCCTGGGGATGATGAGACGTCTCGGGTACAGTCATCCTGGCTCTGAAATCTCCCTCCCAGCTCTTAATATTTCTGATTGAATAGACAAGTCACCATTCTAAAAGCAAGCATAAAATGTGATTCAAATGACCCTCTACTGAGTTTCTTGTTTTAAAATTTATCTAAGATTTCCCAAAGGTCCACGACCCACAGAGCACTGTGTGAAATATTCCCAGGGATAGAAAGAGGACCAAAACATAGATTTTGATTTTCAGAGAGCTACAAGCTCCCAGGGAAGAGACGGTGTGCACACCAGTAACATCAGGCGCGTAGACAGCTCTGTTCGGGAGGTGCGAGGGCTCTGCACCAGGAAAGCAGCTCGCAGCTCGGAGTCTCGCACTGAGCCATGGAGGAGCTGCCCTGGACTCCAGATCTCGGCGAGTAAAGGGCATCTGGGGAGAGGAACAATGACACAAAGCAATAGAGATTCTGGGTGAAGAATAACCATCACACACTGGCAGCCCAGGGCCAAGTCCGGCCAACAGACGTGTTTTGTTTGGCGGGAGCCATGTTTGTAAAAAGTTTTTGAGTCCGTTTCCAGCATTTTAAAGTTGAAATTTCACATAAAATTTTGGATCTTGTGGCTTCTCTTGAAAAAAAATTCAGAAGATGTTAACACTGGGTCCGTGTCACCACGTCACAGCAAGAGTCAGCGGGGGCTCAATGGCAGCTGTTCTCTTTAGACAGGGCGTTGCATTCTGCTCTATCCAGAACATCTTCCAACGTGTCCTGTGAGCCTCTTGAGGGAGGCTGACTGAAGAGCGCATGTCAGACCCATGGAGCATGCTGGCCTGTGTCCAAGATTTGCACCGAGGTGCATGATTTTCCCTAAAAAAAAAAAAAATGATAAAATAGGAAACTTAAAGACGATGACAGCATTTGCCCATTTCTGTGGTGTAAACGCTCTGGCCAGCACCAATTTCAATCCACCAACATGATGTCGCTGAACCTGAAGCTGGAAAGAGAGGCACACGATTGGACCTTACAAGCCGGTAAAAACAGCCCTGCCAGGCGCCTGGACCTGACTTGAGATGCAGAGTCCCCTGCAGAAGTTTCCCAACCCTCCACACATCAACGTCAACAGGGAAAATATCATCTTTTTTTTTTTTGTACAAGAGATTGAACCCAGAGGTGCTTAACCACAGAGCCACATCCCAGACCCTTTTAGTTTTTTATTTTGAAACAGGGTCTTGCTAAGTCACTAAGGCTGGCTTTGAACTTGCAGTCCTCCTGCCTCAGCCTCCTGAGCTGATGGGGTCACCACTGCTGTGTCTAAGTAACATCTCGCCCTTGCTGGGGTAGTTACTTCTCTCTTTCGATCTGTTCCCCAAGGTTCCCGGGGGTCCTCAGCAGGAACTCCTCGGGTGTGACACTCCAGGTGCTGCCTCTGCACACCTCATTGTCTGCTTTCAGCTGCAGCTGAAGTTCTTCATACAGGGTCGTCTTAGGGAGGAGTTTCCAACAGAACTGTGGTCTGTGCTGTGACTCAAAGAAGCCACACGGGTCTAGCTTAGGCTTTATACCAACTCCTCCACTCAGGATTCCCAAAGGGCGTGAGGGACAGGGACTCCCAGTTGCACACCAAGGTTCTTCTCCTCCCCAACCTGAATGGCAGCCCTTCTCTGCAATGACCCCAAAGGCCCAGATGTGGCACTGTGGGGAGGTGGTGGAAACTTCAGGAGGCAGGGCCTCATGGAAGGAAGTGAGGTCACTGGGGCGTACCCTTGAAGGAGGTATGGGGACCCCAGCACCTTCCCCTCTTTGCTTCCTGGCTTCCATGAGGCGAACAGGCCTCATGCAACATGGCCCCTGCCATGATGTACTCTGTAGCTGTAGGGCCGGCCAGCCTGACTTCAGAAGGCTGAAACCTTTGTAACGATGAACTAGAGTCAACCTTTCCTCCTTTTAAGTTAATTCTCTCAGGCACTCTGTCACAGTGATGGAAAGCTGATTAGCACAGCTCCCTAGCCACAGTTCTTCCCAGCCAGGGAACAGACAGTCCTCGGAGAACCTAGCTTTGTGCAGGGTTACCTTCCAGCTCCACATTCGTCTGCACCTAAGGCCCATGACCCCATCTACACCCACGTCAGGGGCTCTGACCTCCATAATGGCACAGCCCCCCAGAGCCACAAGTGAGCACATTGTGTGTGTGAATGTGTGCTCCTCGACACATACACACACAGAGCTACACATGGAAAAACGTGCACACACACACACAAGTACCCACACACCCACCCATATAGGCAGTTATACACAGAAGTGCACACACTGACACACACAGATACACAAAAGAGATACATGGATACGCACACATAGACACACACAAACACATATGGATACACACACACAGGTACCTACCGAGACATAAACGTACACACACACCCATACAGTTACACAAAGAAGTACACCCAGAGACCCATGCAGAGACATACACTCAAGAGAGATACACACACAGACACAGACAGGTACACAGGTATATAGACACACGGAAGACACATGGAGCTACAGAGACCGTAGGGACACAGACACAGGCACACACAGACACACACATGCTCACACCATCGTGCACAGGTACATCAGGCTACAGAGGTTGTTGAAGACCTCCCTGGACAAAGAAGACTCAGGAGCATCATGAGGGACGTGCAGGAAGGGAGAGCGGAAGCAGACCATTTGCCGCCCTGGGGTGGGAGGCTCGAGGACTGAGCGTGGCCCAGCGTCCAGCCTTCCCTTGCACCTGCTGGCCAGGTCACCTCCTCCCCATCACCGCCCTGCTCACTGCGGCCTGGAGACACTGCCCAGGGAGTGCAGGGCTCCTTGAGTGTGGTGACCACGCTTTCCAATCCCAGAGACAAGTGCTTCCTCAAAGAGCTGGGGGCTGCTCCCAGGCACAAAGGCCTCTAGAAGTCGTGGTTGGGGACTAGTATCCTGAGGCTTCTGGATGTCCCGTGGCTGAAGGGGAAAGGTGACAACCGGAGGTCTTGGACTGTGCCTTCAAGTTCAGGACCCAGGTGGCTGGATGCAGGGGACGGTTGCGGGAGGGAAACAAGGGGTTAAATCCCTCCCAGGGCCAACACTGTCCGGTCCATGCTGCCACCAGCCTTTCTCACCACACACACCCCCTGGACATCCTGCAACTTGGGGTCTCCTGGCCGCCCCTGGGAAATTCCTTTGGAATAAATGTGTGCCTAGAATGTAGGGGAATCTATTTTGGTGCGTGGACGCACATGAACACAGGACTGCCACTCCATATGCACCACACACTCCCCTTTCTGATGTCGGATGTCACTCTGGGGCCAGCGATCAGCAGGAGGCTCTCGGCTCTCCCAGAAGCACACGCGGAGACAAGGACCTGAGTGGAGGTGGTTTATCTAGAAGGTTCCAAGACACAGGGAGGGTGTGCAGAAGGGGTGGGGGAGGAGAGGCAGCATTCAAGGCTAGTCTAGCAAGCCCACTACCACAGCGGGGTCCCGAGCTTAAGACTGTGCTCAAAGACAGCATGGCAGGCATTTCGGAATCACCGTCCCAAGGGGCCAGGGATCTGGGGTATTGATACACCTACTCCCTGGAACCCTGGGTTGAAGGCTGCTCCTGAGTATGTTCTGGTGGGGGACGAGCCCTCGACACAGAGCCCTTGGACAAAAGAGGAAAACTGATGAGAACCCAGGACCCTGGCACAGCCACCTGACCAGCACCCAGCCTGCGACACAGGCGTCGGACGCAGCTCAAGGGCCGAATGTCTCTCACCTTTGACCTCTCCCCCCATCCAGACCCCTGCCCGGGGTTGCTAAAGCATCCAGACAGCCTTATTATCTCCAACAGGCCAGAGGCCATGGATCTCCACAAGGAGGAAGGAAGGGAAGGAGGTAGGGAGGGGAAACAGACACAGACCAAAGCTTCCAGAAGCTTCCTGTCCATGAGGACCTATTTCTTTCACGTTCTGATCCCTGAAATCCTTTCATTTCATTTGAGGAATCCACAGCAGTGGTCTGAAAATAAACATGGGGAAACGGGGCAGTTGGATTCGGTGGTAGGTGGCTGAACTGTCGGTTTCTGATGTCCTCCAGGCACTGGTCCCAAGGGAGAGACCTTGGGCAAAATGCTTCTACAAAACCTGCAATGGCGGCACTGACACGGGTCTCTGGTCGAGAGTTTTAAAGATCACTTTTTCCACAGCCCTCCCAAGGAGACGGGGAAATGAAAAGACGAAGACGGTGTTGTTGGGAGAGAAACGTAGTGAAAGGTGGACAGGTCTGCAGGTCAGAGGGACCCACAACAGAGCAGGCGCGCCCTGCTGCTTCCCGGGGAGTCCGAAGCAAGGGTGGTTCACAACACCAGGGGGCGCTGTTACAGAAGAGCCTCCTGTGTGGCAAGCCTGTTCAGGGACATTCATGACACAGCTTTCTGTTAGGAATTCCAAGCATCTTTGGCTAAGCTGTGCTCTAAAATGCCTTTTTTTTCCCCTTTGAGGAAAGACAGTGGAATGAATCCGACATAAATTTGCTATGGACATGTATAAATATACCACAGCAAACCCCACCATCGTGGGCCCTAACTAGAATATGGTGTATTCCATGCCCGTACAATTATATCAAAAGAGATTCTACTGGCATGTATTAAAAAATTTTACACCTTTTTACCTACATATAATTTGGTTGCATCTCAGGGGGATTTATCTGTTACTGTCATATTTTTGTACTGGTTATCCTTTGAAGTACTTGAATATAAATTTCTCAAACTTTTCAATGATTTCTAAGTAGCTAAAGTGAAAGGGGAAGTCATGTAAATGACATGTTGAAATAAACTACAATATGACATACAACATTTGTAGACTATAGCGATGGTGACATTGAACAGAAAGTTTACATTTGTAAATTCATATTTTAGAAAATATGATCTATTGAAAACCCGGGGATGTAAGTATCTATGATAAGAAGCTACAAAAGAACAAAATAAAATAAAATAGAAGGAAGAAAAAAAAATTTTTTTAAATGCCTTTTTGGTCATCCTTCATGTTCTTAAAAAGAAAAATAGACAATAATTGGGTTACCTTTACCTGAGGACCATTAAATAGAGGGAGAGAGATTGTGTTGGAGGCCAGGAATCTCCTCAGAGGTTGGTCACCCCAAAACGAAGCCTCTGGCAGTGCAGATGCTCTAGGACCCTAACCACGTGGGACAGAGCTCAGCTTTTCCACATCTCTTATGAGAACTGATTGTTATTAATTTTCCTCACTTATGTTCTTTTTGGGAAATGATTTGAAAAACCCTCAAAGTTGTCCTCAGAACTGAAGGAATTCAGTTCCTGAAATCTGGAAATTGGAGGGCATTGAAGGGCACCTCGCCCAGCCCCAGGCTCAGATCCACACTGTCATGGCAGGAGGTGGCCTTTTGGAGAAGGACCATCGCTCCGACTTGGTGCTTCCCCAAAATGGTGAATTATAGACAATCTATGCACACTCCCCTCCCGAGGATCTGAAAGAAACAAAGGCTGTCCTTTGGATGGCCCTGTGAGACGAGGCCACCTACTCCTCTCTGAGCGTCAGGCCCCTGGGGGGACAATGGAGTCCGTGTCACCTCCCTAAGCTGTAAACACAGACAGGAGGGAAGCCTGGTAAATGGCAGTGGGTCCTCCTGCCTCCCTGGTTCCCAGGTTCCAGGCCAGATCACCCTGAGGGAGCCATGGTCCTGGGGGGCTGGGCCTCCCTCAGACCTCCTCCTGGTCCCAGAGTTACCGTGGGCTCCCCAGCTATGTGCCGTGGCCGCAGCAGCCTGGGGAAGCAGACGGGCAGCAGAGGCAAAGCTGCGAAGGCAGTGCTCTGGGTGCTTCTCCAGCTGCCCACTCCGTCCCTGCTCCCCACTGGGCTGCTCCTGCGCCTGCCAATTTTATTTGCTCTGTTCTGCTCTCTCCAAACGCACTCCTCACACCAACCCCCCCACCCACCCACACACAGAATCTAGTGCTCATTCATCCTAGGGATCAAATGACTGATAGCATTTTTAAATCCCCCAGGGAGGCTTAGATTTTCCCAGGGTTTAATCTTTTAAGGAATGAGGCTGCTTTACTAGGATTTAAGCCATGATCGTCCAATGCAAGAGAAAGTGTGTGGCTGGAAGCTCTCTTCAGTACACCGTGTAAATTAGGCTCTGCTAGGTGAGAAGCACAATGGGTACTGGGGATATAATTTAAGATTTTCTGGTGTCCACACACATCAAGAAATGTAGAAAGATCCAGGCACAGTGGCTCATACCTGTCATCCCAGTGACTTGGGAGGCTAAGACAGGAAGACGGTAAGTTGGAGGCCAGCCTCCAAACTTAGCAAGACCCTGTCTCAAGACACAACAAAAAGGGCTGGGGATGTAGTCCAGTGTAAAGCACCCCTGGGTCTGATTCCCAGTGCCAACAATAAAATAAAACAATGTAGTAAGAAACAGGAGAAATGATCCTTAATAATATATCTTACTAAACCAAATATCCCCAGGTATATTATATTCCACCTATAACAATTATGAAAAAGATACTAATAAGTTACTGTCCATTCATTTTATCTCGCCAGCTCCCCAACCCAACGTGTGTTACATTTGCAACATGTGCCAATGTGCACGGAGCACAACCTCGAAGGCTCAGGGCCCCTCGAGGGCAGTGACCACCGCCCTGGACCTCTGCAGACCACATGAGTGTGACATGCTCAGCTTTGACCACGGTCTCCTAAGAGGCCACTGGGGCTGCTCTGCTGGGAGCCACCCCTGCCTGCGCTCAGCATCTGGCCACTCTGGCAACAGCCAGGTGGGCGCCAGGGTGCCTGGGATAGTCCACGGGGGCCGCCTCGTTTCTCTCCTGTGAGCTTGGGCCAGGGGAGTACAGAGGTGCAGGGAGGTCAAGGTCATGCCAGAGTCCTCGTAACTCAGAGGTGGAGGATGAAGCTGAGATCCAGTGCTGAGAATCGATCACAGAGGGAGGAGAGGGCGGCAGACGGAGCTAGACAGGGTGACAGAGGCACCCTGAGCCTGACGTCACAGCATGTGGGGCCTGATCCCCAGAGAGGGACTGCGAGTGCAGGTGTAGGGGCCAAGGGGACCCCCTCCATCCCACACAGCTCACCATCCCTGAAAGGCGGCCATCCAAACCACTGACCGCCTCCCGGCCCTGCAATCCAAGGTGTATGGTTTTTGGATTGTGTGTTTGGGAGAATATTCAGCAGGGGGCGGGCAGGCAGGAGGGAGGGGGTGCAGGAAGAGCCATGGAGAAAGCACCTTGGCCACCGTTTCTGTGGTTTGGCCTCTTTGAGGTTTTCCCTTCAAAGAGAGCCGTCCCTTTCTTGTCCTTTGGAAAGCAGTAGAGACAACAATCAGACACCAGCCAGGTGGCTGGAGGCTTCGGAGGCTTTGTGGGGACACAGCAGGGTGGCCGCTGCTTGCAGCCCTGCTCAGGCCCAGACACGCAGGCAGGGCAGACAGATGCCTCCCAGGTCCCTGTGTGCAGGCGATGGCCATCCCCCTCCCTGGGCGTGTCTCCCTGGGTGGTCCCAGGTGGCAGGGGTCCCCAGGCGCCCAGCTCACACGTTTCTCATGCCCGAGAGGGACATTCAGGATTGCAAACTGGCCTGAACTTCCTAACCCCCTTTCCATATAAAGCTTATTTTTGCCCAAAATGTCGAATTTGCTTCGTCTCCCACTCCATTCTTCTCCCCCGTCAAAGATGAGTTCTGCCAATCCACACAAACCTTCACGGAGACTGTCCAGGTGGCCCAGTGGCATTGATCAGGAATCCGGAGCTTCCCTACGTGATGTGGAAATCGGGAAACCGTATGGGGTGACCACACTCTAATTTTAGGACCCCAACTTTATTGCCAGAAATAATAAAGGAAGCAGCGTGCCAGAGCCCAGGGGACGGCCGTCCCCACGGCATCCGCATGAGGCCCTGAACCTTTCTGCACAGAAATTTCCTCTTTCTAGGAAGGGACTGCCCAAGGGTCCCTCAGGGACAGACTCCAGACAGCTTCATGAAAAGATTCATCAAACACTGCGTCTATGGTGAGACTGTGCTGAAGATAGTGCCTAGTTATTAAAGCAAATAAAAAGGTGAGCGGTGGACTTAGGGATGGGGTTAGAATAGACTGGAGTTGGGGTTAGGGTTAGGGTTAGGATAGGGTTGGGGTTAGGGTGAGTGTTAGCATGGGGTTGGGGTTTGGGATGGTTGGAACTGGGGCTAGAAGATGCATGGGGGTTTGGGTTAAGGTAGGGTTGGGGTTAGGATAGGTTGGAATTGGTGTCAGAGTTAGGGTTAGGGTTGAGATAGGTTGGAATTTGGGTTATGGTTTGCACTGGGGCTCGGTTTAGAGTTGATTTTATGGTTCACTTTATGATTAGGATTTTTATTGAGGTCATATTGGGTCTGACTATTAGTTATATGTTTTGGATCAATCTCCACGTTTTTGCAACTTTCCAAAGTGTTAGAAGTGATGATTGTGAAGTAATTTATTTGTTCTGTGTTTTTACTTACATGACAATTGTCTAAAGAAGTTAATGTTGCACTCATTTATCATTATAAATCAGTCTGAGGGTTTAATTTACCAGATTTGTACATCAAAAGGTTGACATTATGTATGCTCTCTCAAAATCCCTTACAGCAGACGGGAGCAGTGGCTCAGGCCTGTAATCCCAACAGCTTAGGAGGAAAGCTGAGGCAGGAGAATCATGAGTTCAAAGCCAGCCTCCACACTAGTGAGGCACTAAGCAACTCAGTGAGACCCTGTCTCTGGATAAAATGCAAAAAAGGGCCGAGGATGTGGCTCAGTGGTCGAGTGCCCCCGAGTTCAATCCCTGGTACCAAATGGTACCCAAAAAAAAAAAAAAAGCCCTTAAAGCAGAATTTTTCAATTTATTCGTCTTCATTAACATTACCTAGCCTGGTTATTTAGGAGTCTGAGGCAGGAGGATGGTGAGTTTGAAGCCATCCTGAGCAACATATCACGACACTGTCTCAAAATAAAAATCAGCAGTGTTGACGGTGAGGCTGACCTGGCTGACCTGGGGCTCTGGGCTCAATCTCTAGTACCCCTCCCGCCCCCCGAAAAAAAAGAAAATTACATCAAAATTACAGCCATCACAAAAAACTTAACTGTAGTTCAAGGTCTCGTGTTCCTGGTTCCAGAATCCGATCTTTATGTTAACAGAGACATTCTCCCTGCGTTACCACTCGTCCCAGTGCCATCCCATCGGGCAGTTCAGGGAGTGTGGACTGAAGATATGGGACCTGGAGGCTCTGGTGCCAAGTGCTTTTACGTCCATAGAATCATCACCACGCTGACTTGCTGACACCCCTGACACGCTTCCAACGTGGAATCAGGGAGCGATCACGAGCTGAGATAAAAATATTTGAAATACCTGCATGCATACATATCGCTATAATATTTTCAGAAACCCCATTTAATAGACATACCTGAATATTCTCCAGAAAGTAGCAAGAAATAATAAAGATTAAATGCGAAGGGGCCCGGGTATGGTGAATGCACTCCCCGCAGTGGAAATCCACCTTCCCATCACCAGCCTCACCTGCAGGACCACCCGTGGCTGCACCTATCCCGGGACTCAGGTCTCTGAGAAGGGCTGACGTCTTCTCGTGGCTCCTGGTGAATCGCCAGGGGAAGGAACCATGCGGACACTCTGCCCACGTCTCACCTGAGGTCCTCTGCTCCTTGCCTTTGGCAATGAGGATGAGGTCCATGCAGAGTCCAGATCCCCTTAGGAAACATACCTGAAGTCAAAGAAATGCAATTCACATTACCTAAGAAGGTCCCGGGGGCAAGATGAGTCCAGTCCCACTACCATTATGCCAAAGAAGTTTCCCTCCTTTGTTTTAGGGTTTTCTTCCATGTATTTATACACTCATTTTTGATACCCCCGAAGGAGGCCCAACCGGAGGCTTGAAGGAGCCAATCACAGGCTTGGCACCAACAGGGATTTTTCTTTACAAATTTTCATTTTCTGAAAATAATTATGCCTTTCGATTTCTTTAATGGGGGAATACTGCCCATATTTTTGTCTCAGAATGGAAATAAGATCTCGGCACTGAGAAGACACAAGGGCAGAGCCAGCTGGGGTCCTGCAGAGGCTCCGGCCTCGGGATGTTGCTGTTTGGACTTGAGCACCTTCCTCTCCAGCTGCGGGTCTTCTAGACACAGGATGCTGGAGGGCCCTCCTGAGTAGCCTCCACAAGAGAGGATGGTGTGTCCCTCCTCCAGGTCTCTAGTTTAAAACCATGACCAAAGACCCAGACTTTCAGCAGAAGAAATGGCCAGGATTCTCAAACCCTGGGGGACAGAGGCCAGTAAGGACACCTGGAGACCCTGCGGGGCAGTCTGTTCCCACCTAGCCATCTCTCCTATCCCCTGAAGCCTCCTTGTGTTTGATCTCAGGTGGAATACAGGCCACAGATGTCTCTCTTCTTAATTTTTCACTCCTTCCCTACTCCCAAGTGTCTATTTACTATCTTATGTCACCTGGATTAGATCCTTCCAGGGCTGATCTAATATGAATCACAGTCCCCCTGTGGTTTACCCACAAATTGAGAGCCTCAGGTAAAACTACCATTTTGGATCTCATTGTCTACCAAATCTCTGCCTCCACCACACTATTTCCAGGTGATCGGTGGGTTTGTCTGCTCTTTCATTGCTGTGACAAAATACCTGAGAAGATCAATTTATAAGGAGCAAAGGTTTGTATGGGCTCCTGATCTCCGTGGAGTCCATGGTCACTTGGCCCTGTTGCCTGGGGGTTTGTGCTGAGGCAGACAAGCAGATCAGGGGAGCAGTGATCCGGCAGAGGCCATGTCGGCTTGGATAGGTGATCGTCTGCTGGGGGAGTGGTGGGTGAGGGCTGTGAGGAGCCCATGGGCAGATGGGAAAGACCAAGGGAAGAGTGAGCTGGGATGTGGGGAAGGAGTTCCATTGTAGACATATTAAGTCTGAGAGGCCTGTTAGCCCTCATAGCAGTGTTACCATGTCACGCTGGTCAGGCGTTCAGGCATGCGTCAGCTAAATGACGTTTCTGCTCCTTATGACATCGATGATCAGCGGTACTCAGTGGACATAAGCCGGTGGGGAACATGCTAGGGACAGTGGGAAGGCAGGTGCATGGTGCTATGGAGGTGGTTTGGGCGCAGGGTTGCCTCCAACACTGGAGCACGGTTACCGTGGACGACCGAGTCACTTACCAACAACAGAAATGTATTTTTTACAGTTCTGGAGGCCGGAAATCCAAGGTCAGTGCTAACAGCTTCAATGTCTGGTGAGGACCTCAGAGATGGCAACTTCTATGTGTCCTCACATGGCAGAAGGGGCCAAAGAGACTCCCTGGGGTGGCTTTGGGCACTAATGCCATTCCCAAGGAGACTTCACAACCTAATCACCCCCGCAAGGCCCCCTCTCCTCTACTGCATTGGAGAGCAGGCTTCGCAGGTGAATCTCAGAGAGGAAGCAAACACGCAGAGCACAGCAAGGATCCCCAGGGAACCAGGAGACAGCTGCATGACCATCTTGAGCTCCCAGCGTTACTTATATCACACTGTTTGGGTTATAACCAATCACAGGGCCAGGCGAGAGTCAAGGTCAGGGAATTAGCGCCTTCTGTCAACAAGGAGTGGTCAGATCACAGAAGGGCCATCCTTAGGAAGTACGATGGATTTTACAAAGCGGAGAAGGACCCGGAAGGGGCGCTGAGGCCACTTGAAGAGAATGATCATGGCCATGACCAGGAGATCTTCGCGCATAATGAGTTAAGGGAAGACTCTAGGAGGATCCTTGATAGGCAAAGTGTGGGGTTTGGTGGGTTAGAGTCCAGACGAGATTGGGGAACCCTAACAGTAGAGCTTAGAGGGACAGGGAGTGTTTGTCAGAGAACGAGACACTTGACAATGAGACGTGGAGAAAATCACTTCTGCAAATGCCAAGGACAAACAGCCAAAGGGCTGGGTGGTCATCTAGGTGGACAGTGAGGTCTCTGAGCATGCGGTTGTGATTTGGGGTGGAGAGGAAGGACATGCGCTGGAGTTGACAGCCAGGTGATCAGGAGTCGGTTCCAGAGTCACTGCAAGGAGGAGCAGCAGGGGACACGGCTAGATGGCGTCATCTTTGGCCAGGAGCAGAAGTGGGGAGGAGAGAAGCCCCACACAGGCCAGGCGTCCACAAAGGCTGGACACGAGGGGATGTCCAGAGGGCCCTGAGGGGAAGAGGCTGAGTGTGGAGGCTGGCTCGCCCAGAGCCGACAGGATGGCAATGTTCCAGAACAATCCAGACCCAGGGTGTGAGATCCAGACCCGAGGGCAGCGAGGCTGAGGAGAGGAGGCAGACAGACAGACAGACATGGGACTGCACAGACGGCAATGTATTTGGGACTTGCTGACAGATGTGTGGCCCTGGGTGGCAGTGAGATGAGGTGAGTTCCTGACATTTGGGTCAGAAATAGTGGCACGTCTGGTTTATCTCAGGCTGACATCAAAGACGTCAGGTGCATTCCTGGTGCAGAAGGCGCCTTACCAACCTAGAGGTCCTGTTTATGTGTGGAATGCGGGGAGCTGGGTGGGGAACCCTGGCCAGGGCTCCTCGGGGGAATCATGGCGGCTGCATTCAAGATGGCAGCCCTCAGGTCAAACGGAAGCAGGGAGCCAGGCCCGAGAAGGATCTGCCCCAACAGGGGAGCCAGGAAGATGAGAAAACCAACACTGTGGCCTCAGATACTCCCCTGCCCCGCCCCGAGGAGGTCCGCCTTTGCCCAAGGCCACCGTGGTGTGGGATGAAGACAGAACTCCTGGGGTGCCCCTGCCCCAGCCCATTTCTCTCCTTCTGATGAGGAACCCAGGCCTTGGGGGGACCTTCTTCTCCATCCCACTGAAAGGTCACCAAGGACAGCAGCAGGCCGGGGCGCCTCTGGGCCTTCTCAGGCAGTCCAGGGGGAGTGGGCAGCTTCACCCCATCCAACTGGGGCTAGTTTGCCCCAAAAATGTCTGAAGGGCACAGTGAGCATGGATGTCCATCCTCGGAAACCCGCTTCTTTGAGATGCACGTCCCCTCTGTCACTATGATGTGGACCATGGTACTTAGGAAGTATGGCGATACCTATTACCAGCATCATACCCTCCCTGCTCTGTTTAATGGGCAAAGCGTCCTCATATGAACTGTCTTCATTCATTCAGAAACACTTGCTGGGCACCTACTGTGTGCCAGGCCTTCTCCAGGCACTGGGAATAGGCAGCGAATGGGTGGGGGAGGGGACAGATTCAAAACCTTTGCCCTAGATGAATTGTATTCTAATGGAGGAAGAGAAAATGTGATTTTTAAAACACTAAATAGGGGGCTGGGAGTGTAGTTTGGTGGCAGTGCCCTTGCCTAGCATGTGTAAGGCCCTGGTTCTCTCCCCAGCACTGAAAAAAAAAAAAATAGCATTTTAAGTGCTTAGGAGAAAATTCCAAGTAAGGTAAGGGGCACTGGAGTTGGGAACTGTAAGTGGGAGACCTCACCTGGAGACCCTCAGGAAAAGCCTTGAAGACCTGAACAAGCTCTGTTGGGCCCAACTTTTATTTTGGTGCTGGAAACTAAGGGAGCCACATCCCCAGCCCTTTCTAATTTTTTATTCTGATACAGGGACTCACTCAATTGCTAAGGCTGGCCTCCAACTTTTGATCCTCCTGCCTCAGCCTCCAGAGTCACCCAAAACCCTTCTGTCTAAACCCTTAATTCCTCTCCTGGCTGCATCTTGAGAGGAGGAAGAGGTTTCCATATAGCCCAGCTCCCCCGCCCACTGGGCAGGAACGTGGCTGCAGCAGAAAACACAACTGCCCTATCTTCTGTATTAAAATACCACACTCGGGTCTGCTGACCCTGCCCCAGGCTCCTGCTCCTCCCACTCCCCACCTTCCCAGAAGTCAACCCTGCCACTGGAGCCCGTGACTGGGGAGTCCTGATCCAGGGTCCACACAGGACAGAGACAGAGGAAGCCCCTCCTCCTGGAGGCTCCTGTGCCAGGCTCCCTGCCTATGCAGTGACTTCCTTCTGGGGGCTGGACCTTCTGCAGAGACCTCCTCCTGTGGGTCCTGTCCGTTGTCTTGCATTTCCTCCCTGTCTCCTGGGTTCCTCTCATCTTGCTCTCTCATAGACAACTGCTCCCTGTTGGCAGGAGGGGACAAGACGATGATGCATCTTGACTTTGCCTAATGGATAACTCCTTTTGACACTCTGGGAAAGTCCCCTTGGCTTCTTCTGCTGCACCCAGCTGGGAAGCTGGAGAGACGAGCAAGCCCTCCCTGTACCAGAAATAACGTCAACCCCGAGCAGAAGCCTTCTCGAAGAACAACAGCTTACCAGAAGGAAAGATTTTCAGTTGCCAAGAAAAGCATCTTGTGTCAATCACTGATGGGGGCTGCCTCGGGCAAAGCCGGCCGGGATTGCCAGAAATGAGAACATGCTAGAAGGAGCAAGAATAGCTCTCAGGAGACCATGTTGAAACGGAGAGAGTGTCAGCGCGTGTGAAAGAAGGAGGGGAAGCTACAGGCATGGAAGTCAAAAGGTGGGAAGATGAGACACTGAAAGTCACGAGAGAACGGGAGCTGACAACAGAGGAAACTGGAAGAAAATTAAGGAATGAATGTCTATTCTTTTCCTTCTGCAATTGGCACATGTAACTTGCAGATCAAATCAGATTCATACTCGCTGCTGCAAGTGATGCAGTTCACAGAAGAGAACTTCCTAACTGGGCTTCTCTTGCCTTAATACGTTTTCTGTTCTATAACAAAATGCCCGAGACCGAGTCATCTATAAAGTAAAAAGGTCTATTTTGTCTCATGATTCTGGAGGCTGAGAAGGTATCAGATTCTGCTCGGCTTTTGGTGAGGGGCCTTACACTGATGCGTGGCAGAAAAGTGGGAAAGCAAGTGGGTGCAGGTGAAAGAGAGGTCACAGGGTGATAGAGGAAGTAGGAGAAAGGCGAGGACACGAATTTGCTTCGTAGCAGTCACTCTCATGAGAGCTAATCCATTCCCCTGAGAATTAATCCAGTCTCAAAAAAAGAGACATCCATCCTTCTTAAAGACCTGATATCACTCCACTGGCAACCAAATTTCAGCAAGAGTTTTGTTGGGGACAAACCATATCCAACCATCACACCTGTTTAATAGTTTGATCTTTGTCCCAAAGAAGAGTGTTTAGGTAAACGCTGAACGGTCCAGAACACTGGCCCCAGCATGCTGCCCTTTATGTCCTTTAGCTTGTCATCTTGTCATTAATCCATGCACGTGGTGGGGTCGGCGCTGGTAGAAGAGCTTAGCAATTGATAACCAAATTCCATTGGTGGCCTGGGCAGGAGGGTGACCTACTCTTCTTGTGTCCTCTCTCAACACCACACAGGTCTTAAGAATATTGTACATGTTACCTATTACAAATAGACATGGGGAAGAAAAATAGAGAGATATTTGAAGCCCTTAAAAAAACCCAAAGGTGCTTCCTGAGCTTCCTACAAGAATAAACATGGGGGTGGGAGATCGGCAAGGTAAATCTCACTCCCAGCTCTCTGCTCCCCATATTACTGCCAAATCCCAGCAGGACGAGCCATCAGGAAGTCAGATACCCAGATGGATCTGTCCCAGCGTCCTGCCCTCTGACCTTCCTGGGGCCACTCCTGACTTGAAGACGTTTTATAGAAATTAAAATGATCTGCTCAAATGTGAATTCACTCACCTGCATGTGTGTCCCATGGAATAATAAATCCCTGACTGTCCACAAAGTTTCTGTTGCAACACGGTGCACTTGTGCTGATTTTATTCAATGTGTCTAATTGTGGTTTCTTTATGTCTCACACATCGTAAAAACCAAAATGCCCCAAACTCTGCATTTCTAAAACTGTTTAAATGGATCACAATACAGATGGCAGTGACTCCTCTCTCTCTCTTAATGCCAGGGATCGCACCTAGGGCCTCCTACGTGCTCGGCAAGTATGCTCTACTGCTAAATTACACCCCCAGGCACCCCCCTTTTTTTATTTTAAGACCGAGTCTTGCTAAGTTGCCCAGGCTGGCCTCGAACTTGCCATCCTCCTGCCTCAGCCTCCGGAGTCCCTGGGATTACAGGTGTGCGCCATAGCGCCAGGTGCCATATTTCTCTTAATCCACCCTGACATCGGGTCTACTTTGCAAAATTACCATTTCCTTTCATTCCCCACCAAACACAGCTGTACATGTTCAGTAGTGAAGGAAGAATCTAGAACAACGAAACACCTCCCTGGTAGATCAATTCAACCTAAGGGAGAAAATAAAATAAGACCTTTACCTCTGCATTCACCTGGAGAAGCTTGCTGGTTAGTGCTGCAGAGGGGAAACCAACCAAAACCCAGGGACAGATGAATGCATGGAGCCGGGGAGACACACCGTTACCATGAGGAAAATCACAAAACTCTGTGTCAGTAAACAACGTGAAAACAGGCTTCATCTGAGTTTCTCACATTGTGTGAGAAAGCATATGGAGGGCTGGCCCGTGCGTCGGATTTCTCCCCCATCATGACTATTTTGGGTAAGCAGTTATTCACACCGTTTTCTGGAAGGATTTTTACTTGGCTGTGATGTGGGACAGATGGCCTCAGGGTGTTCCGCCGAGGGTCCCCTGGAGAGCTCCGGCTCCCCAAGTTGCCCTGCGCTGCCTCGGTGGGGAATCTCGCCGCTCCTCTTTAGGGGACTTGGCCACTTTCTGCTCTGGAAGAGCCTCTTCTCCAAGCACATGTGCGGGACACCAGAGCTGCTCAACTGAAGCCAACCTACCCCAGGCCCAGGCCAGGGCGGCTGCCAGGCGGCAGGAGCCACAGATGTGAAATGCGGAACAGTCCCCGACAGTCACCTCCACTGGAGATGCCAGGCCCCGGGGAAGCGCCCTCCCGAGCCAGGGAGGAGTTCCAAAGGAGAAAAGCCGTTGCACCACACAGCCTCCAGCCGCAGACCCAGGTTCTCAGATGACAGTGACACAGGAGCCGATTCCCACCTCCTACCTGACCTGGGCCCCTGTTACTCTGCCCTCTGTTGGCCACCCGCCCCCTGTCCAAATGGTCCACGTGACTTAGCATTTCTCACTGGGACGTGACCAACTAATGCCCACCCGTGCCCAGCACACGGCCTTTTTGAACCCCTGGATCATCAGTCCGCCTTCCCCCAGAACGGACTTTGGAGCGGGTCCCGAGTGACCGCGACGAGTTGGTTAAGGAGCACCAAGTGAGCAGGGTCAGGCAGTGGGGACAGGCCAAGGCCCAGGGCTCACAAGAGTCTGGCGAGATGAAAGCATTTCCTTCCATGGGGCTGGAGGGGGGAGTGGAAGAGGGCCTGGCAGGTCAGTGAGGGCAGGAACCAGAGGTGGCCTCATGGTTTAGCTAAGTGTCCCCCCAAAAGTCCATATGCTCAAAGAGCCTCGTCACCAGCCTGTGGCACAGTCAGAAGTGGCAGAACCTTTGGGAGTGGGACTGGAGGAGGAGGTTAGGTCATGGAGGTGATTTGGACCCTGGCCTCTCCCCTTCTCTCCCTTCCTTCCTGGCCACCCTGAGGTGAGGCGAGCAGCCTCCTCCGCCATGTGCTCTCTGCCATGAGGTTTCCCTCCCGACAGGCCCAGAGGCAGTCGCGCCAGGCCATCAGGCATTGAAGCCCCTGAACCAAGGAGCTGAAATACGTCTTTCCTTCTGCTAAGTTGATTTCCTCAGGTATCTTGTCACAGCCACAGAAAACTGACTGGTGCCTTCAGGAATCAGCTCGTGCTGGTGAAGAGAAGCAACTGGCTCTCTAGTCACCAAAGGGTTTCACACCCAACACTGCCATGGCCTGGTTTGGGTTGGAAAATCCCAATGGCCGCCATGTAGAGAATGGATTGGGATGAGGGATGGAGTGGAAGTGAGGGTCACTGGCACAGTCCAGGGATGAAGTTGAGGGACCACGGAGGGAAAGTGCGACCACTGGGGGCAAAGAGAAGCAAACAGACTCCAGATACATGTTATGGGCAATTTAGAAAGAATCTGCAGGCGGATCAGATGGGTGAGGTCAAGTGTGGATTGAGGATCGAGAGGAGGGGGGAAAAAAATAAGATTAACTCCTTGGTCCCCGCCTGGGGCAACTGGGAGAGGGCGGTGACGTTGGCTGAGATGGTAAAGGCTGGCAGAGAAGCAAATTTCATAGTAAAATTCTTGAGTTTGGTTTTGGGTGTGGGAAGTTTGAGATGCTCATGAGATACCCCAGTGGAAACTTCCAGAAGGCAGTTGGCTGTGGGCAAAATGGAGCAGGAGATATGGGCAGAGATCAGGGGTGGAAACGGAAATCCACAAGTTGTCAGTCGGCGATGGTCTTCCAAACCCGGCTATGAGCAGCAAGGACACTGAGACCCTGGGTGGGTGTCCTGCGGGCAGCTAAGCTCCCTGTCCCCCACGGCCACCTTTCCCCATGCCAAATGGGTTTCAAGTCCCCTCACGGAGAGCTTTGACAAGCTGCCTTTTCCAGTTTGCTTTGAGTTTCTTCAAGGCGTGTTAAAAAAGATTGGTTTTGAAATCCAAAGTATAGGAAAAGCCTCACAAGGATGGGGAAGGGGCGACCCTACAAACCCAAACGGCTCCCAGTCGCCGGGGCCATCTCCAGGCCCCTCTGCCCACACAGGAGCTGCCACGAGGCCCATCAGCAGAGGACCAGGCAGCTCTGGTCGGGAGACGTGGCCAGATGAGGGGGGAGAGCTGAGCATCTGACAGCATTGATACCGGCACCCGGGCCTCCTGACCCTCCCCTGAAAAAAGAAATCTCTCCCACACCCCCAGCCTCAGAGAGAGTCTGCAGCACAATCCCCAAGCAGGCTAGAGAGGAGCCCGGCTGGAAGAGGCGCTGAAAGCAGCCAGAGAGATTGATGGGCAGAGCTGGGCCCTCAGGCATGTGCTCGCGTCTGTCAGGCGGAGGGAGCCGGCCAGCCCTACAGGGTTACTCAGAATTAAAAGAATATTCTTCAGTTTGACTGACACCCTGAGCAGCCCCAGCCAAGACGGTTGGGCTCTGGGATCCAGATGGGATGGAGGGGCCTCTGCTCTCCTGAGGGAGATGCCTCCGGAGGGCTGGGCCACCCAGGGTTTGCAGTGGGGGGCAGGGGGACTCCCCGGGGCCCAGGAGGAGCGTGTGGCTTGGCCCCAGGGCAGGCCTGGGCCTGAGCTGGGACTTTGATATGCAGCTGGGCTTCAAAGACAGGGGCGAGACTGAGAGAAAATGTTCTTCACACATTGTCCCTGCCCCGTGGGATCCTCAGACAACAGTAATGCCCCAATTGCCAGGCACCTCCTGCAATGAAATAATCAACCATAGACTTCTTCAGACCAGACAAGGACTCTTTTTTCAGTACCAACCCCAGATATCCAGGTATCCCTCCCTGCGGGGACCTTCTTCCAAGAAGGACTCTGTCCCCTTCCCACTGAACTCAGGCTAGAGAAAGTGACTCACTGTGAGCCCTGGAACGTGGCAGAAGTGTAAGCTGCGCCCTCTGGGTGAGTAGCTGGCCCAGGACAGAGCCACCGTGGAGCAGAGCAGTGGACGACCTGTCACGAAGCCCTGCGGGGAGTGAGGCATGGGCCCTTCTTCCTAAACCACCGAGACTGGGGCTCTGATTGTCCCCGCCCCCCCATCAATGACACCATCTCGTAAGGGTAGGAGAGCTGGAGACTGCAGGCCAGGTGAGGGGTTTGGGCACCCTATGTTCCAATAGATCTGCTTTGCACCTGTGTGGGCTCTTTTTTTATTTTTTTTTAAATCAAACTCTAACACTTCCATCTTGGTATTTGATCTAATGTCTCTAAAGATGGATGGGTAAAAATCAAATTTTAACCATAGCATCTATTTTAGTTAATGGGAAAAAAAAGAAGAAAATAAATTCTGCTCCTGTGAATCCATTCCAAGATCATCAGGGAGTTCCTCCAGCGTGAGATCTACCTGCAGGCCCTGGGACCCTCGCAGAGAACACCCAGATCTGTGCATGGCCAGAGGGCTCCCTTGGGTTCCGGGACATTTCCAATGTGATTGCTGCAGCTCAGCATCTTTCTAGTGAGCTTTCCCGCGAGATGCCCGAGTTGGCTCTTAAGACCAAAGGGCGAGGCCCACAGTGCTCAGTGACCCAGGGGGTGGGCTTACCTCCATCCGACAGAGGCTCTGAGACCTGTGAGCCACTTAGCTCCAGCTAACAGGTTGAAGTGTCATGAACTGGGCCACGCGTGTGCTGATCCCATGACCACACGTGGCAGCTGGTGTCAAATGGCAAACGTCCCTTCTGCCACATGGCAGGGACAGCTCCAGCGTGCTCCAGACAACTCTTGCCATGACATTCTGTGGCAGAAGCTGGGAAGGCCCATGGGGGCGCCAAGTGGCTCTAGAACAAGACAATGCTCACCTGGCCAGGCGGGAGCCTTCGAGCACATAAGGGAGGAGTCCTCAATTCCAGTCCCCATTCCTCCTGTCCCCGGGCCCTCAGGTGCTCTCTGAGAGACCCATGGGTGGGAGCCCGCAGCCCCTTGCTGACCTTACCAGGGTCAAAGTGAGGATTAAATGAGATACTCCGTAGAAAGCAGGCCTGGCACACTGTAACAGGGCCAACAACCACTATTACGTAACACAGTGAAGTCCTTGGAGAATGGATCTGTCAGCATTTGAATTTATGGCTCAGGAATGTCATGAAGGTCCCCTTTCAGCCAAGTCCTCTAAATTTTGCTTCTCTGTTCCTTAGAGTCTCTTCCTGGAGCCTCCAACATACATATCTGGCTCAGGCCTCCACCTGCCCAGATGACAAATATCGTATTTAAGAAGTCAACTCTAAAACGCATCTCTTGCCCGTTCTTGGTAAACCTTGAAATTTTACTAGAACACATCCTACATTAACTTTCTCAGAGTTCAATAATAGTAAGTTTTTCAGTTCTTGCAAGTTTGAAAATGACTTCATTTTGTCCCCACATTTGATTCATAGTTTGGCTGGGTATAGAAACCTGGATTGAAAATCAATTGCCTATAACTATTTTTAAGTATATAATATCTGTCTTGTATTTATTTATTTTTATGCGGTGCTAAGAATCAAACCCAGCACCTCACACGTGCTGGGCAAGTGCTCTACCCCTGAGCTCCAGCCCCAGCCCCATCCTCTAATATTTAAAGGTATTATTTAACCGCCTTCCAGCTCCTAGGGATGTTATGGGGAAAATCAACATTATATTCTTTATTATCCCATTGTGTATCAATGCTTTTCCTTCTCTTTCTAGAAGCTTCTAGAATATTGTTTTTTATCTTGGCCCATGTTCTGTTGTTATGACAAAACATCTGAAACTGGGTAATTTATAAAGAAGAGTTGTTTGGCTCGTGGTTCTGGAGTCTGGGGAACCCAAGCACACCCCACCAGCATTTGACAAGGGCCTTCTTGTTGTATCAACACATGGTGAAGCCTGGGCGTGGCGGCACACACCTGTGATCCCAGCATCTCAGGAGGCTAAGGCAGGAGGATCGCAAGTTCAAGGCCAGCCCAGCAACTTAGCAAGGCCCTAAGCAGCTCAGAGAGAGACCCTGTCTCAAAATAAAAAATAAAAAGGGCTAAGGATGTGGCTGAGTGGTTAAGAGCCCCTGGGTTCAATCCTCATCATGGAGGCACGCACACATGCACACACACACATGCACACACACATGCACACACACAATCACAGTGGAGGGAACTGCATGGTAAGACACAGCAATCTACTAGTTCTCTTGCTCTTCTTATAAAGCCACTAATGCCATCCTGGGGACCCTACCCTCATCACCTCATCTAATTCTAATTTCCCTCCAAAAGCCCTGCCTTCAAATACCATTGGTATGTGAGCTTGGGAATTAACTCTCTAACACCTGGATGTTAGGGGGACACATCCAAACCACACAGTAACTTTGATGTCTGGAATTTGAAATTTTACAGTGAAATATTTGAAATTCCTAATTTAAGAAAAAAAATTCAAATAAAAAAGTGAATTTGAAATTTCATGGTAACAGGGGGTGGCTTCCATTCATCATTCTGGGTGCATAAAAGGCATGCTGAGTCTGGAACTGTCCGGCAGGACTTCCTGCAATGGTGGGCATGCTTAGATCCACTTGTTCAAAGTGGCATTCACTGGCCACATGTAGCTCCTGAGCACCTGAAATGTGGCTAGGGTGACAGAGGAACTGACGTTTTAATTTCAGCTCATTTCCATCTACTTAGCCATAAGGGTTAACGGCTACCACATTGAAGAGTGCAGATCTAAAAATTCATGCGTAAATTCTGATGAGTTTTGTTTTTCTTAATCTTTTATTTTTTCTCTTTTTGTCTGGTTCCGTTTTGAATTCTTCATTTTTAGATACCCTCAATTGACCCTCGCAAGTTTCTTACATTTTATATATTTTTTTCCCATCTCTCTTTTTTTTTTTCCTTTCCTTCATTTGGAACACTTCCTTTTTTTTTAAGAGAGAGAGAGAGAGAGAGAGAGAATTTTAATATTTATTTTTTTTAGTTATCGGTGGACACAACATCTTTGTTTGTATGTGGTGCTGAGGATCGAACCCGGGCCGCACGCATGCCAGGCGAGCACGCTACCGCTTGAGCCACATCCCCAGCCCCATTTCCTTTATTTTTCATTTTGACTTTTCTACTGACATTTTTATTTTGCTTTTTTTCTTTAAGTTTCAAAAGCTCTTCTTATTATCCGGTTGGTTGCTTTTAAAGGGTCCTCTTCATAATCTACAGATGCAATAGGCTACTTTATCTTTTAGGGTTTTTTTAAAAGTTTTTATGTATTCTGTCCATTTTCTATCCCTCTAAGCTCCTTTTATTCTGTCTCTGTCAAGTTAATGGTGCCCCTTAACTGTCTAGTAATCCAGGGCTATTTGCTCATTTTTAAGATTTAAGTGCTGAGAGTCTGATTGAAAGCTCTGTGCAGGGGCCCAGCTTCTCGCCTGGCGGAGCTTCTCTGACAGCCATCAGATGACAAGTCGACTCCTTAAATGTCAGTGTCAAAGTCTTTTCTCTAGGGCCATTTAGTTTCCCATGAGAAGAATCCCTCAGCCGTGTGCCTGCGGGAGGTCACGGGCAGGCCAGGGACGGTGTTTCCCTTCCAGTGTTCCAGGGGCGAGGGCGACAAGTCCACCGGTCACCGTGAGACGTTCACCTGCGCTGACTCCTCTCCTGCACTGCACGGGCTCCACGCTCTGCCTTCAACTTCCAGCCTCCTGGGGAGAGGACGCTGGTTTCCCAGGGGTCTGGGAAACTTTCAGATCCTCCTCACCTGCCTACGTCTCCCACTATTTATTCACATAGACCTTTAATTCTAGCAAATGTCACACTGATTTCCAACTTTTCTTGCTCACATGGCTTTCTTTATTTTCTACTGATTTGACCTCAGATCCCACTATCTCAGGGAAGCATTCAAGGATTGGTTTAGCCCATAACATTTTTTATGTTCTCAAATTCTTTGGGCACCTCTAGCTTGCAAATGTATTCTAATCTTATTTATTTGTTCACACATTTCTTCCTTTACATGTTAACTAGGAACTTGTTTCCAAAGAATGTTCACCTAAGTCTCGAGTCTCCTTTGGGTCCTTCCTACCTGGCCTAGATGGTTGTGTCTGTGCTAAATTCCTGCATTACTTTTCTCTTGTTATCCTCTAAACAATATAGTACAGCAACTATTTACCTTGTATTTACACTGTGTTTGGTATTATAAGCAATCTAGAGATGATTTAAAATACACAGGAGATGTGGGGGTGGTCATATGCACAGACCATGTCATTTCATATAAGGCGCTTGAGCATCTGCAGATTTGGGTATCCTTGGGGGGTCCTGGAACCTTCCAAATATGAGGGATGATTGTGTACAAATGCAAGGTATTGTTGTCTTCTTATTGCCTATGTCTTTCCTGAGGGTTAAATGACACTTGGAGAGGCCGTACTGCCAAATCTCCTGTTTTGAAGATGCTGAAGGCGACCTACCACACTACAGGCCTTGCGACCCGTCAGGCTGAACTGTGTCCGAAGTACAAGGCCACCTCCCAGCTTCCCCTGCCTGAGCTCAGAACAGGCAGCCTAACACCGCAGAGGCTGATACAGAGGGAAATGAGGTCCCTCGGGATGGCGGGATGGCGACTGTGCGGAGCACTGAGCCCTAATGCCTCAGGCGACACAGTGACACATTATTACTCTGGTTTACAGAGAAGTGAAATGAACTGTCCAAATATCAGCCAGCAAGAGGTAGGGAAGCTCTGAGTCCTACACCCCATTCGGCATCCACCACGGTCTAAATAATTTGTCTAAGCAGGGGCTAGGTTGAGGAGTCGGGTGGTCAGTTCTCCACCAACTGTAACCAACCCGGCCGTGCAAATGCACACTTTTGCATACACACATTATACAAAACCCTGATAACCCCAGGAGCAATTGCAACAAGCACATAACAGTAGCAGTAAATAAAATCCAGTCTTCTGGGGATACGGGCTGGGCAAGTTCTTTAAATCTGATTTAAAGTTAGGTTGAGGGAAACATGCTATATAGAATCTTCATTTAAAACCTTGGAATATGGCGCTGGGGACTCAGCTCAGTGGTAGAGGACCTAAACCTAGTATGCACAAGGCCCTGAATTCAATCCCCAGTATTGGAGGCCAGGGGTTGGGTTGGGGGGCTTGGAGTACAAGTCCTTTGTTTAAAGTCTGTTTCACACCCCAGAAAAGAACATTGTCTTTCTTAGGCTTTTTCTAAGAGTAAAAGCCCCTCTGCTTGGAGACAGACCACTTCAGATGTCCCAGGGAAACATATAGAAGCAAAAGAAAACTCTGTTTCCCACAACTAGCTTCACCCCAGACATCAGCAGCCTATCATGCACCCCAAACTGCTGGACACATAGATGGTCCAGCTCATGGGTCACCATGAGAGGCAGCCAGAGGCGGAGGGCAGAGGAAACCACTTACAACAACATAGCTTTGCCTCCCAGTTAATGCCCGAGTGACCAATAAGGAGCAGGACCCTGGGGTAAAAGGTGACCAGCATGTAGGCCTCAAGGTGGAGTTTTTGAGACTCCTAGTGTAAAGGCTGGTTAAGATTTAAACCAACCTTCCCACCCAAGACAGCTAAAAAGCTTGAAAAAAAATTTTTAACCTGCTAAAAGCATTTTAAATTTTTTTTTTTTTTTTTTTTTTTTGTAAAACCCTGATAATTATCAGGCCAAGACTAAATGAAGCCAGAAACCTAGAGTTTGCTATGATTTGAAGCTCTCTTGCCCTAGGGGTGTTTGCTGAACTTGGCACATTTGAGCTTCAATTTTTACAGCCTCCTGCAGCATTAGGGAAGAAGAAGATACCTAGGGACCACCCAAGATGGGAAATCTAATATGAAAGTGTGACCCAGAAGGTGGCCCACCCTTCCCCCAGGGGACTGCAAAGAAAAGCGGCTTCAGAGCAGGGGAAAGGAAACCCATCCAAGAAAAGTTGCATCTGCGAGGCAGTCCTCCTGGGTGTTCGCAGCCAAAACCCAGCGACCTCAAGCTGGGAATCTGGTTCACAGCATTCCAGATGGAGATTGGCCTGGGGGAGCAGGGTGCACACAGAGGCTCTTGGAGGAAGCGCCCCCCCATCCTTATATAAGGACTTAAGTACCCAAGGATTTTGGTATCTGTGGGGTCCTGGAACCCATTCCCAGAAGATACTGAAGGACAACTGTGTTTCCAACTACCAAGGCCCTTCTGCTTTGCTCTGAATAACCAGCCCACCTGGCCGGCTCCGCAGAGACCCCAGACCTGGAGCAGAGCCTCAGAGAGCAAATCCATTCAACCACTCACAGCTCGTGATCCTCTCAGAATCAGTCTGTGCAAGTTCTTTCCACCAATACTACTGCACTTCCTGCAAATGGGAGCAGTTTGGTTAATGGTGATTAAAGCTGTTTTCTTTTGCTTCAAGATCTTTACACTGTTTTCTAAATAATCCGTCTCCACTTCAAAAAGGAAGAAATGTGTGAACAAATAAATAAGATTAGAATACATTTGCAAGCTAGAGGTGCCCAAAGAATTTGAGAACATAAAAAATGTTATGGGCTAAACCAATCCTTGAATGCGTCCCTGAGATAGTGGGATCTGAGGTCAAATCAATAGTGTCCAACAATAGTGTCCAAACTCGAAATCCAGCTGACAGTCCCTCCATTTTCTCCAGTCCTACAACTTCACCATCACTTGGACCACCCACAACCATCTCACGCCACCCAACCGACTGTACACCCCACAAGGGCTTGAGCCTCAGCACGTGGCCCTGCTCCTCTCTTGATGCTGACTTTCTATCCAGCCTGAGCTCCGATCCGTCTCTGTGACACTGCCCTGCACTGGGGACCCACATCCCTCTTCTCTGTTCTGGGACTCACCCTCCATTCTTACACTAGGAAGCCACCCTCTCCCATGGTTCATGGATACAGCAGTGAACCTCAGCTCCCACCTGCCCTACAGGTGGGCACGTGACCCAGGGTTCCCCCAGTAAGGGGTGGGGGGCATCTTCTAGCCACAGTGATTAGTCCAGGGGTGGGGGTGGGGCCCAAGCCAGGCCAATCAGAGCTAAGTAGCTTTTCCTTTAGGGTTTCCCAGTCAGTAAAGATCTAGGTTAGGAGCAATTTTGTCACTACTTGCAAAAAATGTCTTAGGGAAAAATAAAGAACAGGGTTAAGAGTTAAAGAGTCGAGCATACACTTAGCAAGCATGAGGCCCTGGGTTCAGCCTCCAGCATTCAAAAAGAAAAAGTAGAAATTAAGAAAAAAAAAGAGTTGGAGAGAGAAAGAGAGGATTCCTGAAAACATCATTTGATCTCCAGGACCCAGTTTCCACGAGACAGTCCCCGGACATCTCTCACAAATGCAAGTGAAGGCCTTGATCTTTCTTCCCTGGGCCAGGTTGAGTGGGTTTCTGTCCCACTTGCAACCTGACTCATGTACCCAAAACCCTGGCCCAAAGCCATGTGCATCTTATTTCCATTAACATCACTCTTGCCCAGATCACCTGTCCTGTCAGCCCTGCTTCTAGGCAAATGCCGACCCGCAGACAAGATGTCCTTCAGACCAGCACCGCCCACTGGAGATTCAGGTAACATCCACAGAGGCTTGCCCTCTGTCTTCTCTTCTCTAATCAGTTTGTAAGTTTAATCATCTTCCCTTTTTTATTGACTATCCACTATGTTCCAGGTTTTGTGCTGGTGACCTGGGAATCGGGCAGAAGAGACAGTTAAGACCCCTACTCTTATGGAGGTGCATCTGGTCAGGAGTGGGGACAATCTCAAAGTAGCCACTAAGGAAACAAGAGCATTTCACAAAGTGATAGTTGTTTTAAAAGAAAGAAGACCACAATGTGGAAGAAGATCCAACACAACATGGAGTGGTCAGGAAAGAGGGCTTTGCTAGGGTCACTAACCTTTGACCTAAGACCTGAATGACAACCGGTGGCTGCCACATGGCATGTGAACCAGGAGCATTCCAAATAGTGCAGTAAGTAGGTACAAAAGGCCCCAAGGTGGGCACAAGCTTAACAATTCCAAGAAACATACAGGAGGCCAGTACCCTTGATGGGGGTTGAGTGGGGCTGGGGGGACAGCAGGAGAACACAATGTTATTTTAAATAAAGTTATAGGTGTGAAAACATTGCTCAGTGATTGGCGCACCAGCACAATTACATTTCTTTTCCTTCTCCATTCAGTGGTATCCAAACACTCCCAAGTTTCTAGCATTGAAACTACAGCCAGATCTCACAGGGGCTGGAAGACCAGGAAGAAACATTGAACTTGACCTTGATCCCATAGACAAGCTGGTAGAGAGTTTCAGGCAAAGGAATGATTAGTCTGAATGATAGTTTTAAAAAAAATCGTTTTGGGGACTGTATGGACAATGGATTTTCAGGGAGCAAAAATGAGTGTTCAAGGAGGCATTGAGAAGGTCCATCCCCCTGGACTTGCTGACGACTTACTGAGGGCTTTCTCCCAGAACCTCCACCTCTGAGCCACAATCCCAGCTTAGAATGTGGTTTATTTTTAGGAAATAGAGATCAAAGCATTTAGAGAAAAGGGGACATTAGTCTGGGAGCAGGAAAAACAGGAATTCTTTGTAGAATTTTTGCGCTGTTTTTAGAAGGTCCAGATTATTTCAGAATAAAAAGTTAAAAAATAAAATGGGCATTAACTCTAGAATCAGATTTTTTTATTATCATTATTAAGAAAAAGAAGGTGTCTATAGCCATAGCTTTTGCTATCAATGGGACAGATTTCTGCTGTCAGCGGAGCTTCCAACAACACGGGAAGAATAAGGAACCAAAGCAGAGCCCTCCTGCCCTTCTGAGCTGTCAGAGTCCCAGACACAAAGCCCAGCCTCTCCCAGCTTTGCCGAAAGATAAGTGCTGATAAGAGCTCCAGGTCAGCACGGCCTCCCAGAGCTCAGCCAGACACAAACCAGAAGACCTGCCCATCTTCCAAGTAGAGGGCTGCGCTCAGCAGCTGAGGTCTGAGCTGCCCCTCTGCAGGGTGTCCACCTGAGTGAGGGCACTGCCTGCGCCCCTTCCCAGGGAGGTAGGAGGTCATGGCCAAAGCCTCCTTCAAGTTTACAGGGTTGAAGGTTGAACCTCCTCCGCCTTCTGATTCAGGAAATGGAACAAAATCTCAACATCACTCAGTGAAAAGATAAGCTATGAAAACAACTAGTGGTCTGCATCTGAGTTTCTCAGCAAATCCACAGCACAGTGGACCTCGGAAAGCCGGCTCTGTATCAGCGTTTGGGCGGTGCCTGGTGGGCTGGGCCAGCCTTTGACACTAACCTCTTGGAGGCAAAAGACCAATTCCACCGGCCAGATTCTCTTTGGAATGGCCATAACAGCGATTCCTGGCCAGGTTGGCCACACTGACTAGTCGTCCCAGGGAAGTACAGTTTGTTATCTCCACCCCCCCCTCCCCGCCCCGCGGCCCGCGCATCCATGCGATCCGCTCCGCATCCGTGCGCTCCCCTCCGCAGACTTAACCAACCAAGGATCAAAAATATTCAGGGGAAAGTGTCAGCACAGAGCAGATACAGACTCCCCTTCCCCCTTGCCATAATTTCCTAAACAATATACCATAACAACTATTTGAATAGCATTTGCATGGCTCTAGGTGTGTCATCTAGAGAGGATTTAAGTACCAGGATGTGCATTGGGAATGTGCAAACCCAACACCATTTTGTAGAAGGAACTTGATGATTGGGGCGGGGGGGGGGGGGGGGGGCGGATAAGGGGTGTAGACAGGTGTGCTGGAACGAGTCCTCCACGGACGCTGAGGAACACCGATGTCACTTCGAAACAACTGTCCAGTCAAGCCTTGTGGCTGGAATCGGGACCTCTGTCTGCAGTGCGCAGGGTTTCATAGGAGCACAATGACACCGCGATCTCAGTAGATGCAAGAAGGTGCTCTCTCCCCGACTTTAATTTTGGGGAGAAGCCGTCTTTATACAGCCCCCCAACACAACACACCACACACACACACCCCTACCAACGACTCAAACCTTGTCCATGCCATGGACCCCGCGGACCCCGCGGACCCTGGACGTCTTCAGCGGAGCGCGGGGCGCTGGCGCGTGGGCACACTGCCCCCTTGCGGTGGTTCGAGTCAGGCCGCTCGGCCGCTCGCTAGGACCGGGATCCACCAGGGCCCCTCATTTCACCACTTCCCCTCCTAAAGGGATGTGAGATGAAAGGGTAATCATTACTTTCCTCCATGGTAGCTAAAGATTGGTCCATGAGCATCGGCTCCACCCAAGGCTGGCAGGGAGAACGTTCCAGATGTCTCGGAGTTAGTAGCCACAGGTTGTAAGGTGTGGCCCTGGAACTCTGGGCAGGTTGCTGAAATTCTGTTCTCACTTCAAAAATGGGAAAATAATTAAAACCTGTGTTGTTTATACCAGAGGACTATTGTAAAGCTCACAGGGGTGGTGAGTGTGACCAAGGGCTTACATGCTGTGCATGCATATGCGCGTGCGCGCGCACACACACACACACACACACAAGATCAAGATTGTCCTCTTTCCAAGGGATTTTATTCAAAACACAGCCCCTAGTAATGCTCTCCAGCACAGCTGCCCACCTCTTGCTCCTCACACAGGGTAAGTGGGTTGTAAGGAGCCTCCCACCCCACCTCCACTGGCTTAAGGTTGGGGTGGAGCAGGTACTGCAGCCTGCAGGGGACACTGGGGGTATCCAAAGACAGCCTCTGTCCTTCAACTAAGCCCAGACCTAGCTCTGAAGGGCTCCAGCTCCTCTCCTGCCTGGGCTTCTTTGTCTCTCCCAAGCGGCCTTCCCCACCTCATGCACAGTCCTCTCTGCTCCTGGTCACTGGCACCCTGTGCATGGTTTCCAGCTCATCTTGTCCAAATTCAAAGTAGCTTTCATGGTCCCATGGTCACCAAAAATGGCCACCAGCCTGTCTCTCCACTCCCATCCGCATATCCTCTAAGAGACATGTCATCAGTCCTGGTCATCTTTTGGAACTAGGCCCTGGGGTGGCTTACAGTCTGTGGATGGGCCACACCTGAGACCAAGGAAATAGTATTTTTTGCCTAAAACATGTGCCTCTTTGCAGAATCTGTCCGGAATCTCAGTGAAGTGACAAGGGCCAAAGACCCAGCTGGAAGGTGGGGAAGGTGGAGACCCCACCTCTTCTGACATGCTGGCCCTGTGAACTTGACCCCCAGGGCAACTACGTGTGTATTTCCTTGAACATGGGAGTTACAGAGCCCTGTGACCTTGTGAGATGCCTCTGGGCCACCCCTGGTAGAAGGTCGGCAAGCCTGGGGATAAGAGGCTCCTTCCAGGTGGCAGAGCGACAGGTCCACAGTGAGCCCCTGAGGCTCCATAGCTGCCGGCCACCCCTGGTGGAGAGACATCTGGTACTAGAACATTTGCAGGTGGTTCTCAAACACACCAGGGAGCTCAGGAGACAGGCTGAAAACAGACGCTTCTCAGCCTCCTCTGAACCAGACAGGGCTCCCGTCCATGTGCCCTGGCCCTGCCAGAGAATCCTCCAGACCACTTTCCCAGATCCCATTCTTTCCTTAACATTTTTCTCTCTCTTTCTCTCTCCCTCCCTTCCTCCCTCCCTCCCTCCGTCTCTCTCTATCCCTCTCCCTTCCTCCCCACCCCACACATACAGAGTCAGCAGAATCATACAGCTTCTGGAGTAGTTCAGATCTGCCAGACAGGGGCTCCCAGGGGGGCAAGCCTCACTCTCCTGGCCCCTAAATAGCAAATCCAATAAAGTCCTAAGGCAGAGCACGAGGCCAACACGGTCGCTTGCATTGCTCCACCCAACATAGGTTCATGAGCATGTGTTGGAGGAACACAGCATCCTGTTCGGGTGACCCTCTGTCCCTTTGCTTAGGTGAGATAAGCCAGGTGCATAATCGATGCCTGATCCCCCGAAGCCTCACCGCTGCGCCCTCTCACCTCATCGTGCAGAAATGAAACGGGGAAAGAAATGAAATGATTTTTAAAACTTGCATGTGCCCAACTCTAAACCTGATACCATTTTCACTGCATCTTATGAAAGAGGGACCCGTGATGCGAAGTTTGAGAAAGAGAAGAGAATTCAGCACAGTCTTCCAGGTCAGGGCTTCAGCTGGCAGAGAGGAAGAGGAAAGAGGGCCTTGGAGTCCCCTCGTGGCTCCTGTGCCTGTGAGGTTGTGTCGTATTTCAGACAGATGCACTGCCCTGCATGTCCAACCCCCACCACCACCCCTCTCGGGCCTCCGCCCAGCTGATCCAGGTCCCTGGGAGCATTGCCCAGATCAGTATGGTCAAAGAACAGCCTCAAACTGTGCGGGGCCTGTGGCTCACTATCACTGGGATGGTTATTTAAAAATTCAGGTCCTTCGAGATGTGAAGCAACTGACCTCTCACACACTGTGGGTGGGAATATAAATTGGTGTGACCACTTTGGAAAACCACCTGGCAGCTTCTCAAAAAATTTCAAAAAATGACCTGTCGTTTAACCCAGATATTCTTCTCCTAGCTATTTACCCAAGAGAAATGAAATCTGTCCATACAAAGAACTCGAACACGAATGTTGGTAACAGCTTCTACTTGTAATAACCCAAAATTGTCCACCAGCAGGGGAATGGATAAATTGTGGTTCAGCCAGTCCATGGAACACTATGCAGGATTTAAAAATAATAAATTATTGGTATATGCAACAACTGAGTGAATCTCAAAATAATTATGTTGAATAAAAGAAGCCAGATCAAAAAGAGTATGTACTGTATAATTGCCCATGATATAAATTTCTAGGAAATGCTAATGAATCTGCAGTGATGGAAGCAGATCACTGGTTCCATGACTTGGGAGGAGGAGGCAAGAGAGAGGGATTACAAAGGGCAGGTGGAAATTTAGGACAGTGGACGGTGATCAACATTGTCTTCCTTGTAATTGATTGAGAGGATAGCTTCAAAACCCCAAAATGAGGGCTGAGGTTGTGGCTCAGTGGTAGAGCATCTAGCATGTGTGAGGCCCTGGGTTCGATCCTCAGCACCACATAAATAAATAAATGTATTGTACAAGTAAAAAATATTTTTAAAAATGATATGATTTTAACAGGTGCGAGCTTATTGTATGTCATTATGTCAGTGTTATCCCCTGTAAAGCTGTTTAAATTAAAAAAAACAAAATCTTCAAATCCCTGGGCTGAACCTGTTGGAGAGAGAAGTGAATTTTACTCTAGAAGCCCTCTCGGCAGTGACTCTTCAAAGCCACCCTGGCAAATCTTTTCTCCTGGGTACCCCCCAAGTGGTTGTTCCATTTTCCCCAGAATTTTGCAAGTTCAACATCCATGGTCTGAATCATGATTTGGGCTCACATGAATGTTTGTTCCTGGACATTGCTCTGTTGTGAAAAGAGAGAAGAAGGAGGAAGAGGAGGAGGAGAAGACAAGGAAGGAGGAGGAGGAGAGTTCAGCTGGACACAGGGACGTGCACAGACAGAAGGCCATTCCAGGACATCCATCCGCAAGCCAAGGTGGGGAGGTCTAGGAGAAGCCCCCGCTGCCTGCCAACACCTGGGACCTGGCCCTGCGGGCTCCAGAGCTGAGAGCATAACTTCTAGTGCCTGAGCCACCCCATCACGGTATCTCATCAGGGCAGCCTGGGCAGACTAATGCACCGGTCAAGTCTGTTCCTTAGCCCTTGATATGGAAGGTTGTAGAATGAATTCCAAGCCTAGTGCCTGACAGGGAGAAGGTGCAGACCCTACTCAGTGTGGATTTGCCTTCCAAGGGAAAGTTTCCAACCCCAACATTGTCCTCCATTACAGGGAAAGGACCAGATGAACCAGGTCAGTGAAGGGATGTACAAGCCCCTGGGGCATCTGTCTGGATGTGGTGCAGCGGCTCATAGGGCTGGTCTATGGAAGAGATCTTGAGAAGCCCTTCCTGCTGTCCAGGCAAAGCAGAGCCAAGTCCCGGGGTCTCGGTACCTGCCAGGGGGGAGGGACAGTAGATCATGAGGATGGTCAGGCCTGAGTTCAAACTTGAACTCCAAGCCTGAGTTCAAACCCCTGTGGCTGATAGGGAGGGGAGGAGCCCCGGGGAATGGAGATTTGCGTTGTTTTCCACTGGAGACTTCATAAAACCAGGTACAAGTACTTAAATAGTAATAATAACTGCTAGCATTGATTGAGTGCTAATGAAGAGCCTGGCCTTCCCTCAGCTCTGCATGCATTAACTCACACACGGCCTAGGCAACAGACGTGTTGAGTCAGGGAAGGAATATTCTCTCCTTCTCTCCCTGGAAGCCCCAGAAGCACCCGGGGTAACCCACAGGCAGCCTTGGCATCCCTGAAGAGGGAACGGGAGGAGGCTGGGAGGAGGCTGCCAACGGCGGCCAGTGAGCTGGGCTGCTGGCCTGTATGTCAAGCCAGGTTTTGCCCCTGAGTAGAGAGAGGTCCACAGAGCTTCCCCCCAACGAGCACCCCAGGAAGCCCCCCTGGCAGGGTCTCTTCAGCACCATCCTGGAAATTCTTTTCTCCCGGGGTTCCTTCCAAACAGTTGTTCCATTTTTCCCCAGGATTTTACAAGTTCAACATCTGTGGTTTAGATCATGATTTGGGCTCACACGAGTGTTTGTTCCTGTAGATTTGTATATTTTTAAAAGAAAAAGAAAAGTTCAATTTTTACATTACTTGTCCAAACAGATTTGCAGCTTCAATATTTTTAAAACTGGGGTTTGGACTCTGGGTTGAAATTCCCTAGTGATTTAGGAAAGTTTTATTGCTAAAAGCTGAGTTGCTTCAAGCTTTCCTCTCGTCCCCTCCCACTTTCTGTGTGGCATAGAATCCCAGAGGGACATCACCGACAGCCTCACTCCCCCAAGTGAACTGGAATATAATAACTTGGAAAGAAGAAGGCCCATTAAATGTGGACAAGATTTAAGCCACTGTCCAACAAGCAAAGAACTGAAAAGCAAAAAAAAAAATACAGAGAGAGAGATTTTGAGTCAAGAGCTGTGGAATAAACTGCATTAATTAAGAATCATCTCTAACATATATGCTAGCCCAAGCAGTTTTAGAAGCAAGTTATTTCACACCCTCCAGGAATTGGAAATGTCTTTGCTATTTAAACTGCTGTAGGATAGAAACAAATGAAAAACCTCTAAGTTCGTTTCCCTTGGCTAACACAACCCTGAGGCCAGGGCTGGTGGGGGGACGAGTGAGCAGATGGGGTCAGGTTCAAGGAAACCAGGGTGTGGCATCAGGAAGTCACACAAAGCCAGTGGCAATGACCAAAATAAGAGCTAGTTAGTGACCAGTGGACTGGCAACATAAGGTTTGCTGCTGACCACAACCAGCGCTGTCTCCATGGGGAGGTGATTGGCGTGAATGAGGAGGCAAGTGAAGAGAGGAAGCAGGGACAGTAACACAGGAAAACTCCTTCTAGAAGCTTCATGAAGGGGAACAGAGGGGACACAGCAGCTGCAACGTGATGACAACAAAGGACTATTTTTTTATTGGTACACACTAGACCTTGTTTGGATACTGATAAGAATGATCCAGAAGTGGAGGTGAAACTGATGGTGAAGATTGTGATGTGCATAGAGAATGTGTTGTAAAGACATTTACTGAAAAAAGGGGAGGGGGGGGACAACCTAAATGTCCAATAGGGACATTAGCTAAATATACCAGTTATTATGCAACCATTAAAAGTGATATTATAGACCTACAGCTATATAATATCAGTCTCTAACCACTTGTTAAAGACTGAGTTCTTCCCCTAAGGTGGGAAACAAAGCAAGAATTCCTGGTCTCATCACACCTGTTCAACACCTGTTCAACATACTGGAAACCCTAGCCAGTGCAATAAGGCAAGAAAAAGAAATAAAAGGCATGCAGATTGAGGAAAAGAAGATATAAAACTCTCCTTCTTTCCAGATGACATGACTGTCTACATAAAATTTTCAAGGAATCTACAAAAGAAGGAGGAGGAGAAGGAGGAGGGGCCCTCAGGACTAATGGATTTAGCAAAACCACAAAATACAAAGTCTGTATAGAAAAATTAATTGTATTTCTGGAAACTACCAATGAACAATTGGAAATTGAAACTAAAAACACAATATATTTATAACTTCTGAGAAAGGCAAGGAAAAGAAAGGAAAATGAGGGAGGGAGGAAAGAAATTGGGCATAAATCTAACAAAACATTCATTCATAAGGATGTATGCTGAAAATTACAAAAGAAATCAAAGAAGAAATAAATAAATGGAGAGACACATCATGTTCATGGATTGTTAGGACTCAACATAGTAAAAATGTCAAATCTCAAATTGGTCTACAGGCTTGACACAAAATCCTATCAGGATTCTTTGAAGACATAAACAAACTAAATCTAAATTTTAGATGGAAAAGCAAAATAACTTAAGTTGCAAAAATAATTTTGAGAAAGAACATAATTGGAAGAATTTTTTACCTGTTTTTAAGAATTACTACACTTACACTACTGAGATAATATGGTATTGACAGAGCCATAGACACAAATCAAGAAAACAGAATAGAGATTCAGAAATATATCCACACAGGGATGGCCAACTGATGTTTTTAGTGTAATACAACTCAATAAAAATAGATAGTCTTTTTAACAAACAGTATTTGAAAAATTAGACATTAATTTCAACATAAACTTTACATATTGTAAAAAATAACTAGGGCTGGGGATAGAGCTCAGTCAGTAGAGTGCTTGCCTTGCATGCACAAAGCCCTGGGTTAAAAGAAAAGAAAAAGAAAAAGAAAAACAGTGGATCATAGATCTAAATAAAAATATATAAAACTTTAAGAGAAAAATATAAGAGAAAGTGTTTATAACTCAGGATTAAGCTCAGAATTTGTAGATATGACACCAAAAACACAATCCACAAAAGAAAATATTAATCAATTATATTTCATCCAAATTTAAAATGTTTCTCTGCCCAAGGCCCTGTTAAAAGGATAAGAAGACAAGCAAAAGATTTGAAAACTGACAAAAGATTTAATTGCAGATGCACCCAGAACTCTCTAAACTCTGCACTAAGAAAAAAAAAATCCAATTTATAAAATGGGTAGCCAGGCCTGGTGGCACACACCTGTAATCCCAGTGGCTCAGGAGGCTGAGGTAGGAGGATTGCAAGTTCAAAGCCAGCCTCAGCAACTTAGTGAGGCCCTGGCTCAAAACGTAAAAAGGGCTGAGGATGTGGCTCAGTGGTTCAGCACCCCTGGGTTCAATCCCCAGTACCTAATCAATTAATTAGGCAAAAGACTTGAGCAGGCACTTCATCAAAGAAGGTACATGGTTGACATGAAGACATGTTCTTCATCCTCCACTTGAAATCAATAGAAATAACTCTACCCTAGGTCAAAAAAAAGACAGAGCTGTTACTAAAAACTTACCGGGACACTCATGTGTGTGACAAAGCCCAAGGCACACGGAGGAGAGGCTTCTAATCACATCTCCAGGCAACAATTTCCTTCAGTTGAAGGATGCGTGAAAAAGAGAACTTCAGGTCCCCCCAGTCCCTAGCCATGGTCACCCCCGTCCACCCAGGCTTCCAGCCAAGGTGCCACACACCTGGAAGCAGATGCGAGTCTCTCCACCACACCCTGCCCAAGCAGGGTATGCAGAAACCCTGAGCTCAATAGTTGCTTGAAGCGGCTAAGGATGACTGTTGCCCTGCAGTAGTAACCAGAACAAGGCACACTCTTGTGTTCCCTCTCAAAAGCACACTGACTGCAGATCAGAGCCAACAGCTTACCAAACACTTGCCACCAAATATAAAGCCACTGTCTGCCAGGTACCCGCTTGTTTCTTCCTACCAATTAAGCTATGTGCATATGAAGAGGCATTGTGTTGTTCCCCAACCTGCCAATGTCAGTTCTGTTCATTGTTATAAATACACAACCAAATTAAAAATATATAAACCAGCCGGGCTCGGTGGTGCATGCCTGTAATCCCAGCTGCCCAGGAGGCTGAGGCAGGAGGATGGCGAGTTCAAAGCCAGCCTCAGCAATGATGAGGCACTAAGCAACTCGGTGAGACCCTGTCACTAAATAAAATACAAAAAAAAAAATGGGGCTCAGTTGTTGAGTGCCCCTGAGTTCAATCCCTAGTACACCCTCCCAAATTATATATATATAAAATTTGTGTGTGACAAATTAGAGAGAGAGAGAGAGAGAGAGACCCAATCACCTCCCACAGGTCTCACTTCCAAATACCAGAACTCTGGGGGTCAAGGTTCCCACACATGACTTCCAGGAGTCACACTACAACCATCCCAAAGAGCAAAAAAATAAAAGTTACGGTGATAGAAGTAAGTGGGGGCAAGATAAATGTAAAATACCATTGAGGGAATTTTTGAAAATTCAAAAGAGTTCTGCATGCCAATGGCTTTTAAGTGTCATTAAGTTCTCTTACCACTTTAAAGACATCCAAGTTGATATTGCTACCATGGGTGATTTACGTAAGAAAGACAAGCTGCAATTCCAATCAGTAGGCTCCTACTTGGAGGAAAGGGCTTGGCCCCACATCAAAAGATTGGCAAAATAATATAGTTTTGTATGTTTTAAGTTAAAATAAAATGTTTAATACACCAACCCTTTGACCCAGCAAATCCATTCCCGAGTATAAACCCAAGAGAAATGAAAACATATGTCCACAAAAATACTCAGGCAGAAATGTTCGTAGCAGCACTATTCATGTCCCCCACGCTGAAAAACCAAATGTCCATCAACAGGAAAATGGGTAAACAAATTGTAACATATTCCTACATGAAATAATACCCAATGCAATGACACGGAGGCATAGCCGACATGAGCTTGGTAAAAGAAGCCAGACCAGAGAGATCCCAGACCGTATGATTTCACTTACAGAAAACTCAGTACAGACACCATTAATCCATGGGGGGATAATTCCAGAAGCTTCCGGGGGTAATGGAAATGTTTGGTATCTTGACAGGACTGTGGATCCCACTCCCTCTGTCAAAACTGTACAGTTAAGATTCTTGTATTTAAATATGTATAGATTTTACCTAAAGCAAATAGGACTTAGAAGGTCCAGTGGAGGGTGGGGAGAAGGATGCAGCTGCAGATAAAATGAGAATGGACGAAGGCTGGGCACTGATAAACCCGGGTGAGGACACGGGGGTGTCTTGTGTCTGGTAAGTTTGCCTGTATTTGGAATTTCCCACAATGACGTTTAAGGGACAGTGTCTAAGGAATTTGTTCCCTACCTCCTGTGATTCCCGGCCTTACCCAATCTTCTGATGAACTGACCACTCTCTGCTGCTGCGAGGGTCTCTGCTGCACACGTTCCCAGGTGCTGTCTCCAGAGGGTCTGAACTGTGCCCTGGAGTGGGGTCAGCATAGCTGAGCTCTGAAAGCCACAGCCAGCACTAGGGGACGTCTGCTCTGGGCCACCTGTTCTAACAGTTCCCAAATACCTACATTGTTTCCTAATGGATTCTTGTCTTGGTTCTGATTAAGTCATCCTGTGACTGGCAGGTGCTCCGGCAGCATACAAACTTGACACGATAGAAATGGAGCAGAGGTTTACCTGGTATTTCAAAACTTCATGAAACAGAGCTGGCATGGCTGCCCCAGACTGCTGACTTCAAGATTTTTATGTGCCTTCCTTGTTGAAGCTATTGTTGGAGTCTCTATTATACAATTACCTAATGAACTTAAACCTGATACACTAGTTGTGAACTTGAACCTAATACACTATCTGCTCCACTGTGTGCAGTGAAGAGTGAATGTACGTATCTATATATAACACATCAGCTGTTATAAATAGTAGGGACTGATTGCTATCATGATATCTGGTTAGTTAATGCCTCGTTGGCTTTCAGTATCCTGCTACGGGCCCAGCAATACATCACTCTTGGTGGGCTTTGACGAGTATTCCTGGGAATGGATGGGACCCATCACACTAGATTTTAGTGACAGACTTCATCTGGACCAAAGGTGAATAATTTAAAAGGATAATGGTTAATCCCTTGATCAGGCAAGATTTAACATAAGCCTAAAACCAAGAAGGGACGGAGGAGAACGAGAATATACGGACAGGCACCTGGTCCATTTCAGATTGAAGTTTCTCACCAATGGATATTTGGGGACAGTTGATTCTGGGCCAGGGGAAGAAAGAGGCTCTCCTGTACTTTGCAGAACATTTTCAAAAGCATCCCTGGCGTCTACCAATGGCATTCTCCTTCCTCAAGGTGTGGCAACCAAAAATGTGTCCAGACCTTGCAAAATGCCTCCTGGGGCACAATCTGACCCCCACCCCGGCCACCAGTCGAGAAGCACTGCTGAAGACGCGGGTGGCACTTACAGAGCTCTTCCAGAAACCGTGTGGCAGAAAGTGTGAGGAACTTTAACAACCGGGGGATGTTTCACCCAGGAATCCGTAGCAACGGAAAGAGGCGCCCACATTAGCAAAAGACAAGCTTGCTTCCAAAATGGACCAAGGATCTGGGTGCACATTTCCCTAAAGGAGATACACAAACAGCCACCCAAGGCAGGACAGGTGCTCACCATCATCAGCCATGGGGGATCGAGGTCTAGACACAGTGAGACCCAGTTAGGATGTGGGGAACTGAAGCCCCCTGCCTGCTGGTGGTAGAGTCAGGTGGCTCAGCCACCTTGGGAAACGGTCCCCAGTGCCTCAAAAAATTCCACAGAGAACCACACAACCCTGCGATTCTACTCCCAGATACACACCCAAGAGAAACTTCTGTGCAAAAACTTGTACAAAACTTGTACAAACTTGTACAAACTTGTACAAAAACTTGTACAAAAATGTCCACATCACCTGACCCATGAGATCCGAAAAGTGGAACAGCCTAAATGTCCATCAACTGATGAATTAATAAAGAAAACAAGGAAGTCATACAATGGAATTGAGTGCTAACACACGTTATGGCATGGATGAAACCGGAAAACAACACACATTCAGCCGTTCAAAAGAACTGGAGGGGAAAAATGAGGGATTTCTTCCCCCAAGTCTGTCTGTTCTAAGTCTTCTGCAGGGTGAGGCAGGAATGGCCGACAGTGCCTCCCCGCACCATTAGAGGGCATCAGCGAGTCGCCCGGCTGCCCCACCCCCACCCCCTGGCACAGTGGGTCAAGGACAGTAAGGCCAACCCTTCTGGGCCTCAGGAGCAGACCAGCCTGATGAAGACCGTGCTGGCCCCAGGATGGCCGTCTTCTGCTGTCTCTGGCAAGCTCTGGCTTCAGGAGGCCTTGAAGGGGCCACTCTGGTTCCCATCCACAGAGCAGGAAAAGGGGGATCCCCCAGGGAACACCCAGCTTCAGCGGCCAGTGACCCCTCCTCACCTCGTTTCCCCGCTACCAGCGTTGTCTGAGGGACTCCCCAGCCTCTGGCCTCCTGGGAGGCAGCCCCGATGGAAGGCCAGAAGGACGTCTCTCCCAGCGGCAGCTTCCCATGCTCCTCCTGGGAGACCTCGGCCTCCACGGTGAGAAACAAGAGCCCAGCCCTCTGCTAAGGAAGTGAAGGCCAGCCACGCCTGCCAGCCTCCTCTGCCAGCCTCCTCTGCCTGAGTGGTTCTCAGTCCGTGGTGAGTTTGGAAGGTGGTGGGTGGTGAGATGCAGAAGGTGGGCCTGGCTGCGGAAGCCTGTTCCTCCCCACGTCTCCGTGACACGTGAAGACGAAGGAGCTGGAGCTGGGGGTGCGTCCACCTTCCCTGACTGTGACAAAACACCCGAGATGTCAACTTAGGAGGATGGAAGGTTTATTTTGGCTCACAGATTCAGAGGCTTCAGTCACAACCACCAGGCCCTATTGCGTTGGGCTTGTGAGGGGGCAGAGCATCGTGGTGAGAGCAGGCAGTGACACAGGAAGACAGCAAAGGGAGAGGGGAAGGAACAGCGACCCCGGGGCCCTTCTAGGGCACACCCCCAGTGACCCAACTTCCTCCTCCAGGCCCCACCTCCTAAGGCTCCACCCCCTCCCCAGGTGCCCCAGGCTGGAGAACAAGCCCCTAAGGCACAGCACCTGGGGACACTTACCCACGGCAGGGGCATGGTGTTCATCCTTTGCCACTGATTACAGAGAAATACCTTCAGCCCGGACAGGTGCCACGGTGGTGTGTTTGCCTAGGAGAGTGCGGACGGAGAGGAGAAGACCCCATCCAAATCCCACCTCTGCCCCCCCACCCCCGTTGTGAAGGCAAATCTGTACAAGTCACTTAACTTTTGTGTGTCTCCATTTCCTCATCTGTAAACCAGAAGCAGCAGTAATGGCACCTATTTCTTAAGTTGCCGGGGGCTTCTTGTAGTTCCTGACAGGGATCAGCACTCAACACGTGTTGGCCTTCATCTCATACGAGGGTGATGGGGTTAAAGATCTTAAAACACAGAGCATTCCTGGCCCCAGTTTCATACATGTTTGGGGGATTTTGCTGTTGTGTTAGTCAGCTTTTCGTTGCTGTGACCAAACGTGTGAGAAAAATCAATTTAAAAGGAGGAAAGATTTATTTTGGCTTGCCGTTTCACAGGGTGCAGTCCAGCGACACTTGGCCCCAGGGCCCCATCACTTTGGTGAGACAGAACATCCTGGTGGAGACCATATGGTAAAGCACAGTCCCCTCCTGGTGGCCGGGAAGCAGAGAGAGAAAGGGAAGATGCTGGAGGGGTCCCAACCTCTCCTTCTACTGCCACTGGGACCGACTTCCTTCTACAAGGACCCACACCCTAAAGGTTCTGCCACCTCCCAACAGAGCCACCGACCAGAGACCAAACTGAGGACTTTCAGGGGACATTTAAAAATCCAAATTATAGGACCTACAAAGGAATTCTCTCTTTAAAGGCTCTTAAGAAGCTCTTAAAACTCTCCCAGGCTTAGCTCTCGAGGCTGGCCCTGGGCTGCATAACTGAAGAACCCTAACTCCTGCACACGGAGGCTCTTCCCAATGCACAGATTCACCAGGGTTTGAGTGAAGTTTCCAGAAACACGAGGCCTATATTTTATAAGTTACTTTATCACTAATGGGAAGACCAAGTGATTCATCAAAATTCATATGCGAGGACAAACACTTAGGCAAAAATTAACTAGCGTCATTTCATTTTCCAAAGGGGGCCAGGACCCAGCTTCCTCCACCGGCCCCCCCCCCATTACATATGTGATACCCCTTCCATGGAGAAGAAAGTTTGGGATCCCCTCCTGCTGAATCTGGGACGGCTCATCGTGATATGACCCCCTATGCTGGCTCCCTCCTGGTTCTCTCTGGGACGCATGTGCTTAGAACCCGGCCACCTGGGCCACATATAGCTGCTGCATCTGGCAGCCCAGCTGGGGTCCCCACTAACCACCCCTCAGTCACAGATTGTGTAAAGGCACAATCCTTCAGGGGATTCCAGCCCTAGTGCTGACACACCCAGGTGTCCCCAGCACCCCCACAGCTAGTACCCCATTTCTATGGTCAGTGATTCTTGCATTAGAGTGATTGCTTTTAAACTATTTTTAGGAACATATTCTGTTTTTATTTTTACACACGCAGTCTTCCATAGAAACCCAAGTATTAATATAAAAGATAAAGCCGGTGCCCCATGTGTTGAAATGGGGGCTGGGGGACAGAAAGGGGCCTGATACAGGCGTTGCCCCTGTGCTTTCCCCCATCCAATTTCCTGGGTCTCCGAGGAACCCAGTTTCAGAAATTGTGAATCCTCCAAGACAACAGAAGTCCTGAAAAAATTGAGTAACCTCAGATATTCTTTTGATTTCTGAATTTTGTACCTAGCTGTCAAAGTCATTTACTCAGTATAATTGTTTTCAATATTCCAAGAATCAAAGGTTTCTTCTCACTGTGTTTATTTAATAAGCCCCCTGAGACCCTTCGCCAGTGACATCCACACCCCCTCCCCTCCTTACACATAAAACCTCAGAAACCCCTTTACAACGTGTGTTTTTAGGCCACGGTTTTCCCAAAGGTCTCCAGACTTGAGTTCTAGGGCCCCACACAAGTGTGTCCTCTGAGTCCCTGCTCCTCCGGCTCCGGTGGGGCAGGAGGCCAGCTCCTCTGGTCCCTGCAGGCCAGCCAAGGGCGCCTGGGTCCTGGGCGTCTGGGACTATCTGGTGCTGACGTTCTGCCTCAGGTAATCCGTGTAGCAGGTCAGCAGGAACCTTTGGAAGGCGCGGCTGTAGAAGGCCCAGGCGGGGATCAGGCTGAGAAAGCTGGCCTTTAACAGACAGAAAACTGTGAGTGTCTGGAGAAGAGGGAGCCCAGAATTAAAAATCAAACCCCTCCATTTATAGTCACCGCCTTCAAGAATTGCTTTTTCTGACTATTGAAGTTCTGAAATTTTAGGGTCTTGTGACAAGACCTCAGGGGGCCGCCATGCTCTCGATTCTATTAAAAGGCGATTCCAAGGATCAGAAATGCTGCCCGTCAGCTGATACTAAGCAAGTAGCAAAGGGGCTTTGCTCTTACCAGGAGAGGAAGCCCTATGCGAAGGCCTGAACCTGGGATCCACGTCTGCCCCCAGGGTGCTCTTGCTAGTCCAGCGCCCCTGGACCCACCCACTCCCCACACAGCGGGACTTCAGGCAGCCCAGCTCCTCGGACCTGTGCTACTGAGAAGCCAAGTTGAACTCTTCCACTGGCCTCATCACTGAATCAACCCAATGCCTTCCTCTAGAACTTTCTCCCAATTAGAGCTTTTTGGTCTCACAGCAAAATCAAGCCCTCCCATTAGCTTTTGTCTTGAACTAAATGTTTTGGATCAGTGAGCTCGGCCATGAAAAAATGGATGTATTAATTAAAATTCCAGGCCCCTTGAAAGCGTTCCAAAACAATCCCTCCTCGTCTCCTTCTTTTGTCTATCCCCTCCTGAGCTGGAGGGGACATGTAGAAGGAACTAGAAAGTCTGCCCCATCGGGCACAAGTGGACCTACATCCAGCACTACCGCTGCCCGCTGGGGGGTCTGGGGCCAGTGGACTCAGCTCTGAGCTTCAGTTTTCTTGAATTGTAAAAGGGAATCCATAAAGCATGATCTCCCGAGATGGTGAGGGCCAGGTAGCAGCCGGAGCCGCCACCTTGACATAGACTGGCCTGGTGCCTGCCTTAACCTCCTCCTGGGTACCCAGTATGCCATCTTTGCCTTGCCTCTTGGTAAAAGAAAGGTTGCTGTTTACTGTTGATTCAGTGCAATTACCCATCTCTTTAGATTCGATGATCTTCCTAAATCCTAACAAGGGCCAACTGATCTTAACGATTAACATATTTTCATTTCTCTCCTGCTTCTCCGGGCACAAAACTTTCTCTTTCCTAGCCTATGCTAAGCATCTGTCCGCCTAAGAGATGAGAATTTGTTCCCTAAGAAATCCAAAGAGAATGGCCAGGAAAACATTCCACTTTTGACATGTAGGACCGGCCCACGCAGCAAGACGTGTAGCAACAGCATCACACGCGATGGTCCCCAGGACACATTTTCCAGATGCGATGGAGCCCAGTTAGGATGTCCTGGAGGACTAAGACCACAGAGTTCAGAAGGTGGAGAGGATGTCACACCTTCTGGAGATGGCTAACCCTGGAGACCGGCAGGCGGTGGCACCAGGAACACATGCAGGAGGTCTACACCTTTCCTGCCTTGGAGAGGCTGGGTATGGGAGGAGATTAAGAAGTCGTAAGAATGTGCCCTCCCCTATGTGCAGCCTCTGGGCTTATCCTGGGGGCTAGAGAAATCGGGGTAAAAACAGAGAAGTGTGATAAATAAGTAAGTTTGACACTGAAGACCAAGGAGAAGCTACTGCCTTCCCCACTCTGCTGGGGTACAACCCCCAAAATCATGTCAGCAGGGTGAGGTGAGTGCTGGGATGGTTATTAGTGTCCTCTTAACACAGCTGCTTGCACTTTCCCACATTGGTGCCGATGCAGAATGCAAGCCGGAGGGCCTCTGTGAGCCAAAGCTGCAGATGGACAGCAGAAGTGACAGAGATTCAGGGGTCTACGGCCCTCGGTAGCTGGGAGGCCCTGGTCAAGCCATCAACACCCACTTTAGGACCAGCCTGAATCCCAGGACTCCTCTCTGCAACGTCGTTTTAGTAAGAAAGGCAGCCAGAAGGGAGGCTCCCAAGTACACACAACGTTTTTCTCTGTGTGATCGCTTCCTGAACAGCCGGTTTCTGTGATCAGATGAAACCGGGTCCAAACTCATTGGCATTTGGCTAGTTTTCCTGCAGCCAAATGGAGACCTGGAGGAAAACTAGACCAACGACAGGAAAAATAAAGATTTTTTTTTTTGACATCAGGAAGCAGGACTTTATTCTGCAAGATGGAGGAAACATGCTTTGCCCACCTGCCCCAGACATAAATCATTACCACTCAGGAACTGGCCAGCAATGCCCCTTGTGGACCCCTTACAGGGTTCTAAAGACGAACCAGAGCCTGGAAATTCTTTCTTCCCTTAAACATTCTTTCCAAATGTCCCTTGTGTAGCGTGGGTTAAATTGGTGATTCTGCACAGTGCCAGGTTCCGCGGGAAAAGGCAAGCAATGCGTTAAGAAAGTTCAGTATCTCCTGTCAAAGTCTCTGTGTGTCCCAGGAGGTACGTGATGGGGAACACGGTGCCCAGGGCCATGAAGCCCCTGGCATCCATGAAAAGCTGATAGCCATAGACAGGGATGAGAAGAAGGTGGAGGAAAGAGGCGGAGACAGAGGACACTAATAACCATGCCGAGACAGAAGAGCCATGAGCAGAGGAGAAAATGGACAGATGATGGGTAGTGGACAGGGTCCATCCAAAATTGGAGGGGGCTGGAAACAAAGCTACATTGGCTCTGTGTGTGTGTGAGTGTGTGTTTGTGTGTGTGTGTGTGAGTGTGAGTGTGTGTGAGTCTGTGTGAGTGTGTGTGTGTGTGTGTGCACGTGTGTTTCAGTATCAGTCGCAATGCTCAGCCTCCCTGGGCTTTTTATGTTGGTCTTGCAGCCCAGAAATGGAAAGCACCCCAATGCCACATGCCATGAACCTCATTTCCATATCGTACGGGGTTCGAGGCAGGCTGGACTGAGGCGTGCGTGCTCGCAGGGGCTGACGGTGTGCACCTCTCCTCGGTTCACGTGCTTGATAGTCACGGTGGGATATTTATACCACGGAAATCGGCAAATGATGCAAGTCACAATGGCCCTCCTCTCTTTCCCCTGGAGGGCTGATGGTTCCCTGTCGACTAGAACAGAGAGCCGAGGAAGAGAGCAGTCCCCGCGTGGAAGCTCCGGGAGTCCTGGTCCTTTTTACCCAAGAGCTCCTGGGAGCCTCTTCCATCCCAAGGGGAAAAGCAAGGCGTCCAAGGAGCTTTGGGCTCCCCGAGGACCGAGCAGCCAGGCCTCCAGCCTGTCCCCTCCTCGCCACAGACTCCCGTTCACTGGCTGTGACCATGTGGCAGCACAGCCCCGGCCTCATGTGGGTGCCATGAGAGAGAAGGGCTGAGTGTCCCAACAGCAAGGAAGACCAGCCACACCCGGCCCCTCCCTCCTGTCTGGTTTCAAGGAGAGAAGAAGAAATGGGTTACCAAGACTTCATGGGCCAGGCAGCCACAGGTCTCATCCCCCATCGTGACGTAATTCAGTGATTCTCTAACAAACTCATCGGCCCTCTTGGTGACCATGTTGGTGTTCAGATACTTGGTCATTGGGGTGGAAACCGCGTACGGGGTCAGCACCTACAGGGTGAGATAAAGACAGAAGCATGCATGACCAAGAAGGCTCCGTCACCTGGGAACAGGGACGCTGGACTCAGCAAGTGAAAACACAGGAAACGCTAAAGTCCAGGCCAGCAACCAATCAACTTCAGTGTGATCGTGTACACGCAGCATGGGACACACTTACTGCAAAATATCATTCATACTCATCTGAAATTCAAATTGAACTGGATGTTGGATATTTAATCAGAAACATTAGCTATTAGATAAATATTAGATATTCATCTCAGAAAATAATTTCTAATCCATGTGACCAAAGTTGAAGAACTTAAAGCATGTTGGAGTCCCACTCTCACACCCCACTTTGGCACCATGATCTGCACAAACGTCATAATCTTTCCTTTCAAAGTAAGAAGAGTAACACGTGTGCCCTGGAATCCACAGCCGTTGCTCCTGGCGTGAGGACCCCATCTGGGGTTTTGTGACTTCCCCCCAGAATCAGAGACCCTGGCATCGTTAGAAGGAAAAAGATCCAGGCTACTTTTCCTAGTTTTATTTTCCTTCTCATCCCATCTGAAATTACCTTGTTTTATAACTGAACGTGATTATGTGTCCACCCATCCAATTGAATTGGTTCTTACGGAAATCAATGCTCTGATTAATTTGACACTTTTCATCCAGGGACCTCAAAATGTTCCTCTTTGGGAACTATCAGGAGCACTGTCAAACCCAGACTTCAGATAGGGAAATAGTAATAAGTGTTTTCATTCCTACAGTGAGCTTTGGTACGGAAAGGCATACAAAAGAGGAGCTCAGTAAATACGGTTAAACTTGCACATTTACTTAGTCATTAGATCTTCGTGATTAAGCCAGAGAAATCAGGCGCTATTATAAACCTGTTGATGGATGGGAAACTGAGGCTCTCAGATTTTAAATGAGCTAAGACTGCTCAGGGGGTAAGAGCAGAACAGGGGTCGAATTCAAACCCATGCCTGCGGTACACAGGTCCACACTGATTTGACACACATTTATTGAGCACCAACCCTAGAGAATCCTGTGGTTTTTGAAAGATCACAGCTCTTTTGCCTTCTCACACTTGCTAGGAGGACAGCTCTGGGGTTTGTATCAGGGAAGACGCACCTTTCTCCCACCCCATCTCCTCCCAACTCCCTTGCCTTGTTGAACCCACTCCCTGGGCAGCTGCAGTACCTCTGGTCCACAAGAATCAAGATTAAGTTGATGCTGAGTGTCCCATGGCTAGGGAGCAGCAGGTGGCTAGGGCAATTGTTCATGTTTAGAAGTGACCGAGGCCGGGCACAGTGGCACGTGCCTGGAATCCCAGCAGCTCAGGAGGCTGAGGCAGGGGGATCGATCTCAAGTTCAAAGCCAGCCTCAGCAACTTAGCAAGGCCCCAAGCAACTCAGTGAGACCCTGTCTCTAAATAAAATACAAAAAAGGGCTGGGGATGTGGCTCAGTGGTTAAAGACCTCTGGGTTCAATCCCCAGTGCCAAACAAAAGACGTCACCAGGGATTTCTCTTCTTTCTCCTCCCAGACACATGCTAGAACTGAATCTCCTGAAGTAAGATCACGTTACGGGATCTGGCCAGTAAGGCATGAGCAGAAATGCCACGTGTCACTTCTGGGCCACAGCACTTAATTGCCAAAGCAAGATCCTGTAGAATCCAGGCTACATCAACTCTGATGGGTCAAATGACAGCATTCAAGATGGCAGCCGCCCATCATTAACACAATGAGCTGTGCCTTCTGCCGGCTCCCAGTGAGTGGGGAGCATCATGCAAAATGGGACTTTGTGGTCCTAAGCCATGGAGATTTCAGGGGGTTTTCTTGACTGCAGCAAACTTAGCCAGTGTGGAGAAGCTCTGTTGCAAAAGGAAGTGCCAACCCCACTGGGAGTCAGAGTGGACAGCCCCGTGTGGGGGAGAAAGACCCCCCCATGGTGAGACGGGCTCATCCGGGCAGAGAAGGGGACTGTGGTACAGGGACACGGCAGTCACAATCACGCACTATGGCCAGGAAAATGTCGCGTTTGGCCAAATTCCTACCATCGACATCGCCTGGGTCATGAGCTATATTCCATTCCTGGTTTGCTGACACGCTCCCCGCGTGGGGGACTTCATCTAAAACCACTGTGTGCAGCCATGAGGATGTCACCCAACCTCTTCCCCGACAACAATGACAGAACAACACAAAGTAAACACCTCTGTGTTTTTAGGTTCTAGAAACCCCTGAACTCTGAACCAAGCTCGTGTAGGTCATCGGCACCTCAGAATGTCACCCGTTTGGTCTGCAGAGGGCAGCGGCCACCCCACCTGTTGAGGTGGAAGCAGGTGATCTCCAGGACAGCCCTTCCCTCCCTGCCCGAGAGTGAAGGGTCTCTGGGGTCCATCACAGATCAGCAGCCCCTGGGGGAAGACCCTCCCCTGCCCCCTAGCGGACCAAGTACCCAGCTTTCCTTTGTTCCGTCTCCACAGTTCCTCCCATGTAAGCCCACCTTGTGAATCTGAGTCAGAGAAGAAACGATGGTCAGACTAGAGCCCCATTTCTGTTCTGACGCAGCATGAGGTGGCAAGGGGGGCCACAGCGTTTTTGAGCAACCACATCCCTGCCTCATTTCCTCCCCCAGCACCTGGGGCACAAGTGAGGGCAGCAGAAACCACAGCAGTAAGTGGGATCACAGTGGCTGCAGCTGCTCCAGCAACCATCACAGGAATCCCCAGAGCATCCACCCAGTCCACCTCCCAACTGGCTGCATATGCACAGCCAGTCCTGCAGGAGTAGTGGCCCCTGCCCCACAGAGGGCCAGAACTTCCTGTCCCAAGGACGACAGCTCTCTACTTCACCTGGATGATGATTCCTTTTGCTCTGTATTCCGCTTGCAGTGCCTTGGAAAATGTGCACACAAAAGCCTGTAGTAAGAAAAGGAATCACGTAAGGTTCCAGAGCTTGTTCTCTCTGCTACAACCAACTTGCTCGGATTTCAAGGGCCCCCACAGAGACGCTATGCTGCAGAGACACAGCCTGCCTGGAGGAGATGTGGGTCCAAGGGCAGGAATTTTCGTTCCGTAGGATAAAGATTTCAGAGATCTGTTGTATAACACAGCATATTATATACTTGAAAGTTGCTAAGAGAGTAGATCTTCAGTGTTCTCCCCGCAGAACAATAAGTACATGAGGTCAAGGTTACGCTAACAATCATGTCACACTCTATGCACTCCTCAAAGCATATGCTCCACGCTGTGGATCACATGCCGAATTTATTTGTCAATTATACCTGGACAAATTTAGGGCAGGGGACGAGAAAGTAGAGGAAACTGCAGTGACTTGTCATGAGGGGCATGTGCACTTCATCCCCTGGCCTCTGAAGAGGCCCTGAGAGCATCAGGAACATGAATGTGTATTTTAGGATAATATATCCCTGAGGCCATTTAGTGTGAATATATCTCCAGGGCTACTGCAAACCGATTAAATTCCTGCGGATGCTCTTCCTGGTAAGGCACGTGCTATCCCAGGGTTGTTTTTGTGACCAGGGCTTGCCAACACCAGGCTAGGAAGTCACCCGGGTCAGTGGGAAGTGAGCCAGGACCCCCAGTCTAGGAGACCCTTGGGCTCAGCCCCTGGGCTGGCTGCGCAGAGGGGGCGTGTCTTTATAATTTGCATACAGACTCCCCATTGGCTAGCTCGCCCTGTACCTATGAGACTGCCTCCAGGCAACGCTCCATCAACCGGCCAGAGCACCCCAAGCAGAGCACCAACTGGGACACCCCCGCTCCCCAGCAGCAGAAGGGAGAGGCGCGGACAGCTGATTCCTCACCTTGGAAGCCGAGTAAAGAGTGTACAGAGGCCACGGGCAGAGTGCTACCCCAGAAGAAATGTTCAAGATGAGCCCCCTCCGCCTAAAAGGCAAAGAAGCAAGGTTCCATTACTTTGCAGCTTGATCCCACCTCAGAGGAAGGAAAGCAAAGGGTCTCCTGTGAGCACCGTCCAACTCCAGCCTCCCCAGGCTCCCACGGCTGCCCAGAGCTCTGCTGCCAAGAACAGGAGCTGAACTTCCCCTAAGTTCTTGAGGAGGACACCACACAGTGGTGTCACTCGGCAGCCGTGTGACATTAAAGGCTTTTTACTGGAAACAAAGGATCTGCTAGGACAAGGGTCTCCATGTCAAAGTACAGACAGCCAACCCATCAGACAAGACTCAGGGGCAGGGACCTTCCACCCTAAGTATGACCACACGAGCTCTAGGTCTCTCTGGGCCCAGAGAGTCACCCCAAGACAGGTCACGTGTCATATGGTGGAATCCCATCTCCAGCAGAATTATTTATTTATCTAGTTAGTTAGTTAGTTGTGGTTGGACACAATACCTTTATTTTATTTATTTATTTTTATGTGGTGCTGAGGATTGAGCCCAGGGCCTTGCACATGCTAGTAAAGCGCACTACTGCTGAGCCACAACCCCAGCCCCTCGGGTAGAATTTGACAGTGCATCAGCTCTGCACAAGTCTCCAGGGACCTTGCTTGCCTTTTTGAAATTCAACATCCTCAGTCCTTCCCAGTTAGGTGCACTGGAGTGGGGGGCACAAAACTACAAATTAGAGCCCCTTCTAAGAAAGATAAACCTATCAACCATTTGCTTTTAATTTTAGGATCTGAGGAAAAACCAGCCCCCCAACAGGTATAGAGACAGGATGATATAAACTCACAGTAAATGAAGGAACTGATACAGTGGAGATTTTTACCCGTCTATCAGAGTCTTCATTCTGACCAGAGCTGAAATTCATACTAACTAAGACATGCTCTTGGCCTCAGGCCAACTGGCTTCTTTTATGAGTTGATTTTGTTTAATCCAAGGTGTGCTGACACCGCTGCTGCCTCCCTCCCTCCCCTGCGTCACACTTGACCTTCCAAGTACGAGTCTGTCTGAGGAGCTGCCTGGCCCAGAATGTTACTTTTCCCCCATAACCTCCGAGTCTTCTCATCCTAGTCTTTATCTCTGGTTAAGGCAGCAGTGGGTTGAACGCTGTCCCCCATGTCCCCAGGTGGGTTGACCACCAGGTCGGGGAGGCCCTGTGACTCCACAGTTTTCCAGCAGTGACCTTACCTTGATTCCATGGGTTTCAGAATGAGCTGTGTCATCTGGAAGAGAAGGCCATAGTTAGGCCCTGACCGAGGAAGGAGCCGCCGTGAGCTGGGGGCTTGGGGAAGCAGGTGCTAGAGGGAACTGGGAAGAGAGCTTCATCTTCCAGGTGACCTTGAAAACTGCTGGCCCTCATTAGAGGTCATCCTGACAACCCCAGAGTCTGGCTGGTATCCAGGGGAGGTGACGTACACAAATGGCAAACTGTGTTGCCATTAAAGTCCTCTTGAGAAATGAAGGGACTAGAGAATTAGAGAACTGGCCAGTGGCCGAGAGACTACACCAGGGTTGTACTCTTCATTCTGGGCGTCAGGCAAAAGTGGGCTGGCCATCGTATGCCTCAGCCATGAGCGAGGACCGGGGACTATCAGAAAACCTGGGCAGGACTCTGAGAACATCTCACTCACACCTCTTCAATGCAACAGCCAAGGCACACACAGCCTGCAGTGGCCTGTGACAGCTCCGTGGGCAGAGCAAATTACAAGAAGAAGTCCCTTCCCCATCCCAACCTGCCACCCCTGGAAAGGTCTTCCCTGCTTGTTCTAAGCCTACGTGTTGATTAAAGAAGATCTTTTTTGCCAGGTACAGTAGTGCACACCTGTCATCCCAGCTACTCAGGAGGCTGAGGCAGGAGGATGGCAAGTTGGAGGTCAGCCTCAACCAACTTAGTAAGACTGTAAGCAACCTGGTGAGGTCCTGTCTCAAAACCAAAAAATTTAAAAGAGCTGGGGATGTGGCTCAGTGGTGGCGCACTCACCTAGCATGAGTACCTAGGTTCAATCTCCAGCATTGTGAAATAATAAATAAATAAATAATGCTTTTTACTAAATAATTACAAGGCACACATTTTAAGAATTAAAAAAGAAAGATGGGTGTGGCGGCACACACCTGTAACCCTAGTGGATTCGGGAGGCTGAGGCAGGAGGATCCCAAGTTCAAAGCCAGCCTCAGCAATTTAGTGAGGCTCTAAGCAACTTAGCAAGACCCTGTCTCTAAATAAATTATAAAAAGGGCTAGGGATGTGGCTCAGTGCTTAAGTGCCCTGGGTTCAATCCCTGCTACAAAAAAAAAAAAAAAATTAAGAAAGAGGCTGCCCATGGACTAAAATGTTCTTCAAAATACAACTGTACTGAAATCAGGCTTTGTCCTTGAAGCAGGTCTGAGACAGAAAGGATTCCAGTGGAAGAAAGAGGGACAGAAATCAAGGACCTGGGAATCAGCAAGCATATTTTTGCCAACATCTCTGTGCTATCCAGAGCCCTGCAGCAGCTTCTCAGTGGACTCTCTCTTGACACTGCTCCTGTCCCCTAGGCCAGGCCCCCATCCCTGTCTCAGAGACACTCTGTATAATGGCTTCCCTAAGGGGGCCCATGGGGAGGGCGCAGCAGAACTCTCTAGACCACCCTGGACTGACACTGAGATGTGGGGTTTGGAGGCAGGTGAGAGAAGGAAGTGGGTATTGGGGTGTCCTGCACCATCCCTGACTCTCAACTTCTTCGGGGACAATAAGTCCTGCTGGACACACAAGCCCATCCCCAAAGTCTCCCATACGAGCTCCCCAGCCTTGCTGGGTGAATGGTCCCAACGGGAGAGGCAGCCTTGGATAGAGTGGGTTCCTGTCCCCAAACGCACACCCACTCCCCTGCCCTCCAACTCATTCCCCCGACCCTGCCCTTGACGGAGCGGGAGCTCGACAGGTTTCAGGTGACATCTTTGAAGTCGTTAGGCAACACCGGCCATGCTTCCAACCAGCGAGGCCAATTAGGGCCTGGCATCTGGAGACACTGACCTTTCATTACTTGCCTTTGTCACTCAGGGAACTTAGTGTCTGTCAGTAAATAAGACAATTTAAAAAAAAAAAAAAACAAATCAAAGCATTTCTCTGCTAAAGGAATCGGAAGGTTGTCACATCCATTTGGGGAAACCCAAATGATCAAACAGCCCAAGATGGAAAGATCGGTGTGTAAAATACTGTGGGAGGGTCTAGTGGTAGGGCTGCAGACAAGGCTGGACATATAAAACTTAAAGTGACATCAGCAGAGAGCTGCCCACGGCCATCCATTGCTCAGCATGAAAAGAATGTGTGTGCTCAGTAATGAAGGAGCAGGAAACTATAAAATTCCAGCATGCTGACAGAAAACAAGCAGCACTTATCCTCCCGAAAACGATCTGTGTGTGTGTGTCTGATCGGCTTCCATCGCTCCTCTTTCTGCTGACAGTGACCCCATTGCCGAGCACCCTCGTTGTCAATACTCGGCATTTGGACTAGTGACATTGAGCTTCCCTATTCTCCATCCAGGGTCCCAGCTCTTTGAAATCAGGGATCAGACCTCATTCATCGCTGCAGTTCCCCTGCTCTTCCCGAGCGGTCACCAGGATGCCTTGCACGGTTGTCCACTTTGTATACTGAGCAAGGTGCTCAGCTGCCCGGTGACTACAGATTGAAAGCACAGGACTGACTCGCTAGCTACAGTAGAGGGAGGGGACTGTACCCCTCAGAGGAAGGGGAAACACTGTATTCACAAAAAAGCACCATCTAGCTGGGCGCCATAGAGCACGCCTGTCATCCCAGCACCTCTGGAGGCTGAGGTGGAAGGATCACAAGTTCAAAGCCAGCCTCAGCAACTCAGCAAGGTCCAGAGCAACTCAGTGAGACCCTGTCTCTAAATAAAATATAAAAAGGGCTGGGGATGTGGCTCAGTGGCTAAGCATCTCTGGGTTCAATCTTTCCAGTACAAAAAAAAAAAAAAAAAAAGTATCATCTACCCACCAAGTCATGGGGCCTGAGACTGCATCCATTCTCAAGGGGAAACTTTCTCTAAACTGTCCCAAGAGGGGCACCTCTTTCTTTTTCATGCAAAGGCATAGGATAGGGTAGCTTTGGGGGAGTCACACTAAACTGAGACTGCAGCTGAATAGCCAAAGGCCCCCAGGCAGACTGTACCTAAGTACTTGCTCCAGCACGCTTTAGTAACAGGTGCAGAATCTGGGGTTCAGGGAGCTAGGTAACCTGCCCAGTGCTGACCAACCAATTAGCAGCCTTGCTGGGATCTGAATACAGTAGTCTCCACTGGCCTGTGGGGATACCCTCTGAGACCCTCAGTGGAAGTCTGAAATCAAGGATAGTACTACCCCTCCATGCGCCACGGTAAAGTTTAGTTTATAAACTAGGCCTGGTAAGAGATTAACAGCCCCTAGGACAAAACAGAACAATTATAATAGCACACTGTGATAAAAGTAATGCGAATGTGCCTTCCCTCTCTCTTTCTCCCTCAAAATACAGAATTTCCAGCCTGGCATGGTGGCACACGCCTATAACTTCAGCAGCTCAGACGCTGAGGCAGGAGGTTCGTGAGTTCAAGGTCAGCCTCAGCAACTTATCGAGGCCCTCAGCAACTCAACAAGACCCTGTCTCAAAATGAAACAAAAAGATTGGGCATGTGGCTCTGTGGTTCAATCCCTGTATATATATATATATATATATATATATATATATATATATATATATAATAAAGCAAAACCATGGGGAAGAGAAGACAATGGGATAGATGACCTTGAACTTCAACTCAATAAATACATATTGAACCACAAAAGTCCAGGAAACCTAAGTCAAGCCCTCGGGCATTTCCCCCAACAGAGTGAACTTTATTCTATTTACGAAGCCTCAAATCAGAGAAAGTGTTTAAACTTTTTAAATGTCCCTGGAATTCTGAACAAGTCCCAGCATTACATGCCTCACGCGTGACCAAACTGAATGTGAAAATAGGCTGCAGATACTGGAGAGGAAGAGTCGTGGCTGAGACAGTCTCGAGGTTGTGTCTCAGGCCATCCTCCCCCTGGGGGCCGAGGGGGCACTTCCCCTGCACTTCCAAACTCCAACAGCCACCACGTTTCAGTTAGCACAGGTGTACCACGTACCTTGACCACGGAGGTGACATTGCACTGGATGAGGCTCTGAAATAAGAAATCACAACCACACATCAGCCGAGCAGCAGGGAAACCGTCCCAGGAAGTGTTCAGGGCTCGAGAACCACGAGTGGGCAAAGGACACCGGCCGGTGGGAGCCTCCACCTCAGCCGTCATATGAGGCTCCCGGCTGCCGTCCGGCCAGGGAGCCCCAGAATCCAGTGACATCTGACAGTCACTCTACAATTCTACCCAGGTGTGGCTTGGGGCTGGGGAGGGAGTGTAACCAGGGATTGAACCCAGGGCTCTCTACCACGGAGCCGCATCCCAGCCCTTTTGATTTCTTAGAGGCTGGTCTCAAATTTGCAGATCCTCCTGCCTCAGCCTCCTGAGTTGCTGGGACGACAGGTGTGCGCTACCACACCCAGCCCAGATCGAGATCAATTAAGAGTCTGCTGGAAAAATCAGGAGGAATAAATTTTTTCACAGGAAGATACCGAGGATTCCTGACTTAGGATGGTTCACCTTCACAGATACAAAACCAACACCTGTGTGGTAGAAAACACACTTTGATTTTGGATCTTTTCCCTCGACCAGCAACAACATGTGACGCAATACTCTTTTTCTGGTATACAGGGAGATTGAACCCAGGGCACTTAACCACTCAGCCACATCCCCAGTCCTTTTGTTTAACATTTTATTTAGAGACAGGGTCTCACTGAGTTGCACAGGGCCTCGCTAAGTGGCTGACACTGGTCTTGAACTCGTGATCCTCCTGCCTCAGCCTCCAGGATGCTGGGATTACAGGTGTGCAGAGGCATAGTGTAGGGGTGGGATTACAGGTGTGCAAAGGCCCACCCCCTTGAGCTACTGTATGGTGGCTGCAATCTACCCTCAGCTGCACGGGGAGCAACCCACTCTCTCTCTGAGTGCTGCTGGTACGATGTCCGGGTCAGGTGTGTTTTTACTTAGGACATTTTCAGTGTGTGATGGCTTATTGGGGCGACCTCATCATAAGTCTGGGAGCACCTGTGATCCATTTCCAACCGAAGGAAGAAGGGTGTGTGGGTCTAGGAGACAGCAAGGGGGATGGTCATACAGTCCAAGCTGTCAGAGGTGCTGGACCAGAGAGGACAGGTGAAGACATTGTTAGGATCACCCAAGACCAAAGAGGGACAGACAGACGCAAGCACAGATGCAGGCATAGAGACATGATCATGGAACTTGCTGAAGGCAGAGACACGGATTTGTTTCAGAAACAGGAAGTGCAGAGAACAGACCTTGGTCCAGACAGGAGGATGGGGAGGAGGGGCTTCAGTGTCCCCGCCACCTGGCCTCATGGGCCAACGGGACAGGGCTGCAGAGACCCGTACGGAACTGAGGGACAGGAGTGCAACAGCCTGCTCGGGCTGGCACACCCCATGACTTCACAGCTCAGGGCCATGAGAATGGCCAACGGCCTGCCTTTGAGGACTGTTCAATGCAAAACATTTACCCCTGACCACACCAGCAGCCGTGGGCCTGAGCCGAGATCACTGAGCGTACAGCACCTCCAGCCACAGAGTCTGAGTCAGACACAATCAGTCCTCCTTGTTCTCAGGCTCCACGTCAGCTATGGATCAAAATCGTTTCTTTTAAAAATTGCACCTGCAGCTGGGGTTGTGGCTCAGTGGTAGAGCACTCGCCTAGCACGTGCAAGGTCCTGGGGTCGATCCTCAGCACCACACAAAAAATTAATAAAATAAAGGAACTGTGTCCAAGCAACTACAACTAAAAAAATAATTACACCCGTACTGAATACATACAGACTTTTTCTTGTCCTTATTTCCTAAGCAATAATAGTATAAAACAACTATGTGCAGGACATTAGTATTTTATTGGGCATTATAAGGGAAGTCTTAGAGCATACTGGATGATTTGTACAGGTAATATGCAAATTCCATGCCCTCCATGGATTTTGATATCCCAGGGGCCCTGGAACCAGTCCCCCTTGGGTACTGAGGGATGGCTGTATCCCCCTCGCACTGAAAGTTGAATAAATCTTATTATCTAGGAAAACAGACTAGAGCCAAAGAGTGGGCAGCTCCCACGTACATCATACTGTCTCTGAATTTGTTGGGCAGAATTACGCTTCTATACAGCAGGGCACAGAGCCCCCAGAGAATGATCGTCCAGCCACACAGAGTCACCTGTGCTCATCGTGTTCCCTGTGTACCTGGGAGGGAAGAACATGGCCCACCTGGATCTCATCCGGCACACTGAGGAAACGGCTCGGGAGAAGGTTTGGAAGCATCCCCACGTTGTTGACTGACCAAAGACACAAGACAAGAATGGGTCAGAAGAGCCTGAAGAAACCTGGACAAAAATATCCATATACAACGTTGCTCAGTGCAACAGGATTTGACGCAGGAAGGAGACCAGATGGCAGAAAACACGTCGTCCATAACAGGAGGCCCGCGGAACACGTCAGGGCCGGTTGGTCTGCAGCCCAGTCACTAAAAACCATGGCTGCTACCACAAGATATGAGGTTATGCCCTGTGTCGGTATGACATGTCAAAAGACACTCTACTGTCACGTGTAACTAAAAGGAACCAATAAAAAAATTAAAAAAAAAAAAAAAAACTCTGGCTGCTTAGAATTTTATAGACACGGGAAGACATTTGTGATATAAGTGGATTTTTTCCTGTTACAAAATAGCATGTACATATGATCCCAGTTTGGAAAATATGTATATAGGTTGGGAAGAGTGCACAACAAGATGTTATCTTGGATTTGGGAGAGTTTAAGAAATTCATAGCTGGGTGCAGTGGCCCACGCCTGTCATCCCAATAACTCAGGAGGCTGAGGCTGAAGGATCACAAGTTCAAAGCCAGCCTCCGCCATTTAGCAAGGCCCGGAGCAACTCAGTGAGACCCTGTCTCTAAATAAAAAATAAAAAGATGTAGGGACGTGGCTCCATGGTAGAGCACCCTGGGTTCAGTCCAGGAAAAAAGAAGAAGGAGAAGAAAGAAAAAAAAAAAAGAAAGAAATTCATATTTCTTTTATGTGGCTACGTCTTCCAATCCTTTCCAATTTTTCTGCAGTGATATGCTTCCCATTTTTACTTGTGAAAATGTAATTATCTTTTAAATTCAGCAGGAAGTTTAGGAACCAAATATTACTTTCTTCAAATATTGCACTTGGCATGGGGCTAGAAGATATCTTCTCTATAAATCATTTCAGAAAAATACTGTCTTGTGTTCTGAAAGCAAAAGATGTGAGTTCTCCAACCACCTTGTGGACGACACCTCCTGCGTCTGTTTGCTGACCTAACTCCTTCAGGTCAGTGTTTCTGGGATGGTTTTTTTGCTATCAAACATCAACATCAGGTCTGTGAAAGAAAATTCACTTTCATATTAAAAAATCTAGTTTGGAAGGTCAGAATGTGGAAGTCTGACACGTCCCTCGACCATATATTAATTTTTGAATCCTGTGATGGCTGCAGAATAATCATTTTCATGCTACAGCTTAAAATACAGTCGTGGGTTAGGTTTAAGCTACCAAGAAATTCTTGAGCTTCACCAAAGATGATTCTTTTCACTGCGCATCCCAAGCTTTGCATCTTGCAATGCACTTACCTAAGATTCCAACTTCTAAGCCTTTCAGCTCCTCTTGGATCGACTCATAGATGTCATCTTTGGTAAAATCTGCTTGGATCACCCTCACACGGCTCCCTGTGCTTCGCTCTGCGTTAGGGCCAAGGGGTGATGTTTAAGGAACAAGCGGGCAAGTCCCTCTCTGGACCTTGAAGTTCCGGGGACCCTCCTACAGTCCCTAAGCAGACGTTCAAGAGGACAGCCAGACGCCCCCCAGGAAATAAGGGAGCGCTGGATACCCCCTGGGAGGGTGGTGGGCAATCTGGGGCCTGCTCTGCCCTTCCAGGGTCACCCCAGGGGGCAGGAAACGCCCCACAGTGGGCAGAATGGCAATGCCACGCCTCTCAAAGTGGGGGCCCAGACCACAGGCGAGGGGCCGGCTGTCCCTTCCAAAGCACCTCAGGTGACTACAGACGGCTCGAGCTTGAGACCCCAGACTCCAGCCAAAGCCAGATCTGCTGCCGCCTCTGCTCAGGGTCAGGTCCCCTCCGCAGGGTCACACCACCCCCCGTCTGTCCAGCACTGGAGCCCTTGCCTAAGCGATGTCCTATCTTAATCTCCCTCCTGCATGCAGTCAGCCCTGTCCCCAGGTGCCACAGCAGGCCGGGGCTCAGGGAAGCCAGCATCTGGCCCAAGGCACCCACACTCTGCTGGCACCACGCTCCGCGCCCCGTCCACTGTCCTGTGAGCGTGCCTTGTGCGAGGGGTCTTCGGGCGAGGACAGAGCCTCAGACACTTCAGCCATTCCTTGGTGAGATCCCTTTGCCTTTGGAGTGAGTGGGGCCCACTGTGGCTGAGGACCAGCGTGAGGCCCAGTTTGGGGAAATGGGATTCTCTTGAAGACACTGCTTGCTTTTCAGAAGGATGATAAAAAGCACAGTTTGCCATTGTGAGGAAAGCCCTCAAGAGTATCTGGGTCTGAGCAAAAGTTACTCCTAATAGCCAGACGCAGAACAAAAGCAGGATTCAACAGTTTAAGGTCACTGAGCCTTCTGGGTGTGACTGCACAGCCCCAACTCCCACGTCCATCCCATCCCAAACCTCCCCAAACAAATATGGCTGATCCTAGACAGCCTGCCACGGCCCTCACAAATCTTCATAATTGAAGACCCATCCCTTTGCATTAGAAAGCTTATTCATTAATAACTTAATGAGTACTAAAGTTCAAACACCCCAAAGGAAATAGGTGGTCAATATTAACTAATGACACTTCTAAGCAAATCATCTTAATAAAACATTACGACATAAAAGCTGCCTCTGTGGGTTGTACGGTGTACGACTCTCGCAACCATACATGGCAACCCTTGATCAGATCTTCTTTTAAAAAAATCTGACGAGCACCAGGAAGACTTATCACTCACCCTCCTGCAAGGAGCAAGGCATAGACACAGGAAGGCCCTGACACTGATTCTGCTTTTGAAAAGAGCCGCAGAAGCTACCAAGCAGCTGGGACCTCTGCGTGAGCAGATGTCGTTCTAAGCATGAAGCCCCTGGGTCAGAGAAGATGGTGGACCTACTTGTGCCTGAGCCCCTGCCTGCCTCCCCCAGCCCACGGATCCATGGTGAGCCGGAGCCTGCGCCTTAGACCTTGAGCTTCACCTTATAAACTGGGTTCTCCCTGGCACCAAGGTCACCCCAGGCTGCAGATGGCCGATTGGGAATCCACAGGCAGGACAGGGGCCGGCTGGGCTGGGGGGCTCCATGAGCACCTCCCTTCTTTGGGGCATCACTCACCAATCTCCCTGGCAAGGACTTGCAGTTTTTCCAGGGTCCGGCTGATAAGCACAACGTTGAGTCCACATTTTGCCAACTAGGGGGTGGGGAGGGGAAGGATGAAGACGTTAATCAGTGGGGGCAGGAGGCTTGCTTGCCAGGTGGACTGGTCCCCAGCTGTCTCTCTGGGTTGCAGGATGCCATACTTGTTTCTCCAGGCTTCACCACGCAGAAGGCACAAAGGGTTTGAGTGATGGGCAACACAGTCCCCTGGACAGGGCTGACAGCGGCATCCTAATAGTAATTGATGCTTCATCACATGTGACATTTGTACCAGGAGCTACCATAAATGCTTTTCTTCTACAGGCCCAACGTCTGGAACATGTGGGGTTCGCTGAGCATAGGAACTCATCTTATTAGGAACCATATACTATACCCAGGTCTCCAGATTCTGGGATTCCACATCACTGGGGTCAACCAATCACAGGTTGGAAATATTTGGGAGAAAATAATCATATCTGTACTGAACATGTACAGACCTCTTTCCCTTGTCATTTTTCCTTAAATAATATATGTATAAAAAAAACCATTTCAGTAACCTGGAGATGATTTAAAATGTTCAGAGGATGCGTATAGATCACAGACAAAGTACTGTGCCGTCTTGTATAAAAGATTTGAGCATCCGTGGTGTTTGGTGTCCACAGGGTTACCAGTCCTGTGCAGGTACCCAGGGGCAGCTGCATCTGTCTAGAACAGCGCCCCACAATTTAAAACAATGTTTCTTAGCTGTGATTTTAATAAAGAATTGTATGTTCCCGAAAACACGGAAGGAGCCGAGTTATATAGAGTTGACCATGTGGCCCCCAGGACCCTCTTGTGCACTCTTCAGGCCCAAGTGTCAGGATCACGTGGGGAGCCATCAAGATCCACCCATTCCCACCAAAACCATCCAAGTAAAAAATCTCTGGAGTTGGAGCCTTAACATTTACATCTTTTTCTATTTTAATTAGAAAACTGCATTGTTAATCACAGAGCTACACGCTCGTTGTAAAAGACTCAAACAACACCAAGGCAAAAAGAGTCCCCAATGTCCCCTAGTCCCATCTCCCCACATAGCTCCTCTGCCTCCCATGTGGTATGGATCCTGCTCCGACTTCCCTGCACCTGTGGCATGTATAGGTACAGATAGGAGTGAAAGTTGGTTTGGGGGGATCAATGTCTCCAAATCCTCCATAATTGTCATCTTAACTATGGTCTTGCAACATTCCCTTAATGATGTGTCTTGTCTCTGGGGCTATATCCACCTCCACCCTGGGCCCTGAAGGACCATGTGACTCTTTCCTCATTGCTTCCTAGTGTTCTGTAGTTCCCCTTTCGTTGAGCACCTAGGTTATTTTCAAATTTTCCTATTGCCAGTATCACTACAGAAGAAGCCCTTCTTGGCGTGTCTGTATACATTGATTGCTGGAGTGGACGGGTGGAATCGCCACGTCACAGGCTACATGCTTGTTAATTTTAATTCTATTGTCAAATCGCCCCCTCTTCACACTGTGTCATCAAAAGCATGATCATAGCCGTCTCTCCACGGTCTCATTGATATCTATTTGATGTTCACACCTTTTTCAACCTGATGTATCCCTTCATTGTTTTAATTTCTGTTTTTCCAATTATCAGTGTGACTGAGCATGTGTGAATCACCAGGATATCGTTTTTATTCTGTGTTTATTTATCTATCTATCTATTTATTTATTTATCTATCTATCTATCTATCTATCTATTTATTTATTTAGGTGGCCTCTGAGGCAGGGGAAAGGAGTAGGCATGACTTTGGTCAGGTGTCCGACATGCCGGGGACTGAAAGAGCCTGGGTACTGGTCCCCCATGGAATTGAAACCACATTTGTATCTGGAAGCAAAGCAGAGCACCTTCTTCACTAAGAGGGGTCAGAGAGCGACAGGCCCCGAGGCCGAGAAGGAACTGGCAGTGAGCAGGAACTGAACAGGGGACAGGCCTCCTGGGTCCCGAGAGTCCTGCTACCTTAAAACCCTGGTTGTACTTTAGATTTCTTCATATTTCCATTTCTGAAAAAGACATGATGATCTCCCACAGTGTTGTGAGTTTTTCAATCATTTCTATTTTGTCTAGATTCCATTTTTTATATTTCGACATAATATTGGCAGGAATAGAATAAGTTCAATATCAGTGACCTGAGTTTTATCAACGTGATTATTCCTCTTTCATCATTCCTGTCCTGAGTTACATCTTGTTGGGTACGGACATTGCTCCTACTCCTCTTTTCTGGTTTGCATTTTCCAAGTTGACTTTATTCCAATCCTCCATTTTTCAACCTTCCTTCACCATCGGGTTTTGTTTTCTTAGCTTCACCTGAGTATCTGTTACCTAGGGGTAGATTTAACCAAGCAACATGTATTGAGAGTGTGGAGTTGTTACAATAGCCTATCTTATTTTAATTTTTCCATTCACTTAATTTCCATTGTAATTTTTCTCCTTTATATGACTTTAATAAGCTGACCAGGAGAGACAGTGCTACGGTGTCACACACAGCATCTCCTGCAAGCAATGTGACACCTCAGGGTAGCCCCTGCATGCAGTGACTCGGGGATCTAGATCATCAGTGTGTGTGTGTGTGTGTGCACATATATAGACATACATGTTCATGTGTATATAAATCATACACACGTGTGAACGACTACATATATTTAAACTATATACATGTGTATGTCTCCAAAATTCCTACGCTGGAATTTGAGCTCCAAGGTGATGGTTTAAGAGGTGCGACCTTTCAGGAAGTGATTAGGTCCTGATCAATGCCCTTATAGGACAGGCACTGGGCAAGGACCAGCCAGAGCTGCCATCTTGGTAGCAGAGAAGGAGCCCCAGGAGACCCCAGATCTGCTGTGCCTTGATCTTGGACTTCCCCAGATCTGGGAAACGTGTTTTTATTATCCATGATTACCCAACGTAGCTGCATGAATAGACTAGCAGCAAGTAAAAACCAAAATGAAAAAGGCACAGCTTTATTAATATTAATCAAAATGGGTGTGAAGCAAGTAAGCACTACTAGAGCTAAAACTAGTGAAAGGTTGAATTCCTCAGGAAGATATAAGGTTTCCAACCCTGGATTGCCTAAGTGAATGGCTTGTGTGGAAGGGTCTATGTGAGAGGTGACAGATAGACCCTCGCAGTGGGAGATGTTCATTTGTCTTGCAGGAATTGTTGGATGCAGCACACAGACATTTGACAGGGATGTGGACTGTGCAAACCTCAGGAACACCACACCTGGTGAAGTGGGTGCGTGTAAACGCTGCAGAAGACCCTGTTGTTTGGAAAGCTGGCTGTCGGGATCAATGGTAAGACTGACAGGTCTCCAGCAAAGTGGTGGGGAATAAATGTCGGGTGTGATTAGAGACACAGCCTGGATCTACAATACAGAGGAGAGAGGAGAGTGCATACACAGCCAGTTTTGCTACCCCCTAAAGTCCTTACCAAACCCTGGGAAAGGGATTCTTTTCTAGACAAACAAATCCACAGGAAATGTGACAAAGAAGACAGAATCCATCCCCTAAACTCTTGCTTGCTGGAAAATAGATAGACAAGATCTGAAATCTCAACCAGGAATAGGGTCAGCTGAGAACTGACAAAATTATTTTGCTTTATAATATAAGTTTTTTTTAATTGAATCCTAGCAATTTTACAGTGTGACAGGTCAGTACATGTACACAGTATAAAATGATCAGATCAGATCTTGCTGTGGTGTGGTCTCCACATCTGTGCCTGTCCTCTGGGAGACAGACCTGTTCATACCAGAAAAAAGGGAACAACTTCAATATCTGCCAACAGAGGAAAGAAAAACTAAAGCTGGACACATTGAAATATCATATAGTGTTATGATTATGGACTACTACACAGCACTGAAAATGAATGGACCATGTTCTACACACATCTGCATGAATGGATTTCAAAAGCATAGTTTTGACCAGTATAGACTGCAAAAATGCATATGACTCAATTTACATGAGGTTCAAAACAAACAACCCAACCCATGTGTTGTTTAAGGGAGCACATGTATGTAATAAAACTGTCCTATTAAAAAGCAAGGAAATTAGTAACACAGTGTTCATGACGGTGTTTACATTTGTGGGGTGAGGGAACAGAAATGTAAGGCATAACACACAGGCACCTTCAAGGACGCTGGGTGACCAGGGACACAGGACTCTATTATTTTTTGTGACCTCTGAACTGTTTCTATGAATGATATGCACTCTTGGGTGACTGTCCCTTTCTCTCTGCCTCTCAGAGCCATGGCACACTGTCACGGGCTCACGACAGCCACAGCCTGGGTCAGAAATTCCAGGGTGGAAGCCAAGCAGCCCAGGAACAACATGAATCGAGAGGAACCTAAAAACAATGGAAAGCTGCTGTCTCCGTGGAAGGCCGGATGAAAGGGGCCAGCAGAGAGCAGCTGGAGCCATTTAGACATCAAGAGGACTCTCACTGGCCTGAGAAACAGATGGGGGTCCCAAGAGCAGACGGCTGTTTCCCCCGCGTTGGCACAAGACAGAGCTGGCCGGTGACTCTAGGCCGACTCTGCCCCTCACCTGGAGCTGCCAGGGCAGGACCTTGAGAAGAACTGGGATGGCCCTCTGCCATGCGGAGATGGGGAGCCTTCCCAGATGCCCCCCAAGTGGCCAGATGTGGAGGGACGAAGCCAGGCCACCTTTCAGCATGTGATTTGGTTCCGGCACTTTCTGGGCATTAACAGCCAAGAAAACAGGTCCACATGCATCAGAGTGACAAAAAGTAGAACTTACAAGCTTTCATGCTAACAAGTGGTCCGTGAACAAGACATGCACATCCAGCCTGGCCATGGCATCCGGTCTTTATAGGCACATCCCCCTGGACAGCAGCCCGACTGCAGAGGACGCACCGGGGTGTGAGCTCGAGTTTCCAGAGATTCCTGCCCATGTCCACCTCTGGACGTCGGACTGACGGCAGGATAACATCAGACTCTCCGGTCCCCACTGCCATGACAGCCCTAGGTCACCTGGGCCCAGGCTGACGGTGGACCTGGGAGGGACTCTCTGGAGGCTTCTCTGGGATCCCCAATATAACTGGAGCTCAGGAGAGGCACACTGTCCCTGTCCTCTCTGAGGGCACCCACGCTCTCCCTTGAGGGTGTCCCCTTGCCCCAAGGAGTTAAGATTCTCTGAACTTTCACTAAACAGGATGGTTTCTCTTTCCATTTCCATTTCAGGAAACTCCAGCTAATTCTGACACCTTCACAGAGAGACCCAGGTCAGGGTGGGGCAGGGGACAGGGTTTATTTCTCTTTCTGTGCATTTCCAAATGCTCCGGTTTTCTAACTCTAGGCTGCACCTCTATGATCCTTAGCAGGATTTATCTGGGCAAAGAGATAGTGGCTTTTTTTATTCTTGGTCTCTTCTTTCCATCTCTTTAGATTCGATATGCATGTGTCATAAACTTCATCCTCCACCCAGGAAATGCAAATGAAAACCACGAGATGTGGCCACTCCATTTAAAAAAGAAAAAGAAAAGAAAACTAAAAAAATTTTTTAATGCCTAACCAAAAACTGTCCCATTTCAGAGCAGACCCCCGCCAGGGGCACCCCCAAGTCCCCTCTCTCTCTCCCCAGAAACCCACCCACCCACTTGTCCAATTTTGAGGGCTGGGATCTGTGAAAAGGGTGGTGCGGAATCAGGCACCTTTGTCTCCCCGTCCCCTGGGTCAGCCTCCAGGGGAAGGCCCCACTAAGTGGAAAACGATTTGCATTTCCAGCACAAAGGGTGCTCTCTGCCTGGTGGCCCGCCACCTCCTCTCAAGAGCCCCAGAGCCCTGGGTGAAGTGGTCTGGGCCAGGAGGGGCCCAGAGGCTGGCTGTCTGGGCGGCCATTGTTCCCTTTGTCTGCGGGAGCAGGACTCAATCTTGCTGCCCACGTCGGGGCTGACAGGCTGCAGACGCGGAGCTGAGCCCGGCCTGCCCACCGCCCGCCGCAGCCCCTCCTGAGCAGCCATGGCGGGGCCTGCTGAAGGGCCTGGCTCTCTCTGCTGCTCTGGGGCCTGGGTCCGGGAAGGTGTTTGTGGCTGATGGACCCCGGGGGGTGGGAAGGCCAGGAAAGACAGGGCTGCCTCTGTGTGGCAGGGGACAGAGAAAGGCCTGGGGTTCAGGTGCAGAGGGAGGGGACGTGGTGGGAGAGCAGCGTGGGCAGGGCTGGGGGCCAGCAGCCACCCACCCACCGGTTCCCACCTGCTCCCAGCAGGGTTCCAAGTGCCTGACTCCAAATGTGCACACAGACTAAACCAAGAGGCAGCGTGGAGCAGGCCTCCAGGAAGATGGACCAGAAGACCTTCCCTATTCCTTCTCTCACATGCAACTTGAAAACCTGGATATTAAGAGACTCTGAAGAGCAGGACAGTGGGGGGTCCCTGGGCTTCCTCTTTGCCTCCTATATTTTGGATTTATTGCTGGAGAAGCCAGAAGACCAGAGATGCCAACAGGTGCAAATGTAAAAAAAAAATAATAAAATAAAAATCTCAAGAAAAGTCTGCTCTCTCTATCCAAAGGACAAGAAAAGGGAGATCCTAGCAAAACAGAAAATGTGTAGACAAAATTGCTCTCCCCCCAGCAAACACCTTGGGGAAACCACAGCCCCAGCCCCACCCCTGCCAGCAGGCTGAGAGAAGACGAGACTCCTACCCTGGGGACCCTGTGACGAGAGCCATCACCACCACCACCCAGTGTCACGTGCTGTGGTTTGTGTGTGGCTTATCCCCCAGAGGCTCATCTGGGGGTTTATCCCCCAGAGCTGAACCAAGAAGGCCACCCAAGTTTGGACTTTCAGCCTCCAAGTAAACCTCTTTTTTTAATACAGAACCCAGCCTCAAGTATTTGGGTATAGTAGTGGAAAACGGACTTACAAATACCCAACCCAGCAGTAACAGGCACCCTTCACTCTCCTCCTCTCTCTCTTCCCCTGGGATGATAACAGAGCAGAGCTCATGGTCAGCCACATGCAGTGGTCAGGAGGCCATCCCCCCAAATATCCATGGAGACTTTGTGGGGAACAGCAAAGAGGCATTCCTGCCCCTTCTGCCAGAGTGGTACCAGCAGAAACCTAGGAGGGAGCCAGGACCCCCCCCCATCCCAACAGGCAGGAACAAGGAGGCAGCACCCTTTAACGGAGGCCAAGCAGAGAACATGGGCCTCCATCCTACCTGGTAGGAAAAAAATGGAACCCTCTCCTCCCCACACTGAAGAAATGTCAGCGTAGCCCAGTACAAGCAGATTCGATAAGATCCAGTCTCAACATAAAACCCCAAATGCCCAAGATTCACAGAAGAGTCACTTATCATGCAAAAAGTTTTTTAAAAAGTCTAGTTCAGAGGAAGAAAAGAAAATCATCAGGTGACAATGTTGAGATAACACAGACTTTAGAATTATCTGAGCAGATTTTGAAGCATTAAAAATTCTTCAACCAAGCCATTGTGAACATGCGAAAAACACAGAACATTCCAGCAAAGATTCAAGAGACCCAGGGAACAGGATAAAGCCAAGAAGCCCTACGGCAAGAAACATCCTCACTAAACTCGTGACCGCTGCCGGCCCAGGAAAGCTCCTTACCCAGCAAGAAGCGACACTTCTCTGGAAGGGAAGGCACTGTAGATCTGTCCTAAGAAATCCCAGAGGCCAGGGGAGGGACATGATATGCTGACAGAAAAGGACAGTCAGTTACGGAGCCTGTGTCCAGAGAAAGGATCCTTCAGGAATGAAGAAGAAATCCAGACATTAGGGAATGAAGAGAACGAAGGTCAGAGTTTGTTTCCTTCCACCAGAACCTACTTGAAGGTTCTGCCACCACCCAAGAGCACCACAGGCAGGGGAAGGGGGCCTTTGGGGACATTCAAATTCCAAACTGTAGCACGTGCAGACCACAAGGACGGCTTTCCTTCTGACGTGGGGGATGGAAGACACTTTGCTTTGGAAAGGAGGTGCTGAAGCATTCCTCCAACCTCAGCACCCAAATACACAGCCCGTCTGTGGAGGGTCAGCCACTACCGGCATAAGCAGGTCCAAGGTAAGAACAAAGAGGCCTCTTCACCTTCAAAGAAGCAGACTCGAGAGAGAAGGTCATTGGCTTCCACCATCAGGGGAAAATAGGGGGCAGATGCATGAGTCCAGCACAAGGAACTCTTATAAGGGGCATGGTTTGGTTTGTTAATATCCCCAAGGTGTCTATCAAGTGCCTCCAAGACACCCGTCACTTCTCATAGCAGGGCTTTGTTAAGGTGCCATCTCTGGGGGGGATAACACTCCTGGGAGTGCCACTGTTGATCGCACTTTTCATAGGCACTGAATGTTTGTGTCCCTCCAGAAACATCCTGCGTCGAAATCCCAACCCTGGACATGATCCTATTCAGAGGCGAGGTCTTGGGAAGTGCAATTAGGTCACGAGGGTGGGAAGCTCGTCTTGGGACCAGAGTCCTTAGAGAAGACAGAGAGCTTGTTCCTCTGTCTCCACTCTCCTGGGGAAGGCCACCACCTGCAAACCAGGAAGAGGGCTCACCAGCCACCAGAACAGCCGTGGCTCTGGATGTCCCAGCCTCCACAACTGTGAACATCAGTGTTGGTTAAGCCACTGGCGTACAGTGACTTGATATAACAGCCTGAGCTAATACCGGGCCTTTTACACAAGTTAAATTACCATAACTTCAGTGGAAAGCACAGAGGCTTAAAGATGTTCAAAATCTCCAAGCCACCAAGTCCACTGCAAGGAAATTAGCTCCTGAAACAATTGGAGATGAGCATAAAAGTGTATGATTTATTCACAAGCATGTTCCCAATTCTTTATAAAATGAAGAAAATTTGTAAGTAAATGTGAAATTATAGAGTATCCATCCACTCGATAGAAAATTATGTTCCCACTTAAAAAATCATGTTTTTGACATAAGAAAATGCTAACAACCAAAAATAACACTTAAAAAATAATGGCATGTGTAATCTGGGATTTGAGCCAAACTTGGGGAAAATCGCAAGGTTTTCAATATCCTTCTATTTAAAGAGGTGGTTATTTTTTTTCTCCCTCATTCAGGATCTCTCATCTTTCTCAATGGAGTCTTATAGAGTTCTTTTTAAAAGACTTGTAATTTTACTTTGTTTGTTTCTAGTATTGTTTGTTTTTCTATTGTGAATGAAAACATCTTTCATCGTATTTTTAAGAGGCTATTGATTTTTAACAGACTTCCTCTTATAAAAATTTCAGGATTCTTTCTGTTTCTTCCATTGTTCTAGAAGTCAGCATAACAGAATGAGGAAGAAACAAAATGGGTAATAATTATAGGAAATTACAGTGATTATAGGAATAGTAATTATAGAAAACAATAATTAATGAAAATGTAGAATCTACAATAATAGTAGTATATGAAACAACACTGGCTATGAGCACATGTTTTTAAAAAATCTACCCACTGAGCAGACGGTGTAGCTCAGTGGTAGAGCCCTGGCCTAGATCCCTGCAGGTCCCTGAGTTCCCTCCCCAGCACCTAAAAAAAAAAAATTTTATTTAAAAGTCTATCTATCTGCAAAACAGCAAGCATAGAATAACACACCCAAAGATGCTAACCACCTTCCCAAGCTCTATCAGATGCTCTTTTCACATAATATTTTGTAATGCATATTAACCTATTGAAATGAAAGTCATAAGTAATACTACTTGCCCACACAAATCATCACTAAAGCAATATTTTCCAAAGCTGTATGTGAACATGAATAAAAAGGGAGTATTTATAATTTTTAAAGTTTTTTGTGTTTCTTTTTTTTTTTTCTTCCTGTTCCCCCCACCCTTGGTACCAGGGATTGAACCCAGGGGTGCTTGACCACTGAGCCACATCCCCAGCCCTCTTTTTATTATTATTTTATTTAGAGACAGGGTCTCACTGAGTTGCTTAGGGAATTTTGCTAAATTGCTGGGGCTGGCTTTGAACTCACAATCCTCCTGCCTCAGCCTCCTCCAGAGCTGCTAGGATTACAGGTGTGCCCCACCATGCCCAGCTTTAAATTGTTCCTAAGTTCATACACTACATAAACGCTGTGACGCAGTTACATTGGAAAATAGCAGTGCCCCATAAATTCCTAAAATAATTCTTAGGTGAAGGAACTGTCACCTTTGAATACCGCTGTATTTATTTTGTTTGGGTTTGGTTTGTTTATTTGTTATTTTAAAGAAAGTGTCCAGGGGATGAGATTATGATTTTTTTTTAGTCTTCTATAAAAAATGTTCCTTCTTAAGTGAATGTCTATTGCTTTTATATATGGGGAGAATTAGTGTTTGAGGAGGGTATCACACAATGTGTTATGTACGGGGACACTGTCTCTAAGAGGACAATCCCAAACTGGCTCAGTGGTATACACCCACGGTCCCAGGCAGATTGCTTGAGCCCTGGAGTTCAAGGTCAGCCTGGCAACCCAGCAAAACTCTGTCCCAAAGGAAAAAAAAAATGGTAGAAGCCCCTTACCTCCAGTGAGTATGCTTTCCCAATCCCATCTCCTGCTCCGGTGACCACTGCAAAAGGCAGGAACAGTTTTAAACAAGGGAACAGAGGATTCATCTGTATACGTTCCTCCTTCTCCTGGGCTACCCTGTCTGGCCAGCCTGGGGTCTAGGATACTCAACGCCCACAGCGGCCTGGCTCCTCTCTGCTCCAAATTCCCAGCCCTTGGCCAACCCCTACTAACCCTCCGGGGGAAGGGTGAGTTGTTTTGAGGGTCGGGTTTGTTTCTTTGCTGTTGTGTTGTTTAAGGACCTGGTGAGGCAATGAGAAATATACTGTGAAATGTGCAGAGAACCTCAGCCAGGAAACAATGTATCCAGACCTGAGGATTGAAACAGGGGACACCACATGGTCAAGGGCAAGCAGTGCGCCCTGTAATCACTCCCATGCCCAGTGCTTCCACCCCGCCTCCATCCCCACCCCACAGGGCAGCCTGTGGAAGATAAGGGACCTAGCAAAGAGGAGAATATAGAAATGCTCAGAGGGAATGCGGTGGCCTGAAGGAACTTGGAGAATTTGCACTCCATAGAACTTTCTATTAACATACAACCAATAGGTCTTGTAGTCCTGTTGTCTCCAGCATGGCAGAGCTGTTAGTGATGAGGTCCAGAATGAGCCTCATTCACGGGAATGTCCCAATTTGAACATTCACTGCATTAAGTACACACACACCTGTGAATGGCCTTGACACCAACATTTCAAGGCCAAGGTACTCGCTCAAGGTTGTTGTACATCTTGCCTTCCCGCCCCACCCCCCCACCCCCACCCCCCGCGGGGAATCTTCACAATCACCCGCGTAGTTAAGGTAATGACAGGTATGATGATGGTGATCACGATCACTTTCTGCATGGACTGTTCTTCATTGCATGCTCAAAACAAGCCCAGAAGGTGTCACGATCCTCTGTTCATCACTGAGGAAGCTCCAAAAGAGGAAAGTTCTTCATCTGATCAAGGTCTCACTGCTAAAACTGAAGACCAAAGGATTTGAACTCATGCTACCTGACTTTGGGACCACAAGCCTATACAGACATACCAGGGAAATAACTTAGGAAATCAAGCTTGGAGCTGAGGGTACTCTCATCTGTAAAGTTGAAAACTTCTATCTCTAGTGACGGGTTTTCCTGTTGTCCCCACTTGTCCTCCCTGAAGTCTACCTATGCCTCAGCAACATTCTACTCTTGCTGGCAATAACTCTATTCCCTCTTACTCATTAAAAACAGGTTAGGCTGGCCAGATGTGGTGGCACACACCTGTAATCCCAGCAGCTTGGGAGGCTGAGGCAGAAGGATGGCAGGTTCAAGACCAGCCTCAGCAACTTAGCAAGGCCCTAAGTAACTTGCTGAGACCCTATCCAAAATTAAATATTTTTTTTAAAAAAAAAGGGCTGGGGATGTGGCCCAGCTGTTAAAGCTCCCCTGGTTTCAATCCCCAGTACCAAACAAAAAAAAAAAAAACTTTTTTTAAAGATTAGGTTTTACACCTTGAGTCCACAAATGGTCAAATTCTCTGGTCCATTTGAACTTTTTTTTTGTATCCTACATCAGGGGGCAGAGGCTAAGCAGAGTCCCGAGTCCACCCGGTGTGTGAGCGTTTGAGTCTGTGTGGAGCAGGGCGTGTGCGTCCAGAATATCCAGGGCTCAGCACTCGGTGAGTTCACTGGAGACAGCATGCCCTCCCAGCAGGGGAGACAGCGCGTGCACACACACACACACACACACACACACACCGCAGGCAGCATGGGTTATAAATCCACTTGTCATTGTAAACAATGTTCCGTGTGGTAATGTTTTTAAATTTCCATTGCTATGTTTGTAAAGTTGCCCGGTTTAGCAAAGAAGGATACAGGATGCCCCATTAATTTGAATTTCAGGTAAAAAACAAATGATATTTTAGTATAATGCGTTCCGTGCAATACTTGGATTGCAATATATTAAAAAATCAGAACTTGTTTATCTGAAACTCCATTTTAACTGGGTATTCTGTGTTTTTCTCTGAAAGCCCCATAACGGTGTGACAGTCTTTCCCATTTAGCCTGGACGATATTTCTTTTTTTAAAAGATTTTTTGTTTTGTTTTGTTTAATACCTTTATTTTTATTTATTCATTTTTATGTGGTGCTGAGGCTCGAACCCAGGGCCTCACACATGCTGGGCGAGCGCTCTACCTCTGAGCCCCAGCCCCAGCCCTGGATGGTATTTCTAAAGACCTTAGCATTTCCTTCAAGGAGATGCTAAAGCCGTGACCTCTTGGTCTGCACCTTAACCCCAGTCAGGGGCTAAAATCCCACATGGTGGTTCCACCAGACAAATCCCGCGGGGTGACAGTCAGCACTGTGATCAGTGAGAACCAGGCCCAGGTGCCACTTCTCACATCTTGAGAACACAGCTCCACAGGGATCTCCGTGGCCTTGATTTTGCAATACCCTTCCTTCATCGGGGGCCTGGCCAGTCTTATTTTTTAATGAAGTAAATTAACATTATTTGTATTTCAGAATTTTGAAATACCCCTTAGCAACATGGGTATAACCTAGGGTCTAGGAATCTATAGAGATGTGGATACAGAAGTTTCTGCCTTTGTTTATTAATTGATATCATCAGAGAGAGACCATCACGCTAAGAAGAAGAAAACCCAGGGGGTGACGTTGGGGGGACAGGTGCACAGCAAGAGTTGAGGAGCCTTCTACCACATCTTGCTTTGTAGACAATTCTGATTTCACTCATGCTTTCTGGACTTCCCAATTAAATCAGATTTAACTGAAATTCCCAAAGGATGGAGATATACCTATGAGAAAAGAGGCACTATATCTTTGGGGACATAAATAGGAATAAGCAGGAATAATAAAATAAATGAGAGATGGACAGTTCCCCTTACCTGCCCACTGTCCCATCGACTGCAAGAAAGACCTTGGCAGAACTTTCCGGAAGCTCAGTAAAATGCATTTGCAGAATCTCACGCACTTTGCCAGGCCGGCCAGGCACACCAGCAGCCCGAGGAGAATGAAGAACTGGTCCAGAGGCTCCCCCATGACTGTATGGCCGCAGGTGCTGTCTCAAGCCTGGCCCCGTCCCCGTCCTGGGGTGGGACCACCTAGGGGACGGCACATCTCCTTCTGGGAGTCACTGGGTGCATTCCATTAACTCTGGGACATTTAGATTAAAGTAACATCTTCACACAACCTCTGATTCATGGGCTTTTGAATGAAGTCTTCTTTCTGATATCTTCAGAGCACTGTTGGGCTTTGTTACTGTGGGGAAGCTGGTGGCCCTGCCTGTAATCCCAGTGACTCGGGAGGCTGAGGGAGGAGGGCCACACATTCAAAGCCAGCCTCGGTGACTTAGTGAGGCCCTAAGCAACTTAGGGAGACCCTGTCTCAAAATAAAAAAAAATTTAAAAAGGGCTGGGGATGTGGCTCCAGGTTCAAGGGCCCCTGGTTTAAAAAATAAAAATTTAAAAAGTGGACATGAAGGAAAACAAGACAATGAAGAAAGGGCAGCCCAGAGTTCTGGATTCGGGAACTGCTATGGTTTGTTCTCACAACAACTCTGTGTTGGAAGCATTGCCCCAGCATGGAGACGTGAGAAGCAATGGAACTTTAGGTAAGGCCTCGTGGGAGGTCCGTGGGTCCTTAGGCAGAGGGGTTTGCCCTTGGAGGGGAATACTGACCACCTAGAGAGTTCTCTCAAGAACAAGTGGTCATCAATGCCTGACCCCAACCCTTGAACCTCTCTGAGTTCCTGTTTCAAGCTGTGGCTGCTGCTCTGTTGTAACCCACCATACGGTGGTGCAGCCCAGGGGGCCCTCACCAGAGCCTGCACCGTGCTGGTTGGACTTTCAGCCTCCAAAACTGTGAACTAAATCAGCATCTTTTCTTTATAAAGTTAGCCTGCCTCCGATATTTTGTTACAGTAATGAAAAACTGGGTGATACAGAAACCAAAAAGGATGCCAAATCAAGTCACTCATGGGTTTATTCAACAAGTATGTGCTGACTGCCTACAGATGGTGGCCCCTGTTCAAGGCCCTGGGAATGAAACAGTAATGAAGCAGGGTCTCCATCTTGGAGCTCCGATTGCAGTATGGGAGACAGAGGAGGGGAGCAGCCAGGCCCTCGTGGTGAGGAGTTTGAAATTTAGGCTGAGGGCAGTAGGAAGCCGCTGCAGAGGCCAATGGGATTATACCTCCCAAAGGTCACGGCCTGCTGCGGGAAGATGGCCGGCCAGAGGCTGATGGAGATGGAAGGTGGTCCGACAACCCAAGCAGGGGAGGTGAGGAGACTAGGAAGCCATCTGCCTGCATCGGGGCTTGTTTCTTTTTTCCTTTCACTTATTTATTTTTGATTGGTGCTTTATCAACACACATCAAGGTGGAATTCACTGTTGGCGTGTTGATATATGCACCGAACATGACTTTATTAAATTCATTCCACATTTCCTCCCCTTTCCCATCCCTCCTCCTCCTTCAGTCTCCATCTCCTTCTTCTGTTCCACTGGTCTTCCCTATGTCTCTATGACATCCAGTCTCCACCTCCTATTTTCCCTTATTTTGCTCCAGCTTCCACAGATGAGAGAAGACATCTGGCCCTCGACTTTCTGCATCTGACTTATTTCACTTAGCACGATGATGGTCTCTATTTCCACCCATTTACCAGTGAATGCCATGATTTAATCCTTCTTTATGACGGTCTTCATCTGTTTCATGTTGCTAGAGCAAAATGCCTGAGGCTGAGTAATTTGTAAAGAAAACAGGTTTATTTAGTTCACGATTCTGGAGGTTCAAGGACATGACACCAGCAGGTCCCGAGAGTCAGCCCTTGACCCTCTGCTCTTTTATTTGCTCACTCCTTGGTGATGTAATCTAATCTCTTGACCTTATGGACTTGCCACATGCTGAGGAAATTCAAATTTATCACTTCAGCTAGTCACCCTGGCTGACATCCAAACTAGCATGACCAACTACCTACTTGATACCATGGTTTGAACACCTATTAGCTGTTACTGAATTTGTCACTATTTAGAAGTCTTTCTGGGACAAAACTAGGAAAACCTTTTTTTTTTAAGTGAATATACTTCATGAGTCATTAGAATTCAGGATTATATGAGTTTTACTTAATATACTTTTTTTTCAGATTTCGGTGGACACAACATCTTTATTTTATTTTATGTGGTGCTGAGGATCGAACCCAGCGCCCCACGCATGCCAGGCGAGCATGCTGCTGCTTGAGCCACATCCCCAGCCCACACTTAATATACTTGATTCTGTATTCAGATCGTCTTTCTCTGATACTGATCATCTTGAATTCTAGCATTACGTTTGCTTTTATGTCTGGGGTATATATACTGATGTTTCTTTTATTTTTTTAAAGAAATTATATCTTTTTGATTCTTTGTGATTTAATTTTGTTTTATAAATGTGTACAACATCCACATAGTTTCAAAGTCAAATTTACAAAGGAAGATGCATTGAGAAAAGTCTTTGAGTTGATCTTAATGCCCTCTGTTCTAATTGCTTCCTCTCTCTAAAGGTAACCTCAAACTTTTATTCAGTTTTTATTATTCATCCATTTGTGAACACACACATTCATATTTCTAAGAACACATATTCATATGCATACACATCTCTATGAATACACGAGTCATTATGTGTAATCCACACACACGTACATACAAATTTTTACTACTTGTCTGTATTTTTAAAAAATATTTTATTAGTTGTTGATGGACCTTTATTTGTTTATATGTGGTGCTGAGGAGGAACCCAGTGCCTCCTACGTGCTAGGCAAGTGCTCTGCCCCTGAGCCACAACCCCAGCCCCTGTATTTTTTTTTTTTAATGAACTCCAGCACCGCATTCTTTTCTGCATCTTGCTGCTTTTTACCTAACAACAGATTCTGTAATTGCCTCCCAGTTGATATAGATTTCTTCTTTCCTTTTGGTTATTTTTACACCCTCACAGGACTCTGATGAAGATGCACCATACTCGTGGACACCCCTACGCATACTCTTTGATGGTCCCCAGTCTTTTGCTAATACAAATAGTGCTATGATCAGTGGCATTGTGCAGTCCCCCTGGGAGGAAAACTGCTGGCCCGAAGGTAAGTTCTTATGTCCTTAAGCTAAATATCCAAATATGTCCAATTTTCCTTCCTGTTGAACTTTTTGTTGCACATGAATATTCACAGCAACTTTACTTATAAAGGCCCCAAATAAAGAATGAGCCAAATATTTCTGAACAGGTGGATGAGTAAACCAAATAGAATGTGACTTATAATTTAGACAGCAAACTAGGAACTCTACTCAGCCAAAACATCAACTACTAGTACACACAACTGCACAAATACCCAGAACCTTATACTAAGTTGACAAAGCCAAGCAACAAAGAATGCTCCCTTTATGCTCCCATTTAAGTAAAATTCTAGAACACGCAAAATAGGTTGGGTGATGGGAAACAAACTAATGGAGGCCTGAGAAAGTGGCCAAAGGAACTTCTTGGGGTGACGGAGACTTTCTAGAACTTGGTTATGATGATGGTCACACACGGGTGAATTCATTTGCCAATATGCGCTGGACTTTCAATTAGTGCTTTTAGGATACAATTATGCTTCCATTTAATTTATATCAATTTACATTGATTAACTTAATTATGCTTTAAAATAAACAGTGGCATAGGTAATAGTTGTTGCAGAAGTTTAGAAATATTTAGAGGTGAGAGAGTTCATGAAGGGCTGCAGGTTTCGCGGGTAGAAATGCCGCCTCTCTCTGAGTACCGTGAAGAGCAGCTGTCCTGGCCTGGGACCCCTCTCTGAGCTGCTTCCTCTCAGCTGGGGACTTGGACTCAGATTGTAAATGTCTGAAAGATGTTTCTCTGTTGGGCTAGAGGTCAGAGAGGAACCAGGAACCAAACAAGAAGAGAACTCGTTGTGTTTGGTCAGAAAGCAACTTAAAGAAGCAACTTAAAAAAAACAAACTTTCTCCTGAGCTGCAATCAGGCTGAATTTTGAATTCTTCCAAACAATAGAGGGGGGTGATCTATGGCCCTGGCAATGGAGTATGGTGTGAAGCTTTGGGGGTTTTCTACAAGGTGAGAAACAGCATACGATGTTATTTTGATTTTAAATTCTTCCTCCCCATCCGACCCCTGTGATACTGGCGATTGAACCCAGGGGTGCTCTAACACCCCACTCTTTTTATTTTCATTGTTTTTAAGAGAGTTTCTCAGGCCAGCCTCAGGCTTCAGGTCCTCGGGCCTCCACCCCTGAGTAACTGGGGCTACAGGTATGTGCCACCTCATTCGGCTTAAATTATTTTATTAGTGGAGTTGAAGATATTTTCGTAGGTCTAAGGGCTGTTTGTATTTTTTTCCCTGTGTTATTTTCTTTTTCCTTTCCCCTGGCCATTTTTCTGGGTGGTTTTTGCTATTTCCTTCTGTGCACAGGTTAAGTATTGATTATCCAAAAATGCTTGGGACCTGTTTTTCTTTTTTCTTTTTCTTTCAGATTTTGGAAAATTTGCATGTACAGAACCATATGTCTTGGGGATGAGACCCAAGGGTAAACATGAAGTCCACCTGTATTTCATATATTCTACGCATAGCCTGAAATAACTCTACCCAGAACTCCTTAGCACACTGCGGTTAGACTGCCACAGAGTCGGGGTGGAATCTACCACTTGTGGTTTCCTGTCCGCACTCAGAAATTCGAGAATTTGGAAGCATTTCTGGTTTGGGAGTTTTGCATTAGGGTGCTCAACCTGTATTTCTGGTTTTTCGTTGTTGTGGTGGTGGTTGTTGACCTTGGGCTTGAGGCCTCCTCATTTCACTATCAGGTCCGTGTTCACTAATTCTCTCTTCAGAGGTGCCTGGTCACGGCTCAATCAGAAATGGTCTTAATTTTATTGCTGAAGGTTCTTTTTCTGCCTTTTCAAAACTGGTTCTTTTTTAGAGGATGGTGTTTTTTTCCACGGAGATACATTACTTTTGACTTTGCTTTATTTAGCACAGTTGAATCCTAATCTGCGTCGTATGATCCAATACCTGGGGTCTTTCTGCCGTGGTCTCCTGGCTCTTCTGGCTCCCACCCAGGGTGCCCTCTTTCCTGGTGCCCAGATGAACCACCAGTTTGGACCCAATTCAAACTCAATTTGTGGCTTGAAGGCCTGGCTTCTCCTTTCCTCCCTTCCTTCCTTCCTTCTCTCTCTTCTGCCAACTCTGGGGAAGTGAATTTGGTCTGCCCAAGACAGCACGCCGGCCTGGGTGGACAGACCCACAGCTGGCTTCCTGGCCCCCTCCACCTGCGGCTCCGTGCCATTTCCTTACAATCCGTGTCTCTTCTGGATCGCTCTTAGCCTGAGAGAAAGAAAGCCTCTGGGGCCTCAGCCCCGTGGAGGGAGGTTCTTACAGTGACCTCTTCCTGGCCTCAGCCTCTGCCTCCACACCATTAGCAGCACCGAAGCTCCATTCACCGCAACCGTGGATCTGGGTGCTCCCCGGTCTCTCTGGGTTACCACTTTCCCTCATGCTGGAAATGTGGGCTAGAATCTTAACAGGAAACGAGGCACCCGATCTATCATGTGCCTGGGGGCATCCCAGGAAGGGGAGTACCCAATAACCCAGTGGGATTTGGAAGCTCATAGGCCCTCTCCCGGGGATGGGGGAAGCAGGCAGTTTCAAGGAAGAGTGAAATGATTTTCAGGGGAGATGGATGGATTGGAAAATGGGTGATAATCTGTGACAAGGTCTGTCTGGGCTCCGGACACAGGGTCAACTCTTTCTTGTTGGTCTTCCTTCTTGCCATAGGTTTCAGTCTCTTCCAGCTGATGAAATATCTGGGGAAGGGATTCCCAGCGATCAACTATCTTCTGGAGAATCTGACCTCTAGATCCGTAGGAGAACTTCAGAGAAAGGCTCTCCCCGTAGCTGCTGCTTTTCTAAATTCCCTAGTTTGGAGGAATCGGCACACCAAAGCGCCATGTTTAGGGGTCTTGTTTTCGGATCCCCAACAAAGCCAAACGCAGAAAAGTACTGCTTTCGTCATCTAGGCTGTATAACAAATCAACCCCAAACGTAATGGCTTAAGAGGATGCCATCTGTTATCCCATGGCTTCTGTGGGTTGGCAACCCAGAAACCCAACCCACAGACCAGCTGGTCTCTGGCCCCAAGCCTTCCACAGGCGAGGGTAAAGGTGGAGCCAGGGCTGAGGTCTCTTAAAGCTCAACAGCGGCAAGAGCTCCTCAAAGCTCCCTGAGATGTTTCCTGACTGGAGCAAATTCCTCTCCAGGTATTCCAAGCAAAGTAGGCCTCTTCATAGAGTAGCTCACAAAATGGCGGTCACCTTCATCCCAACAGACAGATGAGAAGAGTCAGAGAAAGAGAGGGGAAAGACAAACGCTCCCCCCTCACATTAACCTGATCTTGGAAGGGTCATCTCCTCCCTTGTGCTGTATTCTCTGCCTTAGAACTAGCAAATTTCTAGGTCCAGCCCACACCCATAGGGTTAGGGTTAGGGTTAGAAAGTGAGGAAGCAGGACCATTGAGCACTGTTTTAGAAGCTGCCTACCACATGTACCCACTACGAACACGGGCAGGCAAATCTGATCTTCAGCAAAACAAATCAGAACACTGGTTGCCTGATAGAGGTGCAGAGATTAGAGAGTCTTGAGGATGTTTTCCATGTGGATGGAGATGCTCTGCACTTGGTAACTTTGCGTTCATGGGGTATACCCTCCTCAAAACACATCTCGCTGTACATTTTTCTACATTTAATTATATCTCGATTTTAAATAAATTTTATCCTGCAGTGATTTAGTGTGGGGGGTGGGTAGCTTAGACTTCCCTATTACCAGGATCAGGAGGAGCAACTCACTTGCACGCTTGGTCTCACACCAAGACTTGCCCATCTTCACTTGTCAACACCAAAAAACATATCCAGTCCCATATAATAGACAAATCACAAGCAAGCTTTTAGATAAGTTTGTACTTCACTACGCACAAGACACTATGGATGGAATTGTATCCTTGCTCCCCCTAAATCCGTTATGTTGAAGCTCTCACCCTCAATGTGATGGTATTTGGAGATGGAGCAATTAGGTCCTGAGGTTGGGCCCCTCATGATGGGTTATTGCCCTTTGAAGAAGACACGATCTCTCCCCTCCCCTGCCCTCTCCCTCCTTCTCCCTCTCTCGAGCGCCTACTTTCTTCCTCCCTCTACCACATGAAGACAGAGCAAGAAGACAGCCATCTTCAAGCCAGAAAGAGGACCCGCATGAGGAACCAAATGGGCCAGCACCTGGATCTTGGACTTTCCAGCTCCAGAACTATGAGAGAAAAAAAAAAAAAGATGTGTCATTCCAGCCACCCAGGCTATGGGGTTTTGTTACAGCAACCGGAGCTGGCACAAGAGGACCCTAATCAATAAAATTAAAATTACACCTTCACTGGGGATACACGTGATTCTGCCAGACATGGCAACGGCTGTTTTCTTCCCTACTCAAGAAATGCAGCTGGATGAACATCAGCCCCCATGGGAAACTTTCATCGTTGGAGTTCAATAAATCGTAGTTAGAAATCTCTCCTTGGCATGCATCTGGCCACTCTCCATGGCCTTCTGGAAAGGATGGCAACCTCCTGACCTGCAGTCAAGGACGGCAGGCGCAACGCGAATCCATGAAACAGACCTACGCGGAGCCCCTTCAGTACGGACACGCAGTAGGTACAATTGTCACCTCCACAGTCACACGCATTCTCTTCCGCTCTCCTTAGCTCTCTTGATTCAGCTTTTATATTCTTCCTAACTCTACTATAGCAAGCACACTGAATGGTGGAGAGTGACTCTGAGCCTGGGCATCGGGGACACGGAGAGCAGAGCACAGGGGGACCCAAAGGAAGCCACCGCTGCACCTCCGCCCCAGCCGGCCTTAGTCCTGTGGAAATTCTAGACCATGTGATAAATCGTGATTTTTTTTTTCTTTTAGGTGATATCAAAAATCCAGGTTTTAATGTGACATTTCTCAGTCTGTATTAAAATTGCTTCTATTAAAATGACAAGTCTGGCCTAGAAAGCGACAAACTCCCAAACCATGTGTTTGGTGGTGATGGGGAAGAACGGAGGCTGAGGGGAACCATGAGCAGAACTCCATCTCCAAGGCCATGGCGTGGGTGCTGAGCGCCCCCAAAGGCACGCTGTTGGAGGCTTGATTTCCAGGTGGGCACTATTGGGAGGTGGTAGAAATTTTAAGAAGTGGGGCCTGGGCAACAGGTGTAGCTCTTACCCACCATGCAAAAGGCCCTGGGTTTCACCCCAACACCACAAAAAAATAAAATAAAAAAGAAATGTGTCCTAGTGGGGGGCACCTGGGTCAATGGGATTGGGGACCCCAGCCTCTTTTCCCTCCTTTGACATCTGGTGATGATATGAATGGTTTTGCTCCATCACATTCCCACCAGGCCCAAAGCAACACGCCAACCAATCATGGACTGAGACCTCCAAAACTGTGAGCCAAAATAAACCTTTTTTCTTTACAAGTTGATTATGTCAGGCCTTTCTTATAGTGATGGACAGCTGACTCACCCAACCAGGTTCCCCAAGGAGCCTCTCTCCATCACAGGTTGGGAGGAACGGAGGCAGGTATAGATCACACATAATAAGTCAGGTAAACCTAGGCAGATATGGGCCCCAAGCAGGGGCCAGATTCAAGACACAATGCACCAACTCTAACATCAAAGGACATCTGGAAGTAAAAGAAAGCAAAAAGCCAATTAGTGTGCAAATGAGTGGAATATGGGACCTCATGTGTTATTAGAAATGTCAACTGGATGAATAAAATACTACAGACACATAAAGGAGTAAATAAAACTGGAAGTTGTTCTTAGTACTCATAAGGATACAATGAAACCCATGTTTGCCTTCACGCCTCTGTGGCGGTACAGTAAACTGAAGTGTCTTTATAGGAAGCAGGTTAGCGGTTGCCCGGGGCTGGCTCTGGGGATGAGAACTGACTGCACGTGGGTGGGAGAGGTCTTTGGGCCATGGTGGCAATTTCCTAAAATTGGGTTGTGGTGAAGGTTGCCCAACTCTGAATTTACACACATACACCCCCCCAAAATCATTAAATCGTACACTTAGAATTGGCAATTTATTTAAATAATACCTCATTACAATGGCTTTTTTAAATTGGCAGAGGCAGGATGTCAACCCAGGTCATGGGATTCCAGAAGCCACCATCACACAGCCACGGCCTCCCTACATTATCCCAACAGGAGAACAATGTCACGGCTGGGAGAGTCCAGTGGTCTAGATGTCGCCAATCCCGCAGTCTGTTTTCTAGACTAAATGCACAAGCTCTGGGCCACCGCCTCCACCTGTAACCATGGTAACCTCATCCACCTCCCACTCTCAAAGCCAATGTCCTGCACTGAGACAGAAGCGCATGAAAAACTCAATCTAGAGGAACTGTCCCAAACTAAAGTCCTGAACTGCTGGCGAGTTCCTGAAAACAAGAATACTGGCCACCCTCCAGTTATTTTTAGGATCCCCCCCAAAGCCAAACTTCCAGCACAGTTTTCTAACTCAAAGCCACAAAGGCCAAGAAAGATGCACCCGTTCTCCTGGCTTTGGCCTAGAATTCAACCAAGTCGGTTGGTCGGCAGTGTTCCTCTCATGCAGATGAGACGCTCTGATTGGCAGGCACACCGTTTTGATAAAGTCCAAAAAGCACATAATAATACTTTATGATGCTTATGAGTCTAATTTTATTGTTCTTTAATTTTTCAAAGCCTTCAATTGTGGGAGCAACAACTAAGGGATACTTGGGTGGAAAGAGTTGGGAGACTGGGCTGGGGAGTAGCACAGGGCAGGCGCCTGCCCAGCATGTGGGAAGCCCTGGGTTCCATCCCCAGCCCTGAAAAGAAGAAGAGCCAGAAACCAGCGGGAGAAGAGAATAGAGGCATCAACTCCCACAATGTTGTGTTTCCTACAACAGGGAGTAAAGAAATGGTAGTTGTCACTAACAGTGTAACCCTGCACATGTGAGCATTATTAAGGAAACCCGGGAGGGTCATCTCTAATGGCAGAAAGGGTGTGCAAGCTCAGCCTGCTACCCCAAAGGGCCCCCTCTTTAGCAGCTGATCAAGAACACCCTGGGAATACAGGAGATGGGGTAAATACAGGTGTCCCTCGGTACTGGGGATCCTGCATTCACAGAGCCAACCGGCCACGAATCAAAAACATTCCCCAAAATGGCACCTGAACTGAACATGTGCAGATTTTTTTTTCCCTGTCATGATTTCTAAACAATATAACAACTACTTACATAGCATTTATACTGGATCAGGTATCGTAAGTACTCTAGAGATGATTTAAGGTGGTATACAGGAGGCTGTGCACCAGTTATATGCAGACACTGTGCCGTTTTATAAAAGGGCATGTACCTCCTTGGATTTGGGTGCCCCCTAGGATTCTAGAACGAATCCCTGTGGATACCAAAGGATGATGGAACTTCTTTGTTGCTCCTTCCTATTACCTTCCAAGGTCATGTTGGCCTCCTTTCAGCTCACCATGGCCGGTTTTACCTGTCACCTCAAGTCCCCAATTGTCCTGGATATGCATTCTTCCAGGAAACAACCTATAGGCAAACCAAACCCTACCTTGCTCAACTCCATGTTTTCTCACACCAGAGGTGAGAATGTGGAGGGACAGGCAGGGAGAGAACAGAGACCCACACCCAGCTGAACGTTCCAAGTTTAATTTATGTTTAATTTACCTGGAAGAGAGAACTTCAGCTTCATTTACATTTCATGGAAGTACATTAGGGAAAATGGATTGGAGAAAAGCAAATGAGACCATCGTTCAGCTTGCCCCTGGATTATATGGTTCGTTCAGATCTGTAGTCAACAATTATGTCTTGAACACTCCCTATTTACCAGGTCTTCTTCTACTCAATTTAGATTTTTTTTAGACATGGTTCACAGACATAAATTCCACTTTAAGAATCACAGTTTTACTGGGAATGTGGCTAAGTGGTAGAGTGCTTGCCTGGCATGTGTAAGGCACTGGGTTCAATTCCAAGCACTACTTTTTAAAAAAAAAATTTAGCCAGCATGGGGGGACACAGCTGCAATCCCAGCAGCTCAGGAGGCTGAGGCAGGAGAATCACAAGTTCAAAGCCAGCCTCAGCAACTTAGCAACATCCTGTCTCCAAATAAATTTTTAAAAATAAAATGAAAAGGGCTAAGGATGTGGCTCAGTGGTTAAAGCACCCCTGGGTTCAAGCATCCCTGGTTAAAGCACCCCTGGGCTCAATCCCTGGTACCCAAAAAGTAAATGAGTAAAAATTAGTTTTAAACCATTTTCAAAAGAAATCAGGGGCTGGGGCTGCAGCTCAGTGGCAGAGCTCTTGCCTAGCACATGTGAGGCACTGGGTTCGATCCTCAGCACCACATAAAAATAAACAAATAAAATAAAGGCATGCTGCCCATCTACAACTACAAATTAAAAAAAAAATCAGTGTCTTCTATGCCAGACTTGGTAAGAAGCCAATTAGTAACAAGACTTTATGTAGCAAGGGCAGCTCACCTTCCCCTCTCTCTTCCTTCAGGGTGATTCATTCTTATTCATGTTGAAAATGCTCATTAACTAAGGCTTGCAGGCTGAGGAAGACGGTGTCGTGGTTACTTGCAGAGGTCTGTTCCCCCACTCCCCACCCACTGCTGTTCACGCCCACCAAGGAACAACTTGGTCAGGAGGCTGCAGACCACCCCTGGAACCAGAGGCGACTCCCTGAATGAGAACCACCTAGCCAGCTGCACTGTGAAATCCCTGGAGAAGGTGTCTGCCCCTCTGTAGATGCCACCAACCCAGTTTGTGGTTCCAGAACAAAGTCTTTTGCTTATTATTTCAGTACTAAAGAATAATAGTAATCATAATTTTGCTACTGCAAATCATGCTGTTGTAGACGCGGAATGCATGTATTGCTATAGCATGCTGACTTTAATTCTTTTGGATAAATGTTAAGAAGTGGTACAGCAGGCTCATATGGTAGTTCCCTTGCTAGTCTTTTGAGAAGTCTGTACTCGGTGGTGATTCTACTAATTTACAATCCTGCCAAGAGTGTAAACGTGTTTCTTCTTTCCTTACATCCTCACCAGCATTTAGTATTTTTTTGTATTTTTAATGACTGCTATTCTGACTGGGGTGAGATCAAATCTCACCATAGTTTTGATTTGCATTTCCCTGATTATTAAAGATGTTGAACATTTTTTCATACATTTGTTGGCCATTTGTATTTCTTCTTTTGCGAAATGTCTATCTAGTTCACTTGCCCATTTATGAATTGGGTTATTTGGGTTTGGGGTATTAGGCTTTTTGTGTTCTTTACATATTCTAGATATAAAACCTCTGTCAGGGGACTAGCTAGCAAAGAGCTTCTCCCATGTTTTCCCGATTTCTTTTTCAGCAGATTTATTATTGGCGCACAAGAGAGCCATTGATTTTTGTATTCTGTGACTTTGCTAGATTTGCTAAGTCAGTTCTAGATATCTTCTGATTCAATTTTTTGTGTTTTTTAAAAATCTTCCAAGTATGGGATCATAACATCTGAAAATAGAGATGACGTGACTCTTTGTATCCCTTTTATTTCCTTCTCTTGCCTAATTGGTCTGGCTAAAATTTCAAGTAGTGTATTGACGAGGCACAGTGAGTGTAGAATCTTGTCTTGTTCCTAATTTTAAAGCAAATGCTTTCACTATGATGTTGGCCTTGGGTTTGTCATACAGAACCTTAATGAAGTTGAGATACTCTCTTTCTATCCCTAATCTCTTCAGTGTTTTTAAGACGAAATGGTGTTGAATTTTTCAGAGGTTCTTTCTGCATCTATTGAGACCATGATGACTCTGTCTTTAATTCTACTTATGTGATGAATCAGGTTTATTGATTTGCATATGTTGAACCATCCTTGAATTCCTGGAATGAAACCAATTTGAACATGAGGTACAATCTTCTTAATGTGTTTTGGGGTAAGAATTGATAATATTTTATTAGGGATTTCCGCATTTATGTCCATTTGAGATATTGGCCTGTAATTTTATTTCCTTAATGAGTCTTTATCTGGTTTTGATATTCGAGATGCTGGCTTCATAGAGTGAACTGAGCAATGTTCCCTCACTTTCTATTCTGTGGAATAATTTGGTAAGCTTTGGAATTAGTTCCTCTCTTAAAGTCTGATAGAATTTGGCTTGGAATCCATCTGGTCCTTTTCTTTGTTGTTATTACTGCTTCCATCTCATTGCTTATTATCAGTCCATTCTCTATATCCTCTTGATTCGATTTTGGTAGATTGTATGTATCTACAAATTATCCATTTCTCTTAAATTTTCCAAGTTATTGAAATATGTTTAAAGTAGTCCCCAATGACCCTCTGGGTTTCAGAGATGTCTCTGAAGATATCTCCTTTTTCATTTCTAATTTTACTAATTTGTCTAGGGTCAGTGACCATAGATGGAACATCCCCGGGCTCCTGTGTCACACATGTCCACCAATGCCACCAAGCTGAATCTTACCCTGAACCCACAGCCCACCAAGACCAGCACAACACTGAGGTAGTGAAACCAGAGTTTGAGATGAAACTAGACTCTACTTCTGCTGGTGGGTGGGCTCTGTATGAGCTGCAGGCCTCTGCAGCCGAGGAAGCCTACTGTAGTGTGAGCCGCTAACGAAGGCAGGGGATGCCAGCCGGTGTCAGCTCTGAGGGTCGCAACTGGCAAACCTTTGAGTGGCATGTTGCAGCTCCTAATGGCAGGCTGTGCCCCCCAGGCCTGAAGCAGACTCCAGAAGCTCACCACCAGTTTCCTCCCAGGTTCTTATTTCATGAATACAAAAATGGAAATAGATGAGGATGAGTGAGTGTAGGAGTAGGATTTATTCAAGTGTGAATAGAAACAGAACTTCCACAGGGCAAGAGGGGACCCAAGAGGTGTTCCCGTTTCAGTGTCTAGTCTAGGGGTTCATACAGTACTTGTGTCAACGCTATTGGTTGAGATTTATGCTAATCAGGATTTGGAAAAGCACTAATGCAATTGGTCAACGCTTGAGTCTGAACTTCCATTCGGGTCTGCCCTGTTTCCATTTTCTCGTGCTCACCTGCAATCCCAGCTTCCCAGGGGTTGAGACTGGCAGATGGTGGATGCTCAGAGGTTCAGAGTGAAGGCACTGTGTGGACAGTGTTCACATCGGGCCCAGGATGGGCTGCCACAATGTGCCTCAGGCCCATGCCAGCCTGGTGGACTCCGCTTGACCAGGGCATGCTCCAGCCCACCAGGGCCACTGCTCCACCCCTTTGGGACAAGAGCTTTTGTGGACTGCCCATCACGGAAGTGGACTCACAGCCCAAGCTGCTACACCCAGCCACACATGGCACTAGCTAGACTAGAAGTCCAATAGAACGGGCTTCATCTGGCACTGGAGCTGTCCCAGAGACTCCTCTGCAGCCAGGTCTAGAGAGGGGGCTCTGGGGCCTGCCCAGTATTGGGTGTCACCAACCCAGATTTAGGTTCCAGAACAAAGTCTTTTGCTTACTATTCCTTCCTACCCCAGCAAATAAGGTCTTATGCCACACTGTGTTGCCTAAGGTCAGGGCAGTGCTGGTGAAGGCAGACCCTTGGCCACCAAGGCTGACACTAAGTTGGCCGTGCTGAATGTTCACAGCCACAGGGACTTGCGTGGTCTTGGGGTAGGCCAGGGCCTTCAGCGGGCAGTGATGCAGGCCCAGATGAGGCCATCCCACTGGAGTGCAGGTCTCTCTCTGGCACGCAGCAGTTCTAGGACCCTGTCTGTATGCACTGGCCTGGCAGCAGCTGTACTGCCCAAGGCCAAGGGTGGGGGGAGGGGTGGAGATAGTCCCTTGGCTGATGATCATAAGCGGGGTTATGCCTGAGTCTCAGAGCTGCAGGGGCCTGCACAGTCCCAGGTGCAGGACGGGTGTGCCTCAGGCCCACTCCAAGATTGGCACTGATGTGGGCCCAAACTAGAGTCTGTCTCACTGATGCACAATCTCTACCTGATGCTGGATGGGCTCTAGGCTCCATCAGTGGGCTCTGGCCTGTGTAGGGGGCCTTCAGCTTCTCCTGGTGGCTGGTCTCACTGCAGTGGGTCTGGCATTGAGCTCCTAGACAAAACCCTATGCTAACTCTCATGCCGCCCAGTGGGTGGAGTCTGGCTCCCCACTCTGCTACACCATGTCAGAGCAGAGGGATGGATATAGTCAGCCCCTGGCCTAGCCGAGTTCCAGTGACTGGGTCCACAGGTATTGATTGGCCTGGAGGTAGGGGGTGTGGGCTTTGCCCAGCCCTGGGTTTCATCATCCTGGGCCTGGAACGAGGTTTCAACCTTGAGACCTGGACTTCATTCGGTATGTCCCTACCAAGGGAGAGGGAGCTCCCTCCATTCTGGTCTGTTCAGAATTTGGGAAGGGATGACATGGGCAGTTCTTTCCTTCCTGCATTCTTCAATGTGTCATTTTGTTTTGTAATAGAAAAGAAAAAAAAAATAAGCAGGCACTTTGGTCTCTCGCCTGATTTCCTTGGCTCTTGTGAAGGTGTTTTGGTGGATGAACAGAAGCCCAACTTGGTGTGTCTGTGGGGAACCATCGTCAGAGGATCTTAGCTGCCATCTTGCTCTTGAGCTGAGACCGTCTTCATCCAGTCTGAGAAGTATCTGCCCATGTTTCTTTGGAATTTATTCTGCCTGTTTCTCTTTTTTCCTCTCCGGGTCGTGCTTTCTTTGTTCATCTTTCTTCATTTTCTTGGTTCTTGGGATTGTAATTACTGATTTCTCTTGGAGTTCCCTGATCCCCTCTTCTGGGAGTTCACATCTACGGTCGAGCCTCTCTAATAAGTGGTTGATTTTGGTTCTGCCTTTTCCAACTCCAGAATATCCTCTGGGTCCTTTTTAATACTTCCTCTTGATTTGACTTCTTTAATCCTGTGTCCTTCGGTCCTTTGAACCTATTTACAATGACTACTTTGAAGTCTTGTCTGTTAAATATGATATCTGGTCCTTCTCAAATACTAGGTCTGTTGCCTCCTTTTATGTCACACTTTTATGACCCACGCTCTTTCTTTGAATGTCTTGTAATTCTTTTTTTGAAAAATTGCCATCTTAGATAATATGGCAACTCCGGACCCGGGTTCTCCTCCCTGCTCCCAGGGGCTCGCCTCTGTCGCTTGTGGTTTATGTCCTAGCTGGGTCCTGGGCTGCGCACATGCAGTCTGGCTCTCCTTTGGTGTCGTCCCTCTGAGGGTGAGTCCTCTGGAGGCACATGTTCACCCCACGGTGTGTGGGTTTCACGGGGCTTGGATTGTCAGTGTCCCTGATTTTCATTTGAAGTTGTCCCATCCCCTTGGGCTCCGGTTGGCAGTGCCTGTGCCCTTGTGTTTGACAGTGCTCTGAGGCGCAAATGGCTCCCCAGCCTGATCAGGTCCAGTTAAGTTCTGAGGGGGTCATTTCTGAGGCCAGCTTTGGAAGATGTCATCTCAGCTATAGCTTTTCCAGGTTCTTCCCGGCAAACTAGTTGGCCTATGATTTAGCTTGTGGCTCTTAATTGAGAAGATGGTTGCTTTCAAGAGTTTTTATATGTCTGTTTCAACTGAAGTCCCCCACTCCTCCCTTCTCGTGTGCGTTGTGGAGAACTGAGACACCCGAGGCGGGGGAGCCCTCCAGGCAGCCCCCTCCCTTCTGATACCAGCTGTGAGTCTGAGCAGCTCCCCAAACCAGCCTGTTTGGATCCTTTGCTAGGAAGACTCACAGACCCCACAGGGAGCTGCTGCATTTGTGGACACAGTTGACAGAAAGGACACAGATTAAGATCAGCCAAGGGAAGAAAAGCTCAGGGCAGACTCTGGGTAAGGACCAGAGGTGAAGCCAGCACCACGTGACAATGTACCTAGAGAATACCAGCCTGGGGACCCCCTGAGCCTCCATGTGCAGGGTGCTTTGGGGACTTCACTATATAGGCCCACGTGGGTGCCCTCAGTATCCTGCACCCCCAGACATCACCTGATCCCCCTCCCTGAACCGCATTGCTGGTGGTTAGCCCCGACTCAGATACGACCACCCTCCATCCAAAATCACATTTCTAGACCATGCAAGGTGACCCAAGTCCCCAGGTAAATAGAAACCCTGTTAGGCATGATAGTCCAAGACACTGAGGTCAAAGGTCAGACAAATTCTGGAGCCAGATTAGGTTCTGCACAGACTGCTTCTTCCCCTGGGCAAACTCTGACCTCTCCTCCATGTGGGTGAGGGCTTGGTAAAGGAGATGAGAAAGTCTGATGGCCTGACCCTCCAAATCAGATAAGGTGACCCTTGACGGGAAGCCAAGAACAGAATAAGCCCTTTCTTCACGGCCACACTCACCTGGAGTGGAACATGCCCCGGACTGAGCTGCAGGACCTTTGGAGAGACAGGGAACTGGTCAAGTCTCAATGCCATAGATTCAGACTGTTCTTACCAGGTTTTATTTGGTGTTCTTGAATCAGTGTTTCTTCATTTGCCTTATGGTCTTACAATTTCAAGAAACTTTAAGTGCCTTTTAAAATAGTCTTCACCAGGCTGGGGTTGTGGCTCAGCGGTAGGGCACTCACCTGGTACATGCAAGGCCCTGGGTTCGATCCTCAGCACCACATAAAAATAAATAAAATGAAGGTATAAAAAAATTAGTTTTCACCAGCTTTATTTATTTATTTCACTGTAAAGATCTCTTCACACTGCCATTCGACCTTTCCCTAGGCTTTTTTTTTTTTTTTCGGGGGGGATGGGGTACTGAGGATTGAACCCAGGGGCACTTAACCCCTGACCCAACATGTTAATCTGGAATTTTCTTTATCCACCTAAGGCAGCCAGTAACCACAATGGTAGCTTATTGATGGCTTCTTTCTTTGAATAATGTTTTCAAAATTCATTAAATAAAGTATACAGAATTATAAAGGAAACAAATTACCCCCAAAAGTTGTCACAATATTTCTTAAAGTTCTCATACTAAAAATATGCTGGGTTTTTTGTTGTTGCTGGGTTTGCCTCTTGTGGGGCTGGGAATCAAACCCAGGGCCTCCCGCATGCTAGGCAAGGGCTTGACCGCTGAGCTAAGCTCCCTTCTTTCCCAAATTTTATTTTGAGAAAGGGTCTTACCAAGTTGACACATTGGTCTCAAATCTGTGTTCCCCCTGTCTCAGCCTCTCAAGTGACTGGGGTGACAGGTGCACACCAAAAGCAAAACTATGCTTCTTTATAAACATGTTAAATGGCAAAAAGTAATGGGAGTCTAATAACTACCGGGAGGGTATAAATGGCTTGTTTGTTAAAAAACAAATAAAACTATAACTTGACATAAAAATGTCTTGAATTCTATTTGGTAATAAAGTCACAAGCACTTCTATTACTACTATGGCGTTGCTACATTCAAATGAGAAGAAATGCTACATTTTGGTTAAAGGAGGGGAAAATCAAGATGTGTTCTTTCCCCACTAAATTCTACCCATGGAATCCCAAGTTAAGACCCTCTACTGCTAAAGTACAGTCTGGACAAACAGCTTGGGACAGAGCTCCCTCCTACCACCTGGGCTCAGGTGCAGATGCCAATTCGGTGAGTGCGCCGGGAGTCTGTGTTCTCAGGGAGCCTCCAGTTCACGGTGCTGCTGTTGTGGAAGAATCCTCAGGGGAGGCAAGAGACTTTCACTGGGTGGAGGCGAGGGCCAGAGTGCACAGAGGCCGCCTTTCCTGACCCTTTGCTATAGTTTGGATAAGTGTGCCCAAAGGCCCAGGGTTGAAAGCCTGGTCACCAGCCTGTGGTGCTCTGGGAGGTGGGGAACCTTTAGGAGGTGGGGCCTAGGGGGAGGAAGTTAGGTCTTGGGGATGTGTCCTTGAAGGGGATACTGGGCCCCTTTAGCCCCTTCCTGTCTCTTTGCTCACCAGCTACCATGAGGTGAGCAGCTTTGCTCCACTCTCTACTCTCCTCCATGATGTTCTGCCCAGCCACAGGCCAGAAGGCAACAGAACCAAGCAACCATGAAACCATGAGCCAAAATAAACCCTTCCTCTTTGTAAACTGTTTATCTCAGGTGTTTTGTCACAGTAATGGAAAGCTGACTAGCATACCCTTAAAACCTCCAGGAATGGCTCAGGGCTTCCTGGCTGAATGCTTTCCTTTTCTATATGCTTTAGTATCTGACAACAGAAGGAGAACTTAGATAGAGGTTCTGAGCTCCTGGGCACCCTGGTTACTAAAAGCTACCACAAAGCAGCAGCTGACAATCAGGTAAGTTTCTGACCCTTGGCAAGTTCCAGCACCCAGAACGTATGTGCAGATACCCATGTCCATCCACGGGAGACAAAGACTCACCGCCCAGACAACTGACTGTGAAAGTGGAAATGACAATTCAAAACAAAATACGCAACTGAAGACTTAGAAATTATTGACAAAATTACCTTTGCTATTTTCCGTAAGGTACTGAAAATATATTTAAAATGACTCTTCTGTTTTTTCAGCAACCTTGGTTGTCTAAAAGCTCCAGAGCCCTGAACTTGAGATATAGTCATAGAAAAAAATTAAAACAGCAGAGGAAAGTCCAAGTCAACAGAAGGTGTTATTAGCAATACAATAGCCAGCAGTACACAAAATATCAAGGAAATTAGTTTTCTTTGTCCCATCTAAGAGCTGTTTTTATGTTTTAGGTAAGAAAAAAAAATTTTTTTTCAGAGACATAGGTCACTGGGCAACATTTCTTCTTCAGCCTCCTGAGGCTCACAGATCTCTTCTAGAACCACCTCTCAGCTTCCAACAAACTTTAATTCAAAAGCTGCCTTCAACCCCACCTCTTGGAAACCTGGTTCTTTAAGATATAGGGGGAAAAAAAATCTCGATTTTCAACCCAGCTGCGGAGCTGCTGTGCTGCTCTTAGGGTGCCCCCTACTGGCCACATGTGGAAGGAGGCGGCAAAGCCACTAGACCATCTCCTTCCAAGGGGAAAGACTGGGAGTGACATGGGCCAAGTCGTGTTGCTGTATGGGAGCAGGTATGAATGTGTCACAGCAAATCCCACCACGATGAACAAGTGCAATGCACCAGTAAAAACAATATGAAAAAAATTCCAAGAATAAAAATTAGAGGGCTGGGATTGTGGCTCAGTGGTAGAGCGCTCGCCTGGCATGCATGAGGCACTGGGTTCAATCCTCAGCACCACATAAGTGTAAAATAAAGATATTGTGTCCACCTAAAACTAAAAAATAAATATTTTAAAAGAAATTAGAGGTAAAATACTCCCTCCCTTTCTTTCTCTCTCTCTCTCTCTCTCTCTCTCTCACGCAATAAGGCAAAAGTTGATGTTTCTTTGTTTTTTCTCAACATTTTTGGTTTCTGTTGATGAAACAAAAGGCAGTAATGTCAACAGTTGGGAAGCCCCAAAGTCATGCTCTAAACACCTTTTAAAAGTAAACAGAAAGGGGCTGGGGATGTGGCTCAAGCGGTAGCGCGCTCGCCTGGCATGCGTGCGGCCCGGGTTTGATCCTCAGCACCACATACAAACAAAGATGTTGTGTCCGCCGAGAACTAAAAAATAAATATTAAAAAAATTAAAAAAAAAAGTAAACAGAAAGAATAAAGGACTCCTACAACTCAACAGCAACCAAACAGCATGATTAAGAAATGAGCACAGGACTTGAACCGACATTTCTCTTAAGATCACAGTGGCCAGAAAACATGTGAAAAAAAAATGTTCCACATCACTGGTGAATCAGGGAATTGCAAATCAAAAACAGGCATCTTTCCTCTTAGGATCATCATAACCAAAACCCAACAAGACGAAACATGAAACAGAAAATACCTCATTATCAAGGATGTGAAGAAATCAGAGCCTCACGGGTGAGAGTATAGAGGGGTCAGTCCACGGCTGCAGCAATGTGGGAGAGCACTCGCCTCCCACCTATGGGGCCCTGGGTTCGATCCCCAGCACCACATTAAAAATAAATAAATAGCTGGGGTTGTGGCTCAGTGGTAGAGCACTCACCTAGAACACACGAGGCCTGGGTTCGATCCTCAGCACCATATAAAAATAAATAAATAAAGTTATTGTGTCCAACTACAACTAAAAATATTTTTTAAAAGGTAAATAAGTAACAAAGTGGTGTAGACATGAAGGAAAGCAGCTCAGTGTCAGTTTCTCCTCCCCCCTCCCAAAATTAATTAGTATAAGTTACATTTATGTTGCTGTGCCACCAATTTCCAGAACTTCTTCATTTTGCACAAGGGAAACCCTACACCTGTCAAACAACTCCCCACTTCCCTTCCCTCTGCTCTGGCAACCTGCATCCTACGGTGTGTCTCTGGGAATTTGACTGCTTTAGACAGCTTATCTCACTTAGCGAAATATCCTCGAGGTTCATCCATGGGGGAGCACCTGTCAGAATTCCCTTCCTCTTTAAGATGGAATGGACCGTACCTGCAGACTGCGTTCTGCACAGCCATTCGCCTGTTGATGGACACTTGGTTTGCTTCCACGTTTTGGCTCTTGTAATACTGCTGTGAGCCCAGCTGTAGGGACACCTCATCGAGACCTTAGTGCTTTCATGGCCAAAGGCCCAGAAGTGGACTGGCTGGATCACCTCCCCTAAGAGTCTACTACCCTCCAACTGCTACACTCCACTTCCCTCTCCCCGTGAGGGGGAACTGAACTGGAACCACCTGGCCCTTGAGGTCCATGCCCTGTGGGGCTGCCACACACATGAGCATTAGTAAGTGTGCATGCCTTTCTCCTGTTGCTCTATTTCCAGATCATTTGGGGCAACGACACAAACCTTTAGAGAGGGAGGGAGAAAGTCTCCTGTCCCCACACCTGCATCACTACGATGGGGACAGCCCGTTTCCTGATGGTGAGGGTAAAGGTGACACCATCCATTCAGGTGCCTTCCCATACTCCAGCTGTCTGGGTGGTAGGGGAGCCTGGGAGGAGACACCCCTTTGCTTAAAGCCCACCTGGTCCGAATTTCAAAGTCCCTTGAACAAACCTGGAGGGGGATGTGAAGAAGCAGGCAGAAAAGCCGCTTCCATACTGACAGACCAGACCCTGAGCCTGTTTCCCCACTGAGTAACTCTGTCATTTTTCCAAATGTGCATCCTAAAAGGAGGCCCCCATTGTCCCTTTCAAGATAGAGTCTTCTACATGGTGAGAAACCGACGGTTTTCTGTCTACAATAATATCACAGCAGGACACATGCATGGAAAATGGCTTTTTATTTTATTTTGATAAGAAGGAAAAGACCCCAGCATAGCTTCAATCAAAGCTAACAATTTTCCTGGTAGATCATTGGGTAGTTTTATTAAAGTAGATTTGCTTAAACTAAGAAAAAAAAGGTCTCACTGACCCTTGAAATTAAGGCAAAGGTGCTGGTAAGAAAAGTCACCACTGAGTGTCGCCCTCCCGCCCCCCAAGAGCCCAGGGCAGGGAAGGGCAGCCGACCCCCGCCGGGGAGCGCTGGTGTCCCTGCACAAGTCTCACTGGCCGGTCTGAACAGCCCCGCTGCCAGCTGCTCAGGTCCTGTGCAGGAGCCCGAGGGCTCAAGGCGCAGTGCGTTGAGGTAGCTGTCTTTGCGTTTTGCAGGCGTTCCTGTGGGTGCTCTTTGACCACGGGGTGAATGTCCCCCGTAGGAAACTTCTGGTTTCGCTGCCCTGCTAGGAATGCCCTCCCTGTGCCCCCAGTCTGCATTCTGCCCCAGACTCTAAGGCTTCAAATCCAGGGGGGGTGTTTTCTTCATCCACGGGCTGTTTAGGTTTCAGCTGGCTGCTGAGTGTCAAGAAGGAGTACCTCAGGCCACCTGCCATGCTGGAGGAGAAACAGTGAGAATAAAAAGCTGGGAATTCCATGGTGCTGCACCAGCCATCACTGACACTCTTATAAATAGATCTGGGGGGCGAGGGGGGGCTTCCTTGAGTTTGTGGATTCCTTGATGAGATTTTCTCCTCTTATTTACAAATCTTTGGTAGCAGGGAGTGGGGGGCTGGGGTCTGATCTGACAGAGAACATCAGAAACAAAATAAATGTTTTTTTTGATAAATAAACTACATTCCCCTGCGTTCCATTATCCTAAGCCAACAGCCCCCATGCCTGGCCCAAAATACCTTTCAAAAGGCAGCTAGTAAATTCTCACAGCATCTTTTAAAGTACAACACGGTGAAGGCACAAGTTCATGAAGCCTCTGGGCAGGAGGAAGACAGGTAAGTTTAGGGGACGTCTCTTTGAGGAAGACACGTGAATCAAGTTCAGATCCTGGCCAGGTGAACTTTTATGACATATGTCCCCGTGAACCCACACAAGGGATTAAGTCATAAAAATAGAGGAACTGGGGCTATAGCTCAGTGGTAGAGCATTTGTCTGCCTTGAAGGAGGTTCTGGGTCTGATCAGTAGAAGAGAGAGAGAGAGAGAGAAGGAAAAAGAAAAACCAGAGAGAAACTGAATGATTCAAGTAAAACTAGTCTAGAAACTGTAATATTGTAATACTTGCTGGCTAAAAATGTAACATCTCTCTTGGATCTTTTGCTTATTACATATCAATCTTTAAAAATGTGATTTTATTGAAATAAGTTCATTTAAAAATATCACTCACCAAATATTTAACCCTATAAAGTTTAATAGGGAGAAAATGTAGTCTCCACCAACTAACATTCCAATGTAGGCGACAGACACATTCTGCAAGAGGAGAGAGAATCTGTCATTCCAAGCAAAGGATGGGGTGGGGGGATACATAAAACAGGAAAAATCTGAAGCTAGGCAGTCTACTTTTCATAGAGTTTTGAAGAGAGTAATTTTTCATGAATATCCAATAAATGGATTAAAAAGCATCACAGGTGGTTTTATAAAGAAATAGAGCACCTGCCTGGCACGCGTGAGGCACTGGGTTCGATTCTCAGCACCACATAAAAATAAAATAAAATAAAGGTATTGTGTCCACCTACAACTAAAAAAATACAAAAAAAGAAAGTAAAATATGATATAATAACAGAAAACTGCATTATTCTCTGCCCCTGTCTGAAGAGTTGAATTGTAATCAGCTTGCCAGATCCCATCTTTTGAGTGATGAATTTTAGTCATATTGAACCTAAAATTGAACAGAGTAGAGGCATCTAATAAATTCCAAGCAGCACTCTGTCCACTGTATGTAGGAGGCCTTGGGAAGCCAACAGATAGGTCTACTGCCCCTCACTCCAGGAAGTTGAGTGAATAGAAAACCAAGAACCTGCAGAAGAGAATTCAGAAACTCCAGCCCTGTTCATTCCCGTGTGTGTTCAAATGCACACACACACACGCTGATCCACAACTACAACTGAGCACAGACCTGGCTGAAAAACGTCCTTCCCAGGGTCCCGTTCTTAGTAGCCAGTTCTTCCAGAAAACTACACTGTAGCTCACTTAAAATTAATAATTTGTTTTCCTTTCTAAATTAGCAAGTCCTCCCTCTGCTGGATGCATTAGGGGATTAGAGAGAGTGAGACAGGGTCACCCAGACCAGATGCAAATGGCACAAGAAGCCCTTCTCACTAGCCCTCAAAACCAAGCAGCAAAACCAAGCTCAGCTTCCATGTATGGTTTGGACTTAGCCCGGCTCCCCACCCCCACCCCACTCCCCACAGCTGTTCACTGCAAGGCCCCTCCACTCACCTTGATGGCACCAACCACCGCCGTGGTCAGGGCTGAGTTGTAATAGCTGCACAGGACCGTGGAGTACATCAGGAGGAACCTGAGTCAAAGAAAGCAACAGCTGAGCTTGTGCCTGCGCGTGCTGGGGGCCACAGGCAGAGAAGGGAAGGACAAGTACCAAGGTCGTACAACCCATACCTTAAGACACCTCCACCAAAGACATCCGTATCCCAGGAAAATGCCCCAGCTGAGCCTCAGCCACACCTCCTCACCTGGTGTTGTTCTCATGTTCTCCACGCATTTTCCAATAGACTTTCCACAACATGGAGAGGAGATTTTTTTAAACCACCTGAATCTTTCACTTAGTGGCTACGTTACCCCAGTGGTGTGGACCTTCTGGTGGACTCAGAATCACCTGCTGCTCTTTGCACACACACCTCAATGCCCAGCAGAGGCTCCCATTCCACTGGCTTGAGGTGATAGGAAAGTTCCGCAGGTGATTCTCATGTGTGCAGCCACATAGAGGATGTGGGTGTTAGAAGAGAAAAGCAGCTGAGCGAGTGCTGGCTTTAGGCAAAGAAAATTGGAATTAATAGATTCCACCTGCCATGGTATTCCTGTACCCTCTTACCAAAGTTAATTCAAGCACTTACCACTGCCAGTAAGTACTGGCACTTACTTGTCAGTAAAATGACTGCAGAATTGTGACTAAGTGCCAGACAGGAAAACATATACACAGGAAAAAAAAAGAAGGTCGAATCCAGTCAGAGGTAAAGAAGTGAGTTGATTCTTATCAAGTACTGAAGGAAATTAGCCAGGACCTAAGTGGGATGCAAAATTCCACTCACCCACATCACATGGTTAAATGTTGAAGGGATTAATATCGAAACTGGCTGAGTGGCCAGGTGTGGTCGTGCATGACTGTAATCCCAGTGGCTCGGGAGGCTGAGACAGAAGAACTGTGAGTTCAAAGCCAGCCTCAGCAACTTTGAGGCACTAAGCAACTCAGTGAGACCCTGTCTCTAAAAAAAATACAAAATAGGGCTGGGGATGTGGCTCAGTGGTCGAGTGCCCCTGAGTTCAATACTTGGTACCAAAAAAAGAAAATTGGCCAAGTGAAATTTGAAATGTACATGGAATGCATAAGATGCGTGGGGTTGTAAAGATAAACCCCAGGTGAAAGAAAAGCTCTTCCTGCCAGTCTTAAGTGCCGGGCTCAGCCTGCTGATGGTTACCAACAGAATCAGCGTCACAGACCTTCAATGCTAGAACCCCGCTTGACCTGAGTGTGTTTTCTACTAGGAATGGTAGAGGGGAAAAATATTCTAGCTAAAGCCCATCAAAATTTACAGGAGGAATAAACCACAAACCTGAAGTCTGTGACCTTCAGAGGAATGTGTACGCTGGATATTAGGTAATTAGAACAAGTGGGCAAGTTCGAGACCTCTGTGGTTTTAATTTGAAATGTGTAACTGATATGAGGCTTGCAGTTTTAATTTGAAAGGAATAAGAGTCTGAGTAAACCTGTATACAGCATTCGAATGTTCGCTTTAAAAGCTGACGGACAGACTAGGGATGTAGCTCGTTGGGAAGAGCGCTGCTTGCCCGGCACACCCCAGTCCCTGGGTTCAGTCCCCAGCAGGACAATAATGAAAAACTGATTGGCCACATTTTCCAAGTTTGCTTTATTAGATTTCAAAGAGCTGCCTAAGTGCATAAAGAAACCTATTAGCTCTGACAGCCAGCCCCAGGGGTTGGGGTAGTCAGGAAAAACCCAGCAGATCACAATTGTAAATGCAGTTTAAAACGTTTAAAATGGTTGGGTTCACTAAGTTGTGAATGGAACGAATTCACAGTAAAATGTCTAGTAGATGTAAATCAGTTAAACTTGAGTTAATAAACCGCGAATCAAATAATGGAAGCTGATGTCTTTACCGTTATAGAAAAATTACTAACTTTACGAGCAGTGTATTTAGACGATAAACTTGGAAGATTCAGAAAAACCTATGTTTTAGAATTGTTACAATTTAGTGAATTCAACATTAGTTTAGAAAACTGCAATAATCCTACTCAAGCCTAAAATGAAAAGATTTAAAAAGTCAATGTGGCGTCACCGAGTGCGGATGCACCTTGGCCTTGAAGAAGTTAATCCACAGCGTCAGCCCTGGAGGGTCTCAGAGTCCAGAAAAATAAGAGATGTCCAGTCCAGAGAGGACAGGGCTGGCTGCTTCCTGCAGCCTTCTGAAACTTGAACACAGCCTTCAACCAAGGAAAATCATGAATGCCCTTGTTTTTATCTTGGCTTTAAAATCCCAACTCTAAGGTTCTAATTATGCGACACAGGAGACCAACTGCACCTTAATGAAAGCAACTCGGCGTGCAATCAGAACCTGTGGATGGGATCTAAGATCCCAGTACCCATCTACCAGGAGTGTGGGTGGCTAGAGGAAGGGGATCCCTCTCTGACAGCTACAGAAGACTTCCAGCCAGACAGGCTGCATTTCACACTATGGCCACTAGATGTCCCCAGAGAGGGAGGCTACACACCACTAGGATCAAAGTAGAACATAGAAATTATTTTTAAAGAAACTATTTCTATATACAAGTAAGTACCTGCAGGGCACATTGGATAAGACCAAGGCTTTGGACTAAAAGAGCCTCTGTTAACTCCACACAAAAGAATCACACCACTTGTAACATCAAAAACATCACCCTCCACGTGTCAGCAGTTTTGATTTTTGGATTAACAAAATGCAAAGATATTTTAAAACACTGCTGAATTCTAATTTTTTTCCACTTTAAAACATAATATTATCTGTGTACATTTGAAGAATAATGGCACATTATTATGCACAGTTTTTCTGGTGATAACTGCCAGGTGAGTGTTGTGGCTTATGGGGCCCCCAGGAGTAGGGTGCCCAGGTGGAAACCCAAAGGCTTCTTCCTGCTTCTAAAAGTGACCTAAAAAATAACTGATTTACCCGAGGTTAATCTGGCCCAACCACGCCAGTCACAAACAACTCACATGACCTGGCTTACTGTTACTGGTTACCTTTCATGCACCAGCACACCCAGAAATTCCACGCAAATGTTCAGATAATAAAAGATCACTTCTACACGCCTCCTGCCAACCTGGTTTCAGGTGCAGAGCTCCCTCCTCAGCGTTGGCCACGGGCACTAGACTCTGTCTTCCCAGGGCGGGCCATCTACTCTAATCTCCCCCACACTTTCTTGTCCTGGAGATGGCCACCAAGGCCCTGCCCCGTGTCCAGGAGGAAGGCGGGCTGCACAGGGGCCAAGAGGAGCCTGCACCTTGCTGGGTTTCCTAGCTGCCCTATCAGCACTGGATTCTGCCCTCTGCCCAGGCCCATTTCTATAGGGTTACCGATGTCCACAAATGAAGTCACGGTAAGAATCCAAAAGGACAGGAGTCACAGGGCTTCTGCACAGCGGAGCTCATGGAGGCTCACAGAAGGAGACCAAGAACAGACTCGCCCACCTGGCCACACCCCAGCTGCACAGCGATGGGTGGGAGCTCCTGCTCTGGGGGCCCTTCCAGACCTCACCTGTGTGTCCATCTAGTCTGTCCAGTTGTTCATTTGCATCCTTTAAAATAAGCTGGTCAGTATGCAGAGTTTCCCTGAATTCTGGGAGACATTCTAGTAAATTCCTCAAACTCCAGGAGGGGGTGGTGAGAACCCCAATTTTAGCCAGTTGGAAGGCCTGGGCTTGCCGCTGGTTCGGAAGTGGGAGAGATCTTGGGGACGGAGCCTTCAACTTGTCAGAACTGAAGTGAATCAGGGGACACCGGCTGGGGTCCACTGCAGAATCGATGGCTTACTTGCTAGTGAGGAGACACTCCCACACCCTAAGAGGTCACAGGCGTGACCTGTGTTGTGAGGGAACAGTGGGAGGAGCTCAGTGTGAGTCTGTTTTTTCCACCCAGGACCAAGGCACATTTTCTGTTTTAATTCTAGATTTCAAAGAATTTCAAGTAATCCCGCTTCCTCGTCTCTGGGAAGAGCTGCATCCAACCCAGGACCTTGTCACATGCCAGATGCACAAGGTCATGGGGTACACATGAAGCATCTTTCTGAAGCTCAAACCTTCCACTAACATCTTCCCAGACATGAGATGGAAACATTCACACCCATGACGGGTTCCCTTAGCCCCCTGACAGGGAAACCAGCAGGATCCAACTTTCTCCTGTTCCTACCTCTTCAGAAGAATGAGTTGAAAATACAGAAATAGGGCATTTGGGGGGCTGTGAATAGGCAAAATTTGATACTTTGGGGTTTCAATTAAGGAATCCATTACTGCTTCAATAGAATCAAAGGGCCTGCCTCTGGGGCAGAAACCAATTAGGATAATCCTCTTGGGACCCAGGGGACAGTGCCAGCCACTGGAAGAAATGAACTGGAAGCTGTAATTTCTCAGCAAGATTAAAAAGACCTGCGGAGCTAGCTTCTCAAACATCTAGTCTGTCGACCTAAATCCCATTCTATATTTTACCTTAGCACTAAAACATCTTGCCTCCTATAATCCAGTTCACCTTCCTGAAGTAGCTTCACTCCAGGTAACTCCATATGCTATACTTACAAACCCCTGGTGGCACAGAGTGCTGTTTCCTAATACTGAGTCCTCTGCCTGATCACAGAGTGCTGTTTCCTAATACTGAGTCCTCTACCTGATCACAGAGTGCTGTTTCCTAATACTGAGTCCTCTGCCTGATCACATAGAGTGCTGTTTCCTAATACTGAGTCCTCTGCCTGATCACATAGAGTGCTGTTTCCTAATACTGAGTCCTCTACCTGATCACAGAGTGCTGTTTCCTAATACTGAGTCCTCTGCCTGATCACATAGAGTGCTGTTTCCTAATACTGAGTCCTCTGCCTGATCACATAGAGTGCTGTTTCCTAATACTGAATCCCCTGCCACAAATTGAAAGGAAATCAAACATCCATCCTTCTACCATTTCAGCAACTTCTTAGAATACTTTTTTAAAGAGTGTAATAATTTCTTAATTATATTTTCGACTGAGAACAGAGGTTTGGTTATTGAGGAAGGCAAGTTTGACATGCAAACTTCAAAGCAGTGAGACGAACCCAGACACTGAGCCCGGCTCTCGGGGAGTCCCACACTGGACATGCCTGTGACTAACCCTGAGATGCCCGCTGAGCATCCATCAGGAAAGAAAGGACTGCCCATGCCCAGGGCCAGTCCCCAAACACAAGGATGTGGTCAAAGCTTGCAATGGCTTCCAGGGCTTTGGAAAGGCAGGTACTCAGCCCACGGGGGTGTCCTCTGAGAATCCGCCAGGCCAGAATCAAAGCTTCCTTCCACAGCACCTCCAGAGTTAAAAGGTAACCATGAGAGGTAAAGTGTACATAAAAGAAGAAAAACGTTTGAAACCACGGGCTGTATATAGGGAGAGCCAAATCTGCCTGGCTGAAGAGGACACCAGGCTGCCTCCAAGAACAGACTATCTAGCTCAGGAGGCTGAGGCAGGAGGATCGCAAGCTCAAAGCCAGCTTTAGCAACTTAGTGAGGCCCTAAGCAACTCAGGAAGACCCTCTCTCTAAATAAAATATATAAAGGGCTGGGGATGTGTCTCAATGGTTAAGCACCCCTGCGGCTCAATCCCAGTACAAAAAAAGAAAAAAAGCATTTCTTACTGCACATATTCTCTGTGTTTAGCATGTTCTCTTTACTATTAAATCACTCGATTCATATAACTTCATTCCTATAAATCAGTTACTTTAGCTCATTGTTCCTGTTTTAAAGATAAGACAACTGAGGCTTGGAGAGGTCATATAACTTGCCCAAGAACCCACAGCTCATAATAAGTGGTAAAGCTAGAATTCAAATCCAGGTCATCTGAGTCCACAATTCAGTCCTTAAGTGTGGGATGGCACCAGGATTTGAGTCTCCCCCTTAAGACCCACTTCAAAAACTGGCATCTCCTTAGTTTTTATCCTTAGAGTTGGGAGGAAGCTAAATTGTTGATTTTATCATGTTCCCTGACTTATTCACAATACCTTTACCTTCGTGACATTCATGGATAATGACAACTGATCATAAGTTGACCAGAGACTACTTGTTTTCTAAGAAGTCCTTTAGTAAACGGGGAGGAAATGCATGGTCTCAGGCACAGACAGAGTCTAGCCCCTGAGGGACAAGCCCTTGATTGACAGCTCATAGCAGGGGCTGCCACCATATTATCACCGAGGTGGCTGACTTCAGAGGGTTTACCTCTTGACTGCTTTCATGCCCTGTGTTAGGGTTTGGATCTGAGTGCTGAGAGCCACGGCTGAGTCTTGAGGTGTCCCCCAAAGCTCCCGAGTTAGCGCAGGATTTTCAGAGGTGAGATGATTGGATTGTGAGAGCTGGAACCTAATCAGCCCCCGAGTCTGATTGGACTGAGTGGTCACTGTAGGCAGGTGAGGTGTGGCTGGAGGAGGTAGGTCACAGGGGCATGGCCTGCAGGGGTCAGCTTCCCCCCCACCCAGCTTCCTCGGTGCCATGAACTGAGCAGAGGTCCTCCTCCACCACCTTCCGCCATGATGTTCTACTTCACCTTGGGTCCAGAGCAGTGCACCCCCATGGACTGAACCTCGGAGACCAAAATACATTTCTCCTCCTCTAAGTTGTCCTTGTTGGGTATTTGGTCCCAGCAACGAAAAGCTGATTAACATGCTGTGATTGGATGGTAAAGGGCCAGGCAGACAACAAAAGCAGATTCTTATCACGTTCATGATGAAATGAGAAAGACTGAATCCTCGGCAGGGGAAAGAAACTGGGCTGAGTTTATGTGTATGACTTGGGTTTTTTGGTTTGTCTGTTTGTTTTGTTTTGTTTTTTCATCAAAGAGGAAAAACACAGAGAGGGAGATGGCTTGACAAAGGGTGGCTCACAAATGTGGCTTTTTTTTTTCCTCCCTAGGTTAAAT